>NC_143575.1:229967264-230338446 GCF_048544385.1 Mastigoproctus giganteus
CTTCAAATTTTTATCAGTCTAAACACGCAGATATACATGCAATTTACAGACAATATTTTAAAAGGTCATGAACTTGGCTGCTTTGGCAAAAGTTTAAAACAGATTTCACTCTAATGCAGAAACACATTAATCTAACACATTAATGCAGAAAGTGTACACTCTGTGCCACATTCTGCATTAATGTGTAAAACAAAGCTAATTATAAATGCAGAATTTTTATCCGGATTAAGTTTTGAAAGCTAATTTATGGGGACAGTGGCTGTGGGTTTATTCAAGAGTTTCCCCTTGAACTGACCGTATTTGTCTGAATAATTTTACGGACATACAAGTAGAATCACGTTCCAAAAACTTTACCAGTCTTTTAATGACCAAAGAACTAGCGAAGGTATAGCATATGATCAAGGGCGGGGGCTTTCTGATCCCTTGATCAAACGATACAAGAGAAATCAACTTTAACTGATTTATCTTGTAATTATATTTGGATATGTTATGATGTAATCTTGATTTTAACCAAGATAAACCTCGTATTTGTTTTTAACTATTTGCAGTTAACTGTTTACAGTATGTTTAAAGGGTCTTATAAAAAAAATTAAAATACAAACATATTGTTCAATGGAGCCAGATTCTAATAGGTATGAGTTTTAACGCAACATTTCAACTCAAGTTCTTATAACAATTCAAGATGAAATCTCTTCATGGTTTTGGCTGGCTTCTACTGAGGTTTTTGGGTTCTCTCACGTTACACTTGGGTTACAGAGGGTGTCTGAACTTTTTAATGATGTCAACAAGTGGTTCTAGTAGCCAGCATAGGGCAGAAAATGTGCTGAGTGATCCCAGAACTCGAAAGAGGTTGTCATAGGAACCTACAGTATCCCGAAAATGACCTGAAATTAAAATAAGAATTAAACTTTCATCCAATTTTCAACATGAAATATTAAAGCTAACACACAGTGGATAGGTTGAGTGTCGAAGAGATCCTGCACTTTATTAATATTTTAAAATAATATTGATTAAATCTCCGAATTAGCCAATAGTTCCTTAATTGCAATTTAAACAGCCAAACTCAGTGAGTTGATGAAATAAGAAGCTACGCCTTAATATTCACTGAATGGTAAGTCGCAGGCATTACGTAGGGAAAACAACCTAATACCTGCTGTTTTACCTATGTAATGAATATGGTTCAGTCTACGGAGTGCCCATCCGGGCACTAAACCCTATACATCACCCTGCTCATACTGTAAACACTGTTCCATATATAAGTGAAACAGGAAGGAAGGCGAGTAAAAGGTCGCATTAAAAAGCTCACTTTATCAGAGAGAGCAACTTCGGACGATCCACTACAACCGAGCAATGTCAATTGATATAGCTTATCTGACCTAAAGAGATAACTATTCACGAGCGAGCGAACAGGTTAATGACAAAATAATAATAATAATAATAATAATAGCACTGACATCTAATGGAAACAGATGTACCATTAAGCATGTGCCGGTAGAATAAATGAACAATCCGCACAATTAAAGGGTGCGTAACAGGATAATAGGGTGAGCAATTGCTTTGGTACTCACAGTAGATGGAAGAGAAAGCCAAGTAATAAAGTGAGTTATCTTGGTATTGGACCAATTTCAAATAAACGGCATCACCAAAAGGCTAGTCTACTATTTATTTAAAAGATCAGACATGTTTAAGAGCCATCTTTAATTTTAAAAGATGAAATATAAAGTAGAAAATGGCGAAATATCTTCGCAACTCGTGGTATAGGTTTTTGTTGTTGTAATAAGATTTTAGGCGGATCAGTGACTTAGAGCATATTGCTTCATATATTGTCTATAAATTGGGTACAGGTATAGTTCTCGACTTTACGAGTTAATCCGTTCCTAGCGCGCGCTCGTAAAGCGGGAATTAAATCCCATAGACATAATGTTAAAAATAGGGATTACGTTCTCAACAATGAAATTAAAGTAGTTAGCTGATTAGTTTATGTTTAAACAATGACTGATTTTTCCAAAGAAACTAAAATGTAGCCTGTAAAATCAAGCAAATTATAATAATAAAGAAATTATTTATGACTTACAAATTTTAAAGAATGTTTATTCTTGATCATCGACTAAATGCACTCGTTGATCACTTATTACTGGCTCGGCACTCGTTGGTTGGTTGCACAAGGAGCCGTCTTCTTCAGAAATGCTTCAAGAGGCGTTTGTTTCCAAGATAATTTTCTCTTTTCTTTATAAATTTCAATAGATGCATAGGCATTTTTTAACGGAACGCACAAATTGCAACTAAGACGATTTGTGCGGAGTAACAAGTTTACTAAGCTTTAAAAAAAAAGGAATGAAGAGAAGATTCTGAAAATTTATTTATGTTTTTTATACGATTGAAGATTTCAGTAAAGGGCGAACACATTTCACCATAATAACGTAAAAAACCACACAATTCCAGCAATCGGTATTTTCGCAAATGCAAACATCGAGTTTACTACCCGTTTATAATCGTTTGCAGTAACAGAAAAGCCCAATAAACCGGAAAGTGCTGATTGTTTTTATTGTTTTATGGTCGTGACCTCCAGAAACGTTTTTCAGAAAAATGTCACAGAAGCGTTCAAAATTGGTTCTTATAACGGAACATATGATAACGATGAAAGTGTAGTGCATTTTAGTGATTTTAATTGTTAACTAATACAATTTACACTATAAAAACGAAATTTTGAACTTCCGAGGTAGTGGAACTCTAGTCGGTTTTTTACCAAAAAACAATGTGTTATTGGGTTCACATTACGATGGTGTCTCTGGAACGGATTAATATCATAAAGCTGGATACTGTATGGTAGAATTTTTTTCAGCCTGGACTGTACTTGTTAACAGGAGAGATTGCTTCTACAGGGATGGGATACACTTAAATAGAAAGGGTGCAAGAATTTTTGCTGATGCTGTCGAGGCAGTGTTAGGTGGGTCGGAAAACTGCTAGTTGGGGGGGATACAAGGACTAATAGATTAACAGTAGCCACTGGCAGAGGTGGAAGTGATTCTTGCACTGCTTCTATTCAAATGAGCAGAAGTCTGAAAAACAAGATGCAGGATATTTCAGAGACTGCTGGTAGTCATTGCGTTACAAGTAAACACATGGGTTGTGTTAGGGTAGCTAAGAATAGAAACAGGTGCATGTATACCTGCGTGTACACCAATGCTAGGAGTTTGGTAAATAAATTTGATGAATTTGAGGTATTGCTCAAAACATCAAAGGCAGATATTGTTGGGATATCAGAGACGTGGTGTCACACAGATATAAGTAATGCGGAACTGGAATTTGGGGAATACAATGTATATAGAAAGGATAGACAGGACAGGAGGGGAGGAGGGGTTATGCTATTAATTAAGAAACACATAAAGTCAAAGGAAGTGAAGCCAGTTGACATCGATGGACAGGGCAGTGTCGAGTCAGTTTGGTGTGACATAAGCATAGGGAAATCAAAATTGAGAGTAGGAGTGTGCTATAGGCCTAATGACTCTGATGAGTATAATAATATATTGTACAGGGAAATAGAGTGGGCCAGTAAATCAGAGAGTCTTATAATGGGGGATTTTAATTTCCCAGATATTGACTGGAATTTGTGGGTTGGTCACTCGCACACTAGCAAGGCTTTTGTGGATTTATTGGATGATTGTTTTCTACATCAGCATGTTCGTGAGGCAACAAGAGGGAGCAATACTCTTGATCTGATTATCAGTAGTGATTCTTCATGCATTAAGAACCTGCAGATAAATGAACCACTAGGTGGCAGTGATCACAGTGTGTTGAAGTGGGATTTACTCAAGGAGGTAACTACCATCAGAGGTAAAGGGAAGGGTTTTTGTTTTCGTAAAGGCGACTATGATGGTCTGAGACAGTATTTAAATTCTATACAGTGGGACCAACTGATGATGTTACCAACAGCAAACTCAAAATGGGAAGCATTCAAGGAACTAATCTTGGTGGCTACCAGGCTTTACATACCAACTAAGAAATATTGTTCAAGGTTTAGGCCTAAATGGTTGTCAGATGGACTAATGAGACATGTGGCAGAGAAGAAAAATGCATGGGATACATACAAATTAATGGGTGACATGGAAGCCTATGATAGATATAAGTTGGTCTGTAACCAAGTCACAAAGCAGATTAGGCAGGCAAAGGCAGACTACGAAAAATCCTTGGCAAAGGATGCAAAGAAAAACAGAAAGGAGTTCTTTACATACTTGAACTCGAGAAGGAAAGGGATGAATCAGATTGGTCCACTGGATATTGATGGTTCAACAGTTGAGGATCCTGCTCAGGTGGCTAACAATCTAAACGAGTATTTTGCATCTACATTCACGCATGAGGAGTTATTCAGGAAGGAGAATGATGTAGGTAAAGTAAACATTGGCAGTGAGCTGGATGATTTTGTAATAACTGAGAGGAAAGTGGAGGAGAGATTGTTGAGGATAAACATAAAAAAGGCACCTGGGGTGGATGGGATCTATCCAGTTATATTAAAGGAGGCAGCAAAGGAAGTATGCAAACCCCTAGCCATAATTATGAGAGCTTCTTTGGACTCAGGGGAGGTACCCATAGACTGGAGATGTGCAAATGTAACCCCAATTCACAAAGGAGGATCAAAGGCTGACACAAGTAATTATAGACCTGTTAGTTTAACTTCTGTTCCAGGTAAATTAATGGAGGCACTGGTTAAAGAAGCACTGCAGGATCATCTAGACAAGAATTCCGTTATAGCTCAGACGCAGCATGGTTTTGTTAAGGGCAGGTCTTGCCTGACCAATTTGATTGGATACTATGATGTAGTCACAAAAGAACTGGATGCAGGGAATAACTTTGATATTATATATTTGGATCTTAGAAAGGCTTTTGATACTGTTGCACATGGAAGACTGCTGCACAAATTGGAGCAGTGTGGCATTGGAGGCAAATTGCTGCTATGGATAAGGGGATGGTTGAGTGGCAGAAGACAGAGAGTGGTAATCAATGGACACTGCTCAACGTGGACTAATGTTATTAGTGGAGTTCCTCAAGGTTCAGTGTTGGGTCCATTGTTGTTTTCGGTGTTTATGAATGATATTGATGATGGGATATCAAGTTTAATGTCTAAGTTTGCAGATGATACAAAGGTTGGCAGGGTCGTTAAGGACACTACTGACGCTATGCTGCTGCAACAGGATCTGGAAAGGTTGAACAGATGGGCTGAGAGGTGGCAAATGAAGTTTAACATTGACAAATGTAAAGTACTACATATGGGTAACAGTAACCCCAGAGCAATGTATCAACTCTGCGGTACTACACTGACAGTAGTGGAGAATGAAAAGGACCTGGGGGTAATTGTGCAGGCAGATATGAAGTTCTCTGAGCAGTGCAGACGAGCTGCAAGAGTAGCTCATGGTGTCTTGTCAATGATATACAGGAATTTTTCTAGCAGGGATAAGGAGGTGATTATTCCCTTGTATAAGGCAATGGTTAGGCCACATCTTGAGTACTGTATACAGGTCGGGAGGCCTCATTTCAAGAAGGATGTAGAGCTGCTGGAACGGGTACAGAGAAGGGCAACAAGATTAGTAAATGGAACAAAGGGTTGCTCTTACGAAGAAAGGCTTAAGTTTTGCAAATTACAGAGTCTGGAGACTAGGCACCGGCGAGGTGATCTGATAGAGGTGTATAAGGCTTTGAATGGTTTGAGCATGCTCAATGCCAATGGGATTCTTCATCTTTCTCAGAATAATCACCTCAGAGGGCATAAATTCAAATTGAGGAAGGACGGATGTCGGATAGATGTGCGGAAATTTGCCTTTGGCCAGCGGGTGGTTGGTTGGTGGAACCGACTTCCATCACTTGTTGTTGAAGTTGATAGCCTAAACAAATTTAAAGCTCAACTGGACAGGTATTTCGAACGAACGGAGGGGTGAAATGGGAGAGGGTTTTTTTTTTTTTTTTTTTTTGGCTGATGCTGAATAAGCTTGCTTTCTTGCATCATATGCCTCTACTAATGCTAATGCTAATGGTATAGCTACGCGCATGGTTTGAAATGCGGTATTTATGAATGTTTAACATTCATTTTTGCAATTAATGTTCATATTTTCGATTTTTTTGATACTTGATACTTTAAAAAAAAAATTCGTAAACCCGGAAACTCGTCAAGAGAGAACTGCCTATGTATTCTGTGGTCGATGTGCCTGTTTGATGGACGAAAAACCCGAATTTCCAGAAATGAAAAACTGAGACTAACTCAGAGCATGGTGTGAAAAATGCCCATAAATTCCTCGCGTCATCGACGGGATTCGAACTCAGGTCTTTTCCATCCAGTACGGGAGAATAGCGATTATATCAACAGTGCTACTGCAAGGGGTGACATTGGAATTTGTTCATTACGTACAAAGTCCGTCGCAATTTTCACTGTAGTTTAAAATTTTCCGGCTGCTAAGAAAAAAAAAAAAAAAAAACATATATGTGGACGGGAAGACCCCAAGTGCTTTTCCATATATTAATAGGCCATATCATGAAGTGTTGTGTTTATTTTACTGTAAATAAGTATTTTGTATGCAGTCGCAGTCATTTTAAAAATTAAAAAAAGGAAAAGATCTATTTATTGGATTTTAGCATTTTATTTCTGGTCGGATTTAACAGAAACAAACTGTGAGTATTCTTCTATGTCTTCGATTATTCATTGCCTCTCGCACGCATAGATTACAATTTAAGATTTACTCCAAATTAGTATTGAATTTTGATATCTACAATGAAACAATTAGTATAAATGAATTATGAAATAGTATATATTACTAATGGAAGGGCTGATGCTGAATGATATTTAATTTGATAAAACAGGCTATACAAATATAAGATTAATATTCAAAATCCTCCTCCATCACTACCCGCACAAATTTCCACAATCAATCACAAATTTTAAAGTATTGATATGGTAACATAATGATATAAGAATTATTTAGATTCAAATAAATAAATATCTAACATTAGTTAGATAAATTCAAATAAATAAATCTTGCTGTATCAGCAATAGTGCGTTTATGCATGGGCGTAATAGGAGCGTCTGAGGTCCCCAATATTTAAAGGGGGGGGGGGGGGGGGGGGTAAAAGTTGTGAAATACATATTTTCAAAATTTTATTAACACACCATACCAAAAAAACCGAATAATATATACAGATATTAATTAATGCAATATATTATCAAGTATGGTTTCAGTGGGCCTGCCCCACTGAAACATGGGGCCGCCTTCTCTACACTTCTGCCTTTCTCCCCCCCCACCCCCCACTCTTCAGTCTCCATCTGTACGCTAGCGAAAACCCCACACACCTAACTTTAAGCATGTCAAATCACCTTTCGCCCATATTTTGGCGTTTTCAAATTCAAGCGACACCACCCTCGCGCAATCGATTAGTTAATTTTTTTTTTAGGTCCTAGCCGCCGCAATCTCAGGAAATTACTCGGCAGGACCTGCCAGAGTAAATGAGTCTACTGGGTTCCTGGCCTGCCTCCACGGAGCGAAAGTGGGGCAACGTTGGGCCTCAGCAGAGGTCCAGCGGCTAAACGACCAGATGAATAACGGTATAGGTATAGGTATGTTGAGGGTCTGACGGCTCCGGGGATTTCTCCCATCTCCGCGTATGTTCTATGTATCGAGTGACAGTACCCTGTCTATGCCAGAGATTTAAAAATAATGTATGGGTCATGTGGTATGTAGTTTGTTGTGCCCATTGTTCATCCGGCCTGTTGGCCGCCGGGCCCCCAGTGGGACCCGGCGTTACCATTCCTAGCGACGGGGACGCCGACCGGGTGTACCAAGAGACTAATTATATTCTGGTAGGTCCTGCCACTTACTTTCCTGGGATTTCGGTGACTAGGACCTAAAATAAAGGTTGGAGTTATCGCTGTTGATTTGAGTAAAATTGCATTTAGAAAGCGCTGCGTGGGGTTTTACGCTGAAAGAACTATTTCTAGAGAGCCTAAAAGGTCGGGCAAAATTTGATGTGATTTAAATTTGGACATGTGGGGCAGTCGCTGTACAAGAGAAAGTAATGGGAGGGAGGGTGTAGACGGGGAGATGAAATAGGAAGAAGAGGGGGTCGGATAGGAAGGTGGTCCCCCATTTTCAGTGGGGCATGCCCATGCCCCACGACAGTGAAAATATGGGGAGGCGAGGAGAGGAGAAGAGCAAATACCCCTTCCCCCCTCCCCGAGAAAAAAAAACCGCACAAGGGAGTGCAGTTTTGGGTCGACAGTAGGCCATCCAAATCATCCTAAAGTCTTGTCTTTCTGTGGTATGGTGAGGTTTTTTTTTTTTTTTTTTTTTACTTGTTTGACCTCCTGCATTCTTTCTAGTCGGGTTTCCTTTGGTGTTTTTCTATCGTTTTCCTTCTAGAAAATAGATCCTGGGCATATTGACTGAGTGCCTTGTAGTCCTCTTGAGTGTCTAACAGTCTGGGTTCTTGGTTGTCTGGGATATATTGGATTGCCGTTATTAGGCGTAGTCGTAGGTCATCATACAAATCGCACTCAAACATTAAGTGTCTCCAGGACTCCGGGTTGCCACAGGGACAGTCCGCGTTATCAATGATGCCAAGTTGGTGAAGTTTAGCTTTAAACGGGCCGTGTCCTGTAAGGAGGAAGGTGGTATTTCGACCAGGGTGAAACCACGCTGGCGCCTTAGGGTACAGCTTGGTGACAGTGGGGAGGAATCTTCTGGTCACTGCACCTTTTTCTGTGTTGCTCCATCTCTGCCAAATCTGGACGAGGTTGTCGGTGATTCTTCTCTTCTCATAGTTGCGGTCATTAGTAATGTCAGTGGTGAGGTCATACATTGTAGCCGATATGTTTCTGGCAAGATGGTAGAGCAGACCACAGCGGATAGCTTCAAGATCCAGGGGCAGAACTCCTACCAGGACTTGGAGGGCAGCCGTGCTAGTCATTCTAGTTACTCTCGACATAGTAAGGAGGATGGTCCTCTGAATGGTTTCGAAGATCCGTTTATTCACTTCTAGTGCCGCCCTCGCGTACCAGACAGGGGAGCCATATGTGATGGCAGGGATGAAGAGAGCTTTGTAATACAGAGACAGGGTAGTACGTCTGAGTCCCCAATCTCTGCGAATGACTCTGGCGACGAGGGCCGCGTATCTTCTTATATTTTGTTTAATATATGCTAGGTGTGGCTTGAAATTTAATTTTCTGTCCAGGATTATTCCTAGGTATTTAATGTGTTCGCACAGCTTAACTGTTTTGTTCTCAATCTTAATTTGTGGTGGTCTCCTTAAGTCTAGCGTACCTTTTAGCAGCACCGATTTTGTCTTGTCGGGTGCTAGTTTGAGCAAGTGTAGCTTCGTCCAATCTAGCAGCTTTTGCAGGGCATCATTTGCTTGCATTTCTAAGGAGGATCTGCTGTCAGCCTCGATGGTCAAGACCAAGTCATCTGCATAGGCCTGGGCCTCCACACCATCCAGATCCATGGCGAGGAATTCGTCTAAGACAAAGTTCCACAGGAGCAGCCCCAGGACAGAACCCTGGGGGCAGCCCCTGCGGACTGGGCGACTGAGGCATTTATACTGTGTTGTAACTTGCACTGCTCTATCAGCCAGGTAATCCTTCATGCAATAATAAAGATTCAATGGAAGGTTGGCAGCTCTGAGTCTCGCCAAGATGCTGGGCCACAAGAGGGTGTCGAACGCTCCAGCGAAATCCACTGCGATGACGAGGAAGTATTTCCTTTGACAATGGGTGGCTCTAGAGAGGAGGTTCTGTATTGCTTCGATAGTGAATTTGCCAGGAGTAAATCCGTATTGCTTTGTCATGTTAGGATTTACTTCATTATAATGCCTTGCGATTCTGGTATGTAGCAGCCTTTTGAAAATTTTACTGAGGGTTGGTAGCAGGGCTATGGGTCTGTAGGAACTAGGTGACTCTGGTGGCTTTGTTGGGTTTTTTAGGAGCAGTTTTAAATTTGCCTTTTTCCACTGTAGTGGAAATTTACCTGCGTGTTTTACAGTACGTGTTTTACTGGGACTGGCCCACCTTCCCGTGGTGTGAACGAGTACCCAGAATCATCTGTCCAGGTGACTGATGCTTCTGGGTAGCCAAGCGGACAGACACAACAGAACACACACATAATACACACAAACCTACGTCACATACATATCTAGCCCATTTGTAGTGATACTGTTCTTCACAGAGAAACGAGGCGGAGTTGAACAAAGGTTCTAGGTGCCGCCCATTACATACACACACATGTCCACATGTCCATGTCTAATGGAGCCATGTCCGTCAGGAGAAACGTGGTTTGGAGGCCCGGGGAGAACCAGGGCGGGAATTTAGGATACACTGTTTGGACATCCGGGATAACTTTGTGTGTAATGGCGCCCTTCGTGGACTCAGCCCATCTATGCTGCTAGATTTGAGTTAAATGAGTGATTAATCTCTTTTCCTTAGCCTTCCTGTTGTTAAATGGATTCAGCGTGAAGCCTAGGATTGTGTCCGCTTTTCCCTTGGACAGTTGGTGGAGAAGGCCAGATTGTAAAATTTCCAAGTCTAAAGGAAACACACCGGCCAGGACCTGCAGGGCATGAGTTGAGACTGTACGGCATGCTCTGGTTATTGTTAGAAGGATAGAGCACTGTATGGTTCCAACTTTCCGTCTGTTAACAACCATCTGCATTTTGGAGAACCATTCCCCGGAGGCATAGGTGACGCCCGGGATGAAGACTGCCTTATAGAAGAGCGCCATGCTACGCTTCTTGAGACACCAGTCCCGCAGGGTCACCCTGGCCACAAGGGCAGTGTAGTTAGTAATCTTCTCATGAATATGGATCAAATTTGGTAGGAAGGATAGATTTTTATCTAAGACTACTCCTAGATATTTCAGTTGTTGCTGCAATTTGATGGTAGCACCCTGTATCTTTATTTGTGGTGGTCTCCTTTATTGTAACATGCCTTTCAGCAGCACAGACCAGGTCTTGGCGGGTGAGATGCTTAGCTGGTTGTGGGAGGCCCAATCCTGCAATTTTTCCAGAGCATGGTTTCCACGGCTTTCCAGGAGTGCCCTAGAGTCTGCCCAGTGCATAAAGCTGAGACATAGCGATTTAAAACGTAAACGGACACGCGCGCGAATTACACCGTGGCCGTGCTGTAGGGGTACTGATTGCGTCTACGTCACAACGCCTCGTCGCTCGTGCCTGGTACAATGGTGGGGTGCGATGAATCAATTCATATTGCATTTTCATGCCGATTTTTGTTAATTCACGGGTGCACGTTACTCCCTTGTGAAAACTGCATGGGGCGCGCCTAAAGAATTTTCACTTCAAAAACGGTAAAAAGTTAACCACACACCAGGTGTGTTACCCTCCCAAGTACTAACCGGGAAATAATTTGTCTAGTTCTTCCGTGAATTTATTCAAATGATTGATTGTTGGAAGTTTATTCCAACAATCCACCATTTGAGTCAACCACTGGAGGAAGTTTTTTCCAACAATCAACCATCTATTGGCTGGAGGCAAATCTCCGCACATCTACCCGGCAAAAATCCTTCAATTTGAATCCCCCCCCCCTGCTGTGTATAGGCTGAGCAAGAGAAAGAATCCCATCAAGCACTAAGTGTGCTCGATTCAAAGCCTTAAACACCTCAATGAGATCACCTCGCAGGTGCCTAGTTTCCAGACGCTGCAATTTGCAGAACTGAAGCCTTTCTTGGTAAGAGCACCCCTCTTTTCCCCTCAATTTCGTTGCACTTCTTTGTACTCGTTCCAGCAGCTCTACATCCTTCCTAAAATAAGGTTGAGTACTTGAGTACTGCATACATCCTTCCTAAAATAAGGTTGAGTACTTGAGTACTGCATACATCCTTCCTAAAATAAGGAAGGCTGTATGCAGTAATCAAGATGCGGCCTAACCATTGCCTTGTATAATAGGATAATCCCTTCCTTATCCCTGCTCCCTTGCACCAATAAATCAAAAAAAAACCAAACAACGTTATCACTTCTAGCAAAGTTCCTGTATATATTGACAAAAATGCAGGCTGCATTTTTGTCAATATATACAGGGAATTTCGTATCTGACTGCTCAATTATCTCAGAGAATGACTTCGTATATGACTTCGTATCTGACGCTCAGAGAACTTCGTATCTGACTTCGTATCAATTTTGCTCAGAGAACTTCGTATCTGACTGCTCAATTATCTCAGGTCTTTTTCGTTTTCCATTACCCTAAGTGTAGGAACACAGAGTTGGTACGTTAATCTGAGTTTACTGCTACCCATTTACAGTACCTTGCATTTGTCAATGTACAACTTCAGCTGCCATTTCTCAGCCCATCTGTCTAATTTTTTTCTAGGTCTCGTTGCAGTTTACCTTAATTACTGTCATTAGTGTAGTCGCACACGCTCTTTGAGTGGGCCGTGGTTCAAGCCCGTGACTTCTAATTACGATTAACAATTGTATTCAAGACTAATTGTAAACTTCTCTGACCTGGTGGTCGTGCCGGATTATATTATATACCTTCATCCATATCATAGAAAACAACAATGGGCCCAGCACTGAACCCTAGGGGACTCAGTGCTGAGCCCACAGGAGGAATCTGGACACATCGTCAGGATAGCTTCTGGCAGCTCTCCCTGTACTACCATAGTACACTGACAACGATAAAATGGCGCAAAGGTATACGACGCAACAGTCAACAAGAATGTACCCCCACTTCCCGTAATCGTCTGCCAATCATGCTTCCTGACACAGGCACAGGCAGGATGGTAGAAATCTGGCGCATTGTGACAGATGTTTCCTGTCTCTAATGCGGGGATCCGTCAATCTTTCAATTCTGACGTTTTTCAGTAGCTACCCTGACGAGATGTGTTCCAAGTGCCTCCAACAGGAACCAACTGTTCCAGCATCACAACTCGTATGAACGGCGATTTGTCCTGTTTACCATCCAGCTTCGAACAATTCAACGTTCTGACCCCTTTCTTATTAATTACAATGAGGTACGTTTCAGGTGCTTCTCATACTGTATAACTCTACTTTGTGTTATTCAATTAAAAAATATTAGTTACTGATTTCTCTGTTTTTACTTTTTCAACTCCCTCTCCTATGAAAATTCTTGGCTACACTTTACACTCGTCTTTTAAAACTAAAGAGTGTGTGGTGGAAGAGGGGGGGAGGAATAAGTCGTTTAGCATCGAATCTGCCCCACATTGAGAAATAATGGTGTATTTTAACACTAGCATAAACATACAAAAATAAAGCATAATAAATCCTAAAATTATTTTTTTTTCCAAGCTTAAAAACCTAATACGGATTTATATCCTTTAGTGAGAGATAAAGATTAGATTTATACTTACCTATAAATGCTGGCCGAAAGAATGTGATTACACCATAAATAAAGTAAGATACTCCAATGGACATGCTAAGATTCTCTAGTCCAAGATATTCGGAGGTTATAATATGAAGAGGTGACACTGTGGTCCCTATGAGTAATCCCATAATGAGAACCATAACAAGAAGTCCGATGTAAGAAGTGGCATGGGGCGTGATAAATAAAACAGCACCAATCATTAGAAGACCTATAACGACTACATTTTTTCTTGTGATATACTGACGGTCTGTAATCCATCCAGAACACAAACGACCAACAATGTCAGTTACAGAGAAAGCTGAGATGAAAAAAACTGATTTACTTTCTTCAATTCTGCAGTCAACAGCAAAGTCTACTATCACAGTTACGTAAGTAATGTAGCAAGTAAAAAAGCTGCTTTGACTAAGGTACAATAAATAGCTAACTGGACGGCCAAATAATGGATATGCTACCTTATGCATGAAAATACATAATTTACCAAATGCATTTTCTGGAGGTAACGACTGAATATTAGAGTGGAATGAATTTACATTTGGATTGGAAACCTCATCGCTGCATTTCTTATCACAAATCAGTGCTCCGTTGATATCTAACAAATTCCGTGGGGTCTGTTCCTCGCCAGATTTCATTAGACTTTGTTTTTCAGATGGTTTTGAAGTCACGCGTTCGTTTTCACCAACTGAATTTTCTCTTTTAATTAATTTTTCTTCTGAAGGTACAGTTATTTGTTCATTGTTATCCGGCTTCTCTTTTTTGTCACCGTTGTTCCAGTGCGGAGACTTGAGCAAGATACCAGCGGCAATCGAGTGTGTAGATATTCCTCCCAAGAGTAGAAAACTTCCTCTAAGGCCATATGTTTCAGTCATGTGCTCCATCAAATAGGGAAAAATGAAAGAACCAAAACTAGCACCAGCAACCGAAATTCCAGAAGCGGTGGAACGAAAAATAAAAAAATACTGGTTGACGATTAAAAACAGAAGTGGAATAATCAGGCCAGTTCCAACTCCTGAAAGATAAATATTTTCAATAAACACGTGGTCTAAAAATATGCAAATGTTCCATAAATTATAATGGGGAAAAAACTATTGATAAACAACTACCATATTCAAATACAACGATGAGCCAAAACATTATGACCAGCAAGTCGTTATGCATATCGAAGCAACCGCACAGTGAACTACGGCACATGTGCGGGTCGGGACACGGTATAGAAAACACCTGATACTGAGCTCCGTTAATCGGTGTTACTCTTGTTCTTCAGATGGGAAAGGAAGCGAGTTTGACAAAGGCCAAGTTGTAATGGCCACACGACTGGGTCAGAGCATATCCGAAACGGCACGGCTGGTGGGATGCTCACAGTTAGCCGTGGGTAGCACCTACCGAAAGTGATCCGAGGAGGGGGAACCCACGAACCGCCGGCGAGATGTTGGAAGACCACGGCTCATTGATGCTCGAGGTGAGCGAAGGCTCTTCCGGATGGTACGTGGCAACGGAAGGGCGACTGTGGCGCAAATAGCCGGTAATTGGAATGCTGGTGACGGGAATAATGTGTCACAACACACAGCACATCGAATCCTGCTGGAAATGGGGCTGCATAGCCGCAGGCCGCTCCGAGTACCCATGCTAACCACGGTTCACCGCCGACAGCGCCTACAATGGGCACGCGAGCATCGAAACCGGACCTTGAGTGATTGGAAGAAGGTCGTCTGGTCCGATGAATCACGTTTCCCTGTTGCACCATGTGGACTACCTGGTACGTGTGCATCGTTTACCTCGGGAAGTGATGGCGCCTGGATGCACTGTGGGACGAAAACAAGCCCGGTGGCGGCGGTGTCATGCTTTGAACGATGTTCTGCTGGGATACCCTGGGTCCAGTCATCCATGTGCTGGGCACTCTCACGTCTACTACCTACTAAACATCATTAGGCAGAGATGGGGGGGAAACCCCTGCTGCCGTTTTGGCCTAAACACACTTACCTAAACATCATCTCTAACCAGGTACATCATTTCATAGCAACGGTCTTCCCCTCTGTCGATTCCGTCTTTCAGCAAGATAATGCGCCAGGCCACACCGCCCGGATTGCTCGAGACTGGTTCACGGAACGTAAGAAAGACTTCCAGGTATTGCCCTGGCCTCCAAATTCCCCAGACTTCAATCCCATCTAGCATCTGTAGTTGGTGTTGGAACAGAAACTCCGATCTGCGGCGCCTCAACCACGGACCTTACAGGAGTTAAGGAATCTGCTGGTTACGTGTTGGTATCAGATACCACAAGACACATTTAGAAATCTTGTAGCGTCCATGCCTCACAGAGTACGAGCTGTTTTGGCTGCACGTGAAGGACCAACATCATATTAGGTAAGTGGTCATAATGTTTTGGCTCAATGGCGTATATTGTAAATAGTTAAATTATAATTTTTAATTAATAAGAATCTTTAAAAATATTTAAAAGGAACGTTATAATGAATAAATAAAGTTCTTTATCGTAAAGTATGAGGGCACAGAAAGATATTTATTTATATCCTTCTATGCTCTTTTTTGAAGAATTTGAAAAGTTTGAAATTTCAAACTTTCACTGAAACACTTTAACAAACATTTTCCGTGTTGATTTGATGTGAATTAAATCGTGTGGATTTGATGTGGATTAAATCGTGTGGATTTGATGAATTTGATTCATCAAATGCATGGTACTGTAACCGTGCACCGGTTACAGTACTACCCTCTAGTATCTGGAGTTGTGTACATCTATCTATCCAAGATAACGTCTCCCCAGACGAGACCACCTCGACCGCCATATCGATCCCTTTCAGTGATGTTTGCGGGATGATACCGTGTGCGAATCTCTCGCCAGATTAGCTGACGTCGAGAATCGCTGCTGAGACTGAATCTACTCTCATCGGTAAAGAGTACCTTACCCCATTGCGCTGCTGTCCAGTCCTTGTGTTCGGTGCACCACTGTAAACGATGGCTCCGATGGGCAGGTGTTAAAGGGACACAGCGTACTGGCCGTCGGGCAAACAGTCCACCTTTGTGGAGTCGCCTGGCCACAGTAAACCGCGATATCCTGCATCCAGTGCAGCTGGTTTGCAATGGATCCCGCTGTCTGGTGTCTGTCCCTCTTGGCCTGTAGGAGTATATAGCGGTCATCATTGGGCGTCGTTTTTCATGGACGACCACCACTGGTCCTTCGAACAGCTGTATCCGTCATTCTAAAGGCCGACCACGCATGTGAGACGATGCTATGGGCGATACCGAACTCTGCAGCGACATTCCTCGCATTTCGACCTTCCTCGAGCTTCCCAATTATTCGACCCCGGGTAAAGTCATCCAGATGTTGTCTACTGGCCATTTCGTTGTCTGTGGCACTGTATGAAACCAATCGAACGTCTGTAACAATCGTGCTTCCATTCGGTAATTTGAACATAACTGCTGAACTGCTGCTTTTATCTGTTTATGTGAGTCCTCTCATCACCATTCAAATTTTTGCATGTGCACCAGCTTTCTACTGAACGGCCACAGTTATGCAAATCGCCACAGGCTGTTTCGTTTGATTTTGTGGTTGTAACCTTTAGAAATAGTGTTGGTCCTTAAGTTTTACACACCAGTGTATTAGGGCCACCCATAATTTTTTATATGTATTGTCTGTAAATTGAGTATTGTATACAGGGTGATTCACTACCAGTGCGACAAACTTGCAGGAGGTGTAGGGGGCACAAAGACGAATCGGAATCACATAGCACTGCAGGGTCCGAAATGCCTTCGTCATGCGGTAGAGGACGTTGAACGGGAGGTCACGTGAACAGCGATCCTGCTGGAAGTCAGCATTTGCGAACCGTTTCTGTTGAAGAAACCAAGTAGCAAAAGTCCTCCGGAGTGGATAATCCGCAGGCTCCAATGATTGGACGCGTTGCAGATGGTATGAACTCATTTGGTTTGTTGACAGTATCCTCCATACAGTGGATTGGGAAATACCCAATCGTTGGCCTATCGCTCGAGTACTCGTACTCGGATTGCCTTCTGCAAGACGTAGGACATTCTTCTCATTGTCTGGCGTCCTCGTCGTTCGCTCTCGATTCATGGTACCTCTCGTGAAACAACTAGTCTCACGTAACCTTCTGTGCACACGTGCGAAAATCATATGATGAGGAGATATGACACGTGCGGGAAACGTTCCTGGTACAAGCGCAGAGCGGCGCGCCCGTTACAGTCCGCGTGTTGCATGTCGGCCAGTTCAACGTTTGAATACTCGTCCATCCTACTGCCTCGGGAACCTGTTCGCAAATGCTGACTGCCAGCGGGATCGCTGTTCACGCGACCTCCCGTTCAACGTCCTCTACCGCATGACGAAGGCATTTCGGACCCTGCAATGCTATGTGATTCCGATTCGTCTTTGTGCCCCCTACACCTCCTGCAAGTTTGTCGCACTGGTAGTGAATCACCCTGTATATGTATTATGTATATAATGTATGTCTTATGTCTGTAAATTGAGTGTGTTCTCTGGTCGATTTGCCTGTTTTGTTGGACGAAAAAACCCCAGACACTTGGGAAAAAAACTTTGCTATCTGCGCCTGAGACCGATCAACTCAGCCACCGAGTTAAAAAAGCCGATTAAAATTCCTCGCGTCGCGTGATCGACGAGATTCGAAACCGGACCTTTTCCACCCGGTGTGGGGAGGACGGTGACGATACCACTGTGCTACAAGCGCAGACATGCATTCAGGACAATCGACTTAACGAATAGCTTTTGAGACAGAACCCATTCGTAATTCGTACTAAGCTAAATTAAATAAAATATGATACCCAATAAGCCAAGATAAAATTTCTCAAAAATTTTTGAATTTTAAGAAATTGAGGGAAAAAATAATTTTATAGTAGATTACTAGGCCCACTAGTAGTTGACAAAATTTCCAGGCAGTTTTGGTGTAAATTTCCTTGAATTGAGAAAACTAAGGTGAGCAGAGAAAGGAGTACCACACTGATTTAGGGGTGCACGACTTCTAATGATATAAGCGCTTGGGAAGTGAACTACACTTCCACAATTGTTGTTACCCTTATCATAACTTTTAACAATCGCTGTGGTAAAATAATTTCAGCACAATGGCTGTTTCTATTCTAATTCCCAGAGTTTTCAGTCCAGTTTACCTGTGAAGTATAGCTATTGTCCTAGGGTACTCCCCGCTCCCTAGTTTCGACACCGATACCGCTGTACCTGCATATGGCTACTCAGCCACAGTCATACTCTATTAGGTGACAGTTTTTCATGTTATCGAAATGAAATCAATAAATCCAACAATCAGAGCGACAGTGAGAGGAAGGCTTCAACAGTTTAGAAGTACGATTAAACTAGTCAAGCCCTCGTGGGTTGCTAACACAGTTGGTAAGATCGCCGTCCTCCCCACACCGGGTGGAAAAGACCCAAGTTCGAGAACCGTCGATGACATGAGGAATTTTTATGGGCCTTTTTCACAACGTGGCTGAGTTAGTCGGTCTCAGGCGAGGGTAGCATGGCTTTTCCTTCTGGAAACTCGGGTTTTTTTGTTCAGAAAACAGATCTCAGAACACGCGAAGTTTACAGATAATACACACGGAGCAATATGGCCTTAGCCGCTGATTCTCCTAAAACTCTACCACTACAACAAAATAATCAAAATTTTAATCCTGGCATGAGTGCAACGTGAAAAAACATAGCATTAAATGAACTAGTAAATGTAAGAAGTTTCCATGAGATCAACGGTGGAGTGTACGTTTTCTTTTTTTGTGATTATTTTGTTGAAACATCTCTTCTCACTGATCCTTCCCAAAACTCATTTCTCACTTTATCGACCATCTTATTTTTTCCATTCTTTTCCATACCTACATCTCAAAACTTTCGAATCTTATAATGCCTTCCACCCTCAATATTCGTGTCTCTGCTGCATAAAGTATAAAACTTCATACCAGACGTCGTACCAATCTTTTTCTTAAACCAATTCCTAATCTCCCACATAGTTTTTTAAATTATGTGGAAGATTAGGAATAGGAATTATACAGGAACAAAAAAAAAAAAAAAATGAAAATAAATAATTAAATTAATTAATTAATTAAAATAAATTGAACGAAATGATATAAATAAGAAATAAAAAAAGCACCATATCAGCGTAAAGGAATTTATTTATTAAATAAACCAATCACAGAACTTTAATACTATATTTAAATGAGACACCCTCTTCGTGGATGATATCCGTGGATAAATAAACAATTACGACACTATACACCGCGATAAGTAATTTAATAAATCATCATAACGTTACAAACTCGATACCAGGTCGTTCACATGCAATATGAGCGCAGTGCTATAGGGTTTGTAAACGTGATGTTTATTTATTAAAATACTTATCATGTTGTTCATCCCTTGGCAACTGAACGTTACACCTTGTATTACTGGTATCTTTAATTTGATAATAAAGTATTTTTGAAAATTAGACTTCATTGAGAAATATTTGAGGATTTGCACTAGCGAATGTCAGACCTAGTAGTAGTAGTAGTAGTAGTAGTAGTGGCATGTGATGCAAGAAAGCATGTGTATGAGCTTATGCAGCATCAGCCAAAAAAAAAAAAAAAAAAATCACACCATTCCCTCCAAATGCCTGTCCAGTTCCTCCTTAAATTTATTCAACCTATCAACTTCCACAACGACAGATGGAAGTTTGTTCCAGCAATTAACCACCCGCTGGCTAAAGGCAAATTTCCGCACATCTATTCTACATCTGTCTTTTCTTAATTTGAATTTATGCCCCCTTAGGTTCGTAATCTGAACAAGTGGAAGGATCCCATCAGAATTCAGCGTGCTCAACCCATTCAAGGCCTTATACACCTCAATCAGATCACCGCGCAGGTGCCTAGTCTCTAGCCACTGCAATTTGCAGAACTTAAGCCTCTCTTGGTAAGAGGATCCCTTCATTCCCCTCACCAATCTTGTTGCCCTTCTCTGTACACGCTCAAGAAAATCTTCCTTCCTAAAATGAGGCCTCCAGACCTGTACGCAGTACTCAAGGCGTGACCTGACCATTGCCTTATACAGAGGGATAATCACCTCCTTTTCCCTGCTAGCAAAGTTCCCATATATCATTGACAAAACCCCATAACCTGCCTTGGCAGCCTGTCTGCATTGCTCAGAAAACTTCATATCTGCCTGCACAATTACTCCCAGGTCTTTTTCATTTTCTACCACCTTAAGTGTAGTACCACACAGTTGGTACGTTTCTCTGGGGTTACTTCTACCCATATGCAGTACTTTGCATTTGTGAAGGTTAAACTTCAGTTGCCACTTCTTAGCCCATCTGCCCAAATTATCTAGATCCTGTTTGCAGTAGCACACTGCCATTACTGTCATTAACAACCCTGCCAACCTTTGTATCATCTGCAAACTTCGACACTAAGCCTGATATACCTTCATCAATATCATTGATAAATATACAAAACAACAGTGGACCCAACACCGAACCCTGTGGGACTCCACTAATAACATTAGTCCACGAAGAGCAGCACCCATTGATTACCACCCTCTGTCTTCTCCCACTTAACCATCCTTTTATCCATTGTAGCAACTTACCCTTAATACCATTCTGCTCCAATTTGAAAAATAGTCTTTCATGCGCAACAGTGTCAAAACCTTTCCTGAAATCCCAATATATGATATCAAAATCATTTTTTGCATCCAGTTCCTTTGTAGCCACATCGTAATATCCTATCAAATTTGTCAGACAAGACTTTCCCTTAACAAACCCATGCTGTGTCTGCTGCAGTCTTGTCTAGATGATCCTGCAATGCATCTTTAACCAGTTACTCCATTATTTTACCCGGAACAGAAGTTAAACTAACATGGTCTGTAATTACTCGTGTCACCCTTCGATCCTCCTTTGTGAATTGGGGATACATTTGCACTTCTCCAGTCCGTGGGAACCTCCCCTGAGTCCAAGGATGCTCTCATAATTATGGCTAAGGGTTTGCTTAGTTGTTTTGCCGTCTCCTTTAATATAACTGGATAGATCCCATCCACCCCAGGTGCTTTTCTTATGTTTAACTTCAACAATTTCTCCTCCACTTTGCTCTCAGTTATCACAAAATCATTAAGTATCCTGCTACAATTTGATAACCTTCTGCCATTTTCAAACCTTAATAATTCCTCATGTGTGAATGTAGATGCAAAATACTCATTGAGTTTGTTTGCTATCTGAGCAGGATCATCAACAGTCGAACCATCGATGTCAAGTGGACCAATCAGATTCAGCCCCTTCCTTTTAGAGTTTATATAAGTAAAGAAATCCTTGCTGTTTTTCTTAGCATCTTTTGCCAAGGATTTCTCGTAATCTGCCTTCGCCTGCCTAACCTCCTTTGTGACCTGATTACAGACTAGTTTATATCTGCTATATAGGCTTCTAAGTCGCTTGATAATTTATATGCATCCCATGCATTTTTCTTCTCTGTTACGAGTCTCATTAGTTCATTAGATAACCATTTAGGCCTAAACCTTGAACAATATTTCTTAATAGGCATGAAACTTTTAGTAGCATCCACGATTAATTCCTTGAATGCTTCCCACCTAGAATTTACTTAATTAATTAATTAAGTAAATTAATTCTAATTAATTAATTAGAATTAATTGAATAATACAGAGATACATACAAAGAATAAAACAAAAAGAATAAAGAAATAATACAAAGAATAAAATAAAAGAATAAAGAAATAATACAAAGAATAAAAAAAAAGTAAGCGGTATTACGTATATGAATTATCGGCTTATATAACAGGTAAGAATTTAAGATTTTGGCGTTCAAAAGTATTAAATTAAAAGTGCCCACTCTTTCCCATAAAATGGATTATAAATTTTATAATTTTTTATTTTTTTTTTATTTACACTTATGAGCCAAAACATCATGATCGCTTACCTAATAGCGTGTTGAGCCGCCTTTCTCCGTGATAAACGCTTGCACTCGGCGTGGCATATACTCCACGAAAGTGGAGGTGTCCTCAGGTATTCTGGACCAGCTGAATACAAGGACGTCCTGGTGTTCGGCAACGGAATGAGACACTAGTGTGGACAGGAGAATGCTGCGTTCCACCGCATCCCACAAATGTTCAACGGGATTGATGTCGGGATAGTTTGGAAATCAGGGGAGCACACGAAATTCTTGGACATGATTCTAAAACCTGCACAATGTGGGCCTTGTGACACGGAGCCTTTTCTTGTTGAGAGTCCACTGCCGTCTAGATACACGGTCACCACGTAGAGCAAAACTTTGTCCGAAACAATGCTGAAACAATTCTTACCTGTTTGTAAGTAGCATCTGGCCGTGAGGGTGTGCTCAATAGGGATGACCGGACCCAGTGATATCCATGAAAACATCTCCCAAAGCATGTTACCACCGCTGATGGCCTGTTTTTGTCCCACCTTGCAGTCTGGTTGCAGCTGTTCACCTGCTCGCCGTCGAATACGCATCCGTTCAACGGCACGATGGAGCTAGAACTTTGATCTATCAAGAACGGTGCTCCCGTGTCCACTGCAGGCGGAAGTGTCGATAACGATGGGTCATATGAATAGGTAAGAGTGTCCGCTGCTGGATGATGTGCTCATAAACGTTTTTCTGTGCGTACTGGTTGTAGTGTGATATGAACTTAAGGAATGTGAGCCGTCTGTTGTCCCGGAAAGCACGTGCGAACCGCCGATAATCTGGACTTTATGGACATTTTGCGCTTTTTGTAAGCAGCCCCAGTGGTTCCCCACAAAACCGCGAGAAGTGTCACTGTGAAGAAACAAAATCTGCCAAGACCAGGTGAGGGTGTGAGTAACGTGGGTATTGTAAATAGAGTGTCATTGTGTTGTTCATCTGGCTACTTAGGTTACTGGAAGGCGCCATCACCAGGAAGGAGAATTCCAACGTCCGTCCATGGCACGAGGAGCCAGGCCAGGTCAGTAGAGAGACGCCTGTTGGAGTCCTTCCTCCCAGCAGAACAAGGAGGTAGAGGATTCATGAAAAGAAATGGGCAAGAGGATGGGAACAGTAAAGTGTAAGTCAGGGTTGAGACCATGGGGACGGGGGTCCCAAAGACGAGCAGGGAGGATAAGAAACCACTAATGGGAAACATCCTAATAGAATGAAGGATGGTATGAGGACAGCAGAAAGTCAATAAGGCAAAGAGTTGAAGGAGATAGAGATAACCGTAAGTTCGGCAGAGAGAAACATTCTATCCCGCAAGGGGGTAAGAGCAGGCCTCAGGTGAGGGTCTGGGCCTAAATATTCCATTCCAGAGATTCTTGGCAGTGAGGAGGGGTCAGCACATGAAAAGTCCTACCCCGAAGGGTTTGCCAAGCCACTGGGCCATGAGATTTTACTGGTGAAATCCCGCCACTAATATCTAGCCGCTAGAATGTAAGAACCTGCAGAAATATAAATCCTATCCGGATGGGATTAGCAAAAGGAGAGTTAGGAAGCTCCATGTCAGAAGGTCGAAGGAGTCCACCCAGGCAATCGACAGGTGTAGCATTCTAGTCTGGAGCAGGAAGAGTAGCAGGCGCAGTAACGGCAGTCAGGAAGCGTCTTTTCCACTTAAAGAGTAATGTAAGAAGGCGTAGAAGGCTTTCTTGCCTTGATCAGGGAATGGAAAGGCTGGAGGGCTGGAAAATTGCAATGCAGAAGTTGTTGATTGAGGTAAAGATACGCGACACAGTCCAGCATAAGAAGACTCCAGTCCTCAATCTCCCCACAGATACAAGTGTCACCTTCAATGATTCCGAGTTGTCTAAGTCGAGCTTTGATGGATTCATGGCCTGTGAGTGTTAATCCGAGCTGTCAACCGGTGATGGTCACCACGTCTTAGCACGCCGGGTGGTTGTTTGTTCCACTTCGGACCATTGCCGCCACACTTTCACTACGTGGCTCTCGAACAGCCAACAATATCTCCAGTTGCTGAGATGCTGGCGCCCGTCTTCCTAGAACGGGGCAAGTTGTAGTAAACGACTACAACTCAAATCCATGTGGTCGACCTAAAGTAACTAATTTTAATCGGATAATGGATTTGCCTAATTCGCGATTTTATTTACTTTAAGATAGACTACGTGGACATTTGTAGTCGTTTTTAAAAGAGCATAATTCCGAGCACTATCACAAACGGGAGGTCCACATAGCGTCCCCTGATGGTTGACATCAAAGTTAATGCAGAAAAGCCTTATATTTAAACCAATTTAAATATATTATAACTTGCGTTTTGAAAGGATCCCCGTTTATTAATATTAATTCATAGTATACTCATATTAATTCATAGTACAGTATACTATGAAATTTATTATCTTCCAAACATTTAGATGATTTTTTTCCTGAAGAATAATATTTAATTTTCTAATTCTATATTTTTATGAAAAACAAAGCTAGAAATTTTAAGCAAATGTTGTGGGCGATGGAACTTTTTCTCCCATATTTGAAATCAAAAAGAAACAATTTGTGTATTAACCTGTCGACATGAAATTTGGTACAAAGATCCAGAAGCACAATCTAAATAAGCCCTGACGTCTTAAAGAATTGGAACAGCTACTTCAAATCGCAATCTCTGGGGCATATGAGAAAATTGTAAGGAAAAAGCTTCCAAGGAACCAATGATATGCAAGCTGAAAGAATGGTGTTGATCCAACTTTTCGATGAGCAACGCTCCATATCGGAAACTAATACACATTTCTACAGGAGTATATATATATCCTATAAATACTGTATTTTACTGAAATATATATACCTATATTTTTGAATTATCTGATGCATACCTGTAGAGCTTTGGGTTCCAATCTCAAATATAATTGATAATTGGTATTTACAGTTTTCTGTAACTAACAATATATGTTAAAAGTAAAAATTAACATTCGGTCTCAAAATATGATCATAAAATTTATAATTTTGGCCATACTAAATATGAATTTAATTAAAATTAGTAAAACTCTTATTGGGACAACAGAAACAGGTATGCATGAGCCATTCATTTCGTTTGGCTAGCTATCCGTTCAAAGCTCCTGATGAGCAGAAGATGGCCGTGTAAATTAATATATTTTTTCATTTTTTCTTTTCTTTTCCTGATTTTTGTTAACTCTAGGTAGTTTAGATTTAAGTGCCTAGATTGGTATACATTTAGCATTAGAGATTAAGTCTTTATTATTATTATTATTATTAAGAATAAAAGATTATTAAGAATATTGAGAATATAAAGAAATCAAGAATATTAAGAATAAAAATAGGTATTGTATTGTATTATTATTATTTTCTTTTAAACGTGGGCATAATGCTGCCACTAACAGCGCTAAAAGTGTTACTAATAACGATACTATATATATAACCTTTAAAAAAAAAAAAGCTATTAATTCCTAAATTTAACATTTTTATAAATGTGTATATAGTAAAGAGGATATAACTGATACTTCCGTGATGGGCAGCGATAAGTAATGACATTCATTTATGCACATTAAGTCGCCGAAAATGGTTTATTCAAAAATTTTATATATACATGTTAAACTAAAAAAAAAAAATATATATATATATATAAACTAATTACCACCTTTACACATTGATAGGTAGTGAAACGGGAACCAACACTCATCAATACATAAATTAAAAGTAATTAAAGTAATCAGGCTTCCTTGCACTATATGGCTAATAATAATAATAATATTAATAATAATTATTATTATTATTTACATCGACCTCATACAGCATCACCATAGGCCTAACTACGAAAGCGCAAAAATAGCTTATAATGGAGTAGTGTTATAGACAATAAAGTTATAAAAAAATTTATAATGTATTTTAATAAACAACATAGAGGGCTAATTTTACTGCAATCTGGCATAAAGGGACATTAGAAAGTAACTTAATTTTAAATAAATTATTTCTACAAAAGAACCCAGCACATATGCTTACCGTTTCATCTTCCAACAATAAATGGCCGAACATGCGTTTAGAAGTTACAGCTATGATTGCAATAGTGCGCTCCCTTTGTTTTTTGATAGTAACGAAATTTCGTAAAAATTAGCGTAATTCATTATTTAATTAATCCCGAAATAACGTGAAGGTATTAGCAATGATACTTTAATATTAGTAAACGATAAGATTTGTAAGCCAAGAAAAATAAAATGAAAATATGAATAAAAATTAAAATAAAAGAAGAATAAAAATGAGCATAACCATAGCAATATGGGTACAGCGTTTCTACAGCTATACTTATCAATGTGTAAAGACGGTAATTAGTTTTTTATATCTATATATTTTAGTTTTATATAAAATTTTCATTAATCCATTTTCAGCTTATTTAATATGCATAGATTCATGTCATTGCTCATTAGTGTATAGTGTGTTTAGGGTCTAACGGCACCAGGGGTTTTCCCCATATCCGCGTAGTATACATTGTGGTGTGATACAGAACACTGTAGAGGCCAGAGGTTTAAAAGTGTATGGATATTATGGTGTGTAATGTTTTGTACCATTGTTCATCTGGTCTTTTAGCCGTTGGGTCTCAAATGAGACCCACCGTTGCCCACACTATACCTCGTGGAGACAGATCAGGTACACTAGTATTTTAGAGATTTACTATTTACTCTAGCAGGTCCTGCCACCTAATTTCCTGAGATTTCAGTGGCAAGGACCTAAAAAAAAAAAAAAAAAGTGTGGGGGAAGAAACACTAGAAATTGGGTCAGGCCGAAAGAGATATAAGTTATGCGGGGTAGAGTTATTTTTTATTTTTTTTCTTTTTTAGCGTGGGGCTTGTGTAGTTTTGACAAGGGTCAAACGCTAGTTGCAAGATAGTTAGAGAAGGAAGGGAGACTGAAGACTGGGGGGTGAAAGACAGAAATATGGGGTCAATAGTGAAGATAACCCCAAAGGTCGGTGGGGCAGCCCCATGCCTCACCAGATGATGGCAGGGGGGAGGGTACAGAGTAACCATCCCCCTGCCAAGGAAGGGATGGAAAGTGAACCGAATGAGGGTACCCGGTTCAAATCGCCTAATGATGTTTCTACACCAAACTGCACAATGTCTTTGTCGGGTCTTCGTATGCCATTCTGGGACATGTTGTCCTGTCCGTGTGAGTGGTCAAGTACAGATAATGACTCCAGTTTAAGCCAGTAGTCAGATCCAGGTTAAGTTAATGATTAGTTTTTCTTCAGATTGTAGCTGTTAGGTTTTTGTTTTGTTGACACATCTAAGGATCTTTATTCTGGATGACGAGTGATTGGTTTGTAGGGAAATTCCTGGTAAGGTTGTGGGTATGTTCTTCTTCTAGTAAAAAGATCCTGCGCAAACTGCGTTAACGCTTTATAATTGTCCTCGCTCTCCAGGAGATATTGTTCTTCGTTTATTGGCGAGAAACGTATTCTGGTTATTAAGAGGCAGCGGAGGTCTTCGTATAGTTGGCAGTGGTGCACGAGGTGCTCCCACGTCTCTGGCTGTCCACAGTGGCACTGCGCGGGTAGCACAGTGGTATCGTCACCGTCCTCCCCACACCGGGTGGAAAAGGCCTGGGTTCGAATCCCGTCGATGACGCGAGGAACTTTAATGGGCTTTTTTCATTCTGTGGCTGAGTTAGTCGGTCTCAGGCATAGATAGCAAGGTTTTCTCCCCAGTAACTGGGTTTTTTTTTCGTCCAGTAAAACAGGCAAATCGACCATGGAACATACGCAATTTACAGACACAAATACGGGTTAATGTATTTAATTACGGGCAAGCCTAAAATAATAATAATAATAATGTCCACAGTGGCAGAGAGGGGTGTCACCGAAACTAGAGAACTTTGCTCTTATTGCGCCGTGTCCCGTGAGGTAAGATGTCAGCAGTCCCGGTGAAAACCAGTTTGGGCTTTTGGGAAACACTAGTTGATTATCCGGTATGAATCTTCGGGTGACTTCCCCTTTTGTCGAAGTCGTCCAGCGGGTTTGCCAGGGCTGCTGTAGGTGGGTGAGAAGGCTTTTTTCTCGAGTTTAAGATAGTTCGCCGGATCAGTTGTGTAGTCTAGGCAGGTGATTGCTCTGCCTTTGGACAGTTGATAAAGCAACCCACAGCGGACGATCTCCAGGTCCAGGGGGAGAGCGCCCAAGAGGACCTGGAGGGCGTGGATGTTTACAGTGCAGCAGGCTCTCGAGATTGTCAGTAGGACTGAACGTTGAATGGTCTGCAGCTTTCTTTTGTTTACTGCTCTTACCGCCTTGTGGAACCAGACTCCTGATGCGTATGTTATTGCTGGTAAGAAGACTGCCTTATAGAAGAGGGCTAGGGTCCTCTTCTTAAGCCCCCAGTCGCGACGAGTGACTCTAGCTATTAGTGCGGAGTATTTTTTGATTTTGCTTCGAAGGTAAGTAAGATGGGGTGTGAATGACAGATTTTATCCAGCAGAATACCAAGATATTTAAGTTCTGTGGAAAGCTTAATTGTTGTTTCTTGAATCTTTATCTGAGGAGGCCTTCTGATATTGAGAGAACTTTTAAATAGGATGGAGCAGGTTTTTGTTGGGGATATCTTTAAGTGGTTTTGGGTGGCCCGGTCTTGTAGGATATTTATAGCATGGTTTGCAGAGATCTCTAGTTGAGTTCTTGAGTCTGCCGCCAGCATCAGGATCAAGTCATCCGTGTAGGCCTGTGACCTCACATCACTAAGGTCGAGGTTTAGAAAGATGTCGAGCACCACGTTCCAGAGTAGTGGGCCAAGTACTGAGCCTTGTGGGCATCCTCTATAGACTGGTCGTGTGACTGAGCAGTACGGAGCACTGACGGTTACTGTTCTGTTTGCGAGATAGGTTTTTATACAATTGTACAAATTAGCTGGTAGTTTTGCTTTCCGGAGTCTGCCAAGGACGCTTGGCCACCAGAGGGAGTCAAACACCCCGGCAAAATCGACTGAAATTACAAGGAAGTAATTATGGCTGGTAGTGGTAGCTGCTTTGACGATATTCTCTAAGGCGTCCACTGTGGAGCATCCCCTTCTAAAGCATATTGGTTTTTAGAGTGACGGCTAGCCTTTGAGTAATGAATTTCTATTCTATTGCTTAGAAGATGTTCTAGGAGTTTGCTTAGTATGGATAGAAGAGCGATGGGCCCGTATGACTCCGGAAGGTCTTGTGGTTTTGTCGGATTCTTGAGAATAAGCCTTAATTTTGCAGATCTCCATACTCCTAGGAAATGGCCTGCTTCAAGGCAATGGTTGAAGAGATTTAAGATCTCATTTGGGATGGTTTCAACAGCCTTCTTTACGATCTCGGGCTCCAGCATATTTTCTTCTGGAGATTTCTTGTTTTTTATTTTTGCTGCAGCGGTGTCCATTTCTTCCTTGGTGAAGCTGTCTGCTCTGGCATTTGCTCTGGGGTGCTTGGTGGCGTGTGTTGATGGAACATGGCGTCAAGGATGTTATTTATAGATTCGGACCATGTCTTTGTATACGTGCCTTGTGGCGTCTTGGTGGCTGGGATGACTTCTCCCCTGGGGAGTTTGTTTGTGATCACTCTGTAGACCACTCCCCATGGAGCAGAATTTCCAACTGTGGAGACTAGGGGCTCCCAGGAGCACTTCTTCCTTTGTTTAATCAGGGCTGTGTATTCATTTCTTGCCGTTCGGTACTGCTGCTTGAGATACTCTACTTCCGCTTCCGGTCATGTCCATCTTTGGGGTTGAAAATTTTTCCGTCGGGTGTAAACCTCCCGTCGCAGTTGTTGGAGCTCTGGGCACCACCAAGGTACGGCTCCAAGAGAAGGTTTCTTCCTTTTAATAGAGTTAATTGAGCTTTCAGTGACTAGGCTTACAATTGCCTTTTGGTGCTGGTCCGCGTCCAGTCCAACTGTGCTGAGAGAGTGGGCAGCCATGATCAGTGAATCCTTAAATTGCTGCTAGTTTGCCTTGTTAATTGCAAATCTATGTAGAGTTTGCGTTATAATTGGTTGTCGGCTTACTGATCGGTGCAGTTGGAAAGTTATTACACGGTGGTCCGAAGTGGTCCAGCTTTCTCTAACTGTCCAGGATGAATGGTCTCGTGCAACGGATCTTGTGGCCAGGGTGATATCAATTGAGGCTTCCCCCTTGTACTAGAGAAGGTCGGTAGGTTATTTGGTTGGTTGAGAAAGAACTGTTTGAGAGATATTCTTCCAGTCTTTGTCCGTTGTTTGTGCCTCGTCTATCTTGAGTTTCACTGAACCACGCTACGCTGGCGACCTGCAGTTTACGTCGGCGGCAACGATGATTTTCGCATTTGGGAACTCCAGAGAGATGTTTTGTAAGTATCTAATAATCAGGAGAATATCCTCCCCCGGCCGAGAGTAAAGAGAAACTGCTTAAAATTCCCCTAAAGGGGTGATGATATGGGCACAGGCTGCCCAGGTAAGGCAGTAATGTGGTATTTTGGTGACAGTGAGATCAGAGTTTCTGACCAGAATAGCCACCCATGGGGTCTCCCCATCCACTTGAACGATCTTGAAATCCACTTGAAAGGCATTTACTGTCCCGGATGGAATGAACTGCATTTTCGTTGATTTGCAGTTTGCGCAAGTGGGTGGGTCTTCTTTTTTAGGGCACGAGTTAAAGTCGTGGCCTCTCTCAGCACAGTATCCACATGTGGGTTGAGCTTGGGTACACATGTGTGTCGTGTGTCCAAAACGACAACACTTGTAGCATTTGGGGACAGCCACACCACATGCTCCTTGAAGCGGTGACTGCCCCAATTTATGAACACTCTATTTTGTTGACTTATTGTTCTCCAGGCTGCGGGGGAAAGCTCCACTACCCAGTTGGTAGAATTTCCCACTCTGGCACTTTTTTGGAATTTCGGGAAAACAAGGTATTTGGTTCAACATCGGGGTGGTCCTGCTGGAGGTTTCTTCTGTATAGTTCACCCTGGAGTGTTGCTGGGGTTAGGTCCTTTTTGGTGTCATAAATTATTATGCTGGGCCCCTTTCTTTTCAGGGATGCAGTCTGTAGGCCAAGTGTTTGTATTTTGGGGTTACTAATGATTTTGTTAGCTTCTCCTTTCGTCTCAGTTTCAATGATGACACTATTTTATTACTGTGGGGGGGGATGTTATATTTTATATGTATATTATTTATCTATTCTTTATTTAAACAACTCCCCTTTACAATATATATCCCCTTTATAATAACTCCCCACTTGCGCATCTGACTATTACTTCACAGAAAATTCTAAGTTCAAGGGGAAAGCTCCTTAATGTGTGTAATTCCCTTTGGATAGGCTTGTACTCAGAACAACAAAAACCACACAAATGTTGTATATAAAAAAATCAGTTTATTAGACATATTTACATGAGCATAACTAAAACCAAATAATAATTGAATTCATACATATGACAATATGATTTGGTCTCACCTACATGTGTATATATACATCATATTCATACTTCAGTAAAAATCATCAACAAGCTAATATCAATCCCTTCCTTTGTTAATATATTTTATCCTGCATCCTCTAAATACCATTAGTAAAACCATATCATTTCCATTCTATCCCTTTCTACATGTTGTTTAATACTGCATCAGTTAAATACCATTAACAAGATATATCAATTCCATTCCATTCCTTTCTACATATACTTAATACTGCCTCAATTGAATATCATCAACAAGAAATATCAATTCCATCCATTCCTTTCTACATATACTTAATACTGCTTCATTTAATTACCATTAATAAGAACCATCAATTCCATTCTATTCCTTTCTACATATATTTAGTACTGCACCAATTAAATACTATTAACAAGAAATATTAATTCCATTCTATCCCATCCTACATGTATAATACTGCATCAGTTAAACAAGAAATATCAATTCCATTCCATTCCTTTCTACATATACTTAATACTGCTTCATTTAAATACCATTAATAAGAAATATCAAATCCATCCATTCCTTTCTACATATCATATATCCAACATTCAAATAATCTTATATCTAATAAATTTCCCCCTTTTTAATGTTCTTCCTTCCTGATTCTTCACTAAACTATCTTTACAATTAGTTATTTCTAAAGTCCTGCTGAACAATTTACTGGGTTTCTACAGTTCTTTGTGTATGTGAAGGTACTATGTACTACAAACTAGCGACTTACTTGTAGAACTCGATGGGCGTCATCTTTCATCCTTCCTATCAGGTACAGCTTATCTTTACTATCTGGGGCGACGTCTTACTATTCTTGAAGAATTAGGCACTGGTAGTTGTGCTGCCAGGAGGTTTCGGCTCCATTTTATTCAGCCCGCTTGATGCACCTCTCCTATTCCGGAATGGCTACTATCATGTCGGTCGGGGTTCCGATTCCATCCGATTCCAGCACTTTGCTTTCCAAGATTTCAGGAATCTTGGTCTTTAATGGCAGATTTGAGTCTACCCTTTCCTTGTGAGAGACTCGTTTTGTCTTCCACATATTTCTCCCAACTCCTAGACGTCTCAAAGAGCCAACATTGACTATGTTCCACTAAAAAAACTCTGACTTTCTCAACGACTAACCCGTTCTCACTAGCACGGAACAAAATCTAAACTATGTGTACGACTAACCCATTCTTACTAGCACCGACCAAAATCTAAACTTGTGTCTGACTAAACCATTCTTTCATTCACACCGCCAAATCTCAACTAGTGTATCCTAAACCATGTTTACTCACCCCACAAAAAATCTCAACTTTGTGTCTCTTGAAACTCGTTCACTGCCTATTTTCTTCCTCTTACTGCCGATTTCGCCACGCCCATTTCCCAGTGACTTCTACCAATGTTACATTTACTTTTGGATTCTATCTCATTCCATTTGTTGATAAACCCCTTATTCCGCCAGCCCAGTAGCACGTCATCAATACACCCCTATTTCAACCTGTTGGATCTGCGGCCATCCGGTGTGTTCTTTGAAGTAGCCGGTTGTCCAAAAACAACTTTATCGGTCTCATATAACACCTTGTCTCCACAGCGTTCTAAAACCACAGAAAGTGACATTAGTGACCACAGCATCTATTTTGGAAATTTGTGTGTGCCGTTTAAGAACCGACTTCCGGTCTGCGACTGAAGTAAATTGCCCTGCTATTTTGACCTTGCATAAACATTAACTTGTTTGTTTCGCAACAAACCCCATGCTGTGTTTGCCGTAGTATTCACCTTCTATTCCCTGCTTACAGCGGAAGTTATGCTAATGGCTCTGTTTTCATTTCTACTACACATTAATTTTATAATTCTTACTGAATAATTCTTGTTACTGAAACTGCGGACATTACCATATTATCCTACTAACGGCAAGAATCCAAAAGGAAAACTAACTTCCAAAGTCTAAAAAAAATATTTTATTTTTGTAAGATTTACAAATCTTACATTACGTGCCTTACGCACAGATTTAATTTTTGCCATTTTCAGGTCTTCTGCTAAATTTGCGACCACTATATTTTTTACTTCCTCACTTGTGTGAAGATCTTCTGTGGAAGTAGGTCTAACAATGACCAGATGTGGTTTTTGTAGAAGAGTTTTCCTTTTGGTTGAGTTTCCTGATTCAGTTGTTTGTTCAGCATTTCTGGGAATCCTCAGCGCTTCTGCATAGGTAGGGGCGCGCTGTTGCATTTGATTATCCCTACCGTCAAGATATGCCTCGAGTTTAGCCACTGCCTTCTCGCGTTTGAGGTGCGTTGCAAGTAAAATGGTTTCCAACTTCGTCCATAGAGAAACTATGTCTGCGCGCAGAGTTGTACTGACTCTGCTGTTGGCTGTCTTCATTAAAGTTTCTAATGCAGTTCTCAGGTAGATAACCTGCTCCAAAACGATACCCTCATGCAGAGTGGGATCCATTGGTGTCTCTTAATCATCGTTTTCTCCTTGCTGGGAAGGTCGGTCTTGTAGTTCCTTTCGTTCACTTTGGGATCTGGTTTCCATTTCTGATTTCGGAAATGATTTCTTATTACACTTCTTGGAGGCTGCAGTAGGCCTGGAGGCCTTGGTATCACACCATAGGCCTGGAGGCCTTGGTATCACACCATAGGCCTGCAGTTTGGATCGTTTCAGGAGTAATTTCCTGACATTCATCAATGATATTATAGTCTGCAGTGGACATGATTTTCGAAAAACGGAAAACAGGGGTTTCCAGATAAGTGGGTCGCCGTTAGTATTCTCCTAAAATGTAGCAAAGTGATGGTTGAAACAAGTCTCTATGATAAACAGAAACCGACCATTGGGCTGTAGCCTTCTGGTCACGTGGGAAAAATAGGAAGAGCTCAAGCGGAAAAACCTCTAAATGAACAGAACAAGGTTTTTATTATTATTATTATTATTATTATTAGACGTTTTTGGGGACGATAAATACGATGACAGTCTTCATTTTCTTGCAGGATAAGCCCTTGGGAAGTTTCACATCTGCCACAGAAAGTTTGTAGAAGTGTGGGGAGCACACAGAAAACGGTAAAGTTAGTTTAAATCAGGCGAAAAGTTTCAGAGACGTTGTGCCAGTGGGCATAAGAGGAGAAAAGTACAATTAGGGCGGGAAAGGTATAATCCCTAACCTTGTCGCCACGTGACGTTTTCCTTAACTTTGTTAAGCGACAATTACTAAGCAACTTAAGCAGACAATTGCTGGCACACAGCGGGTGATCCCCCTCCCCAGTCACAATTTCCTAGATATTAGTGTGGCAGCTCCGAAAAGATCGAAAACCGCTCCTTCAATTTCCTGCCAATGGCGGCATGGCGACCTAACCGACAAAGACATTGAATAATTAACGTTAAGATCTAGCAGAAAGATCCCAGAAAACACCAAAAAAAAAGTCTCACCAACGGAATCCTCTTCTAAACTTGTCTATGGAGAACATAAGTCCAGAAGTATGAGGCACTTAAATTAAACAAAGTATCAGGAGCTCGAATTACCGCGTCTGAATGCCGAGACCCCCTAGCTCCAACCCTGTCATTACTCATAGTATAGTGTATAGTGTATAGTGTTTTTAGGGTCTAACGGCACCAGGGGTTTCCCCCATCTCCGCGTAATATACATTGTGGTGTGATACAGAACACTGTAGAGGCCAGAGGTTTAAAAGTGTATGGATATTGTAGTGTGTAATGTTTTGTACCGTTGTTCATCTGGTCTTTTAGCCGTTGGGTCTCAAATGAGACCCACCGTTGCCCACACTATACCTTGTGGAGGCAGACCAGGTACACCAGTATTTTAGAAATTTACTATTTACTCTGGCAGGTCCTGCAACCTAATTTCCTGAGATTTCAGTGGCTAGGACCTAAAAAAAAAAAAAAAAAAAAAGTGGAGGGGGTGGGGAGAAACGCTAGAAATTGGGTCAGACCGAAAGAGATATAAGTTATACGGGTTATAGTTCATTTTTTATTATTTTTTTTATTTTTTAAATTTTTGTGTGGGGCTTGTGTAGTTTTGGCAAGGGTCAAACGCTAGTCGCAAGATAGCTAGAGAGGGAAGGGAGACTGAAGACTGGGGATGAAAGACAGAAATATGGAGTCAATAGTGAAGATAACCCCAAAAGTCGGCGGGGCAGGCCCATGCCTCACCAGGTGAAGATAGGGGATGGCAGGGGGGGGGGGTACAGAGTAACCATCCCCTGCCAAGGGAAGGGAAAGAAAGTGAACCGAGTGAGGGTACCCGGTTCAGATCGCCTAATGATGTTTCGGCAGCAAACTGCATAATGTCTTTGTCAGGTCTTCGTACGCCATTCCTGGGACATGTTGTCCCGTCCGTGTGAGTGGTCAAATCCAGATAATGACTCCAGTTTTAGCCAGTGGTCAGATCCAGGTTAAGTTAATGATTAATTTTTCAGATTGCAGCTGTTAGGTTTTTGTTTGGTTGACACATCTAAGGATCTTTATTATGGATGATGAGTGGTTAGTTTGCGGGAAAATTCCTGCTAAGGTTGTGGGCATGTTCTTCTTCTAGTAAAAAGATCCTGCGCAAACTGTGTTAAGGCTTTATAGTTGTCCTCGCTCTCCAGGAGATATTGTTCTTGGTTTATTGGTGAGAAACGTATTCTAGTTATTAAGAGGCAGCGGAGGTCTTCATATAGTTGGCAGTGGTGCATGAGGTGCTCCCACGTCTCTAGCTGTCCACAGTGGCAGAGAGGGGTGTCACTCAATCCGAAACTGGAGAGTTTTGCTCTTATTGCGCCATGTCCCGTGAGCAGGTAAGATGTTAGCAGACCCGGTGAAAACCAGTTTGGGCTTTTGGGAAACACTAGTTGATTATCCGGTATGAATCTTCGGGTGACTTCCCCTTTTGTCGAAGTCGTCCAGCGGGTTTGCCAGGCCTGCTGTAGGTGGGTGAGAAGACGTTTTTTCTCTAGTTTACGATCGTTCGCCGGATCAGTTGTGTAGTCTAGACAGGTGATTGATTTGCCTTTGGATAGTTGATAAAGCAATCCACAGCAGACGATCTCCAGGTCCAGGGGGAGAGCACCGAAGAGGACCTGGAGGGCGTGGGTGCTTACAGTACAGCAGGCTCTCGAGATTGGTAGTAGGACTGAACGTTGAATGGTCTCTAGCTTCCTTTTGTTAACTGCTGTTACCGCCTTGTAGAACCAGACTCCTGATGCGTATGTTATTGCTGGTAAGAAGACTGCCTTATAGAAGAGGGCTAGGGTCCTCTTCTTAAGTCCCCAGTCGCGACGAGTGGGGACTGTCTAGCTATTAGTGCGGAGTATTTTTTGATTTTGCTTCGGAGGTAAGTAAGATGGGGTGTGAATGACAGATTTTATCCAGCAGAATACCAAGATATTTAAGTTCAGTGGAAAGCTTAATTGTTGTTTCCTGAATCTTTATCTGGGGAGGCCTTCTGATATTGAGAGAACCTTTAAGTAGGATGGAGCAGGTTTTTGTTGGGGATATCTTTAAGTGGTTTTGGGTGGCCCGGTCTTGTAGGATATTTATAGCATGGTTTGCAGAGATCTCTAGTTGAGTTCTTGAGTCTGCCGCCAGCATCAGGATCAAGTCATCCGTGTAGGCCTGTGACCTCACATCACTAAGGTCGAGGTTTAGAAAGATGTCGAGCACCACGTTCCAGAGTAGTGGGCCAAGTACTGAGCCTTGTGGGCATCCTCTATAGACTGGTCGTGTGACTGAGCAGTACGGAGCACTGACGGTTACTGTTCTGTTTGCGAGATAGGTTTTTATACAATTGTACAAATTAGCTGGTAGTTTTGCTTTCCGGAGTCTGCCAAGGACGCTTGGCCACCAGAGGGAGTCAAACGCCCCGGCAAAATCGACTGAAATTACAAGGAAGTATTTATGGCTGGTAGTGGTAGCTGCTTTGACGATATTCTCTAAGGCGTCCACCGTGGAGCATCCCCTTCAAAAGCCGTATTGGTTGTCAGAGTGAAGGCCAGCCTTGGAGTAATGAATTTCTATTCTGTTGTATAGAAGATGTTCTAGGAGTTTGCTTAGTATGGATAGAAGAGCGATGGGCCGGTATGACTCTGGAAGGTCTTGTGGCTTTGTCGGATTTTTGAGAATAAGCCTTAATTTTGCAGATCTCCATACTACTGGGAAATGGCCTGCTTCAAGGCAATGGTTGAAGAGGTTTAGGATCTCATTTGGGATGGTTTCAACAGCCTTCTTTACGATCTCAGGCTCCAGCATATCTTCTCCTGGAGATTTCTTGTTTTTTATTTTTGCTGCAGCGGAGTCCAGTTCTTCCTTGGTGAAGCTGTCTTCCACTTGGGCCGTGGTGTATGTGCTGTTTTCCTCACATAGAAGTATTTGCTCTGGGGTACTTGGTGGCATGTGTTGCTGGAACATGGCGTCAAGGATGTTATTTATAGATTCGGACCATGTCTTTGTATACGTGCCTTGTGGCGTCTTGGTGGCTGGGATGACTTCTCCCCTGGGGAGTTTGTTTGTGATTACTCTATAGACCACTCCCCATGGAGCAGAATTTCCAACTGTGGAGACTAGGTGCTCCCAGGAGCGCTTTTTCCTTTGTTTAATCAGGGCTGTGTATTCGTTTCTTGCCGTTCGGTACTGCTGCTTGAGATACTCTACTTCCGCTTCTGGCCATGTCCGTCTTGGCGCGTTGAAAATTTTTCCGTCGGGTGTAAACCTCCCGTCGCAGTTGTTGGAGCTCTGGGCACCACCAAGGTACGGCTCCAAGAGAAGGTTTCTTCCGTTTAATAGAGTTAATTGAGCTTTCAGTGACTAGGCTTACAATTGCCTTTTGGTGCTGGTCTGGGTTCAGTCCAACTGTGCAGAGAGAGTGGGCGGCCATGATCAGTGAATCCTTAAATTCCTGCCAGTTTGCCTTGTCAATTGCAAATCGATGTAGAGTTTGCCTCATAATTGGTTGTCGGCTTACTGATCGGTGTAGTTGGAAAGTTATTACACGGTGGTCCGAAGTGGTCCAGCTTTCTCTAACTGTCCAGGATGAAAGGTGTTGTGCAACGGATCTTGTGGCCAGGGTGATATCAATTGTGGCTTCCCACATTGTACTAGAGAAGGTCGGTAGGTTATTTGGTTGGTTGAGAATTGAAAAAAGAACTGTTTGAGAGATATTCTTCCAGTCTTTGTCCGTTGTTTGTGCCTCGTCTATCTTGAGTTTCACTGAACCACGCTGGCAACCTGCAGTTTACATCGGCGGCAACGATGATTTTTGCATTTGGGAATTCTAGAGAGATGCTTTGTAAGTATCTAATAATCAGGAGAATATCCTCCCCCGGCCGAGAGTAGAGAGAAACTGCGTAAAATTCCCCCAAAGGAGTGATGATATGGGCACAGGCTGCCCAGGTAAGGCAGTAATGTGGTATTTTGGTAACAGTGAGATCAGAGTTTCTGACCAGAATAGCCGCCCATGGGGGTCTCCCCGTCCACTTGAACGATCTTATAAGCCAATGGATACCCTCTGACTGCCTTACTATGCGAATATGGCTCTTGAAGAAAGAGGATATCGAGGTTCTCCTCATCTGCCTTTTTCCTCAACTGCGCTGCAACTGCTTTAGCTCGCTGGGCATTAATTTGTGCAAATTTTACAGTGGTAGTATTAAATGGTTTAAGGTAAGTCCCCATAATCGAGCCTTAGTTGGCATGTGCTCTTAGCTTTTGTGTAGACAGGGCATTTATTGTCCCGGATGGAATGATCTGCCTGCATTTTCATTGATTTGCAGTTTGCGCAAGTGGGTGGGTCTTCTTTTTTAGTGCACGAGTTAAAGTCGTGGCCTCTCTCAGCACAGTGTACACATGTGGGTTGAGCTTGGGTACACGTGTGTGTCGTGTGTCCAAAACGACAACACTTGTAGCATTTGGGGACAGCCACATGCTCCTTGAAGCGGTGACTGCCCCAATTTATGAACACTCTATTTTGTTGACTTATTGTTCACCAGGCTGCGGAGGAAAGCTCCACTACCCAGTTGGTAGAATTTCCCACTCTGGCATTTTTTTGGAATTTCGGGAAAACGAGGTCATTTGGTTCAACATCTGGGTGGTCCTGCTGGAGATTTCTTCTGTATAGTTCATCCTGGAGCGTTGCTGGGGTTAGGTCCTTTTCGGTATCATAAATTATTATGCTGGGCCCCTTTCTTTTCGGGGGTGCAGCCTGTAGGCCAAGTGTTTGTATTTTGGGGTTACTAATGATTTTGTTAGCTTCTTCTTTCGTCTCAGTTTCAATGATGACACCAATATTACGTGTCTTACGCACAGATTTAATTTTTGCCATTTTCAGGTCTTCTGCTAAATTTGCGACCACTATATTTTTTACTTCCTCACTTGTGTGATGATCTTCTGTGGAAGTAGATCTAACAATTACCAGATGTGGTTTTTGTAGGAGAGTTTTCCTTTTGGTTGAGTTTTCTGATTCAGTTGTTTGTTCAGCATTTCTGGGAATCCTCAGCGCGTCTGCAAAAGTAGGGGCGCGCTGTTGCATTTGACTATCCCTACCGTCGAGATATGCCTCGAGTTAAGCCACTGCTTTCTCGCGTTCGAGGTGCGTTGTAAGTAAAATGGTTTCCAACTTCGTCCATAGGGAAAGTATGTCTGCGCGCAGAGCTGTACTGACTCTGCTGTTGGTTGTCTTCATTAAAGTTTCTAGTGCAGTTCTCAGGTAGAGAACCTGCTCTAAAACGGGACCCTCAGGCAGAGTGGGATCCAGTGGTGTCTCTTCATCATCATTTTCTCCTTGCTGGGAAGATCGGTCTTGTAGTTCCTTTCGTTCACTTTGGGATCTGGTTTCCATTTCTGATTTCGGAAATGATTTTTTATTACGCTTTTTGGAGGCTGGAGTAGGCCTGGAGGCCTCAGTATCACCCCGTAGGCCTAGAGTTTGGACAGTTTCAGGAGTCAAGTCCTGGCATTCATCAATGATATTATAGTCTGCAGTGGACATGATTTTCGAAAAACGGAAAACAGGGGTTTCCAGATAATTATTATTATTATTATTATTATCCGTTTATTTCCATAAGGAAACCACCCCGGGACGGCAAAGTGCCAGGAGGGTGCTAAGTACATATCAGGGTACGAGATACTACGTGCAGTGGGTTACATATACTGAACACGTAGTCTCGTCCCGAAATATTATATACACATTTTATGTTTAATATATATAGTATTTACACATTGATGATTCTGTACACACATTATACAACTGATATATTTACAATTCACTAATAATTCCATCTATAAATTACATATTTACATAACTGTTACAGAAGGTATATTTTTACAGTCAACAAATTATTATTGTACTGAAAGCAGAAAGTTTCTCTTTAACTCTAAATTCTTTGGTACTTTGCAGCCGATTCATATTTTGGTAAGTCTATACGAATCCTGGAAGATCTCTTTCCGGTATGTTGCATCCTCACACAGTTTTTCGGCATCTATGTGTAGTGAGTTAAATATTTTCGCTGCATTTGATGGGAAGAATCTTTGCAGGCTACTAAGATTGTTCAGGACTGAACGCAGCGGATTATTTACTTCTCCGCAACGTCTAGCAGTGGCACGCGGTTTGACTAGAATATTATCCAGGACTGGAGCATCCACTCTGCCTGTGAGCATTTGTGCGAGAGTGTGTATGTTCCTGTTAATTGTCCGCTGCATCCAGGGTGTGATGTTAAGGTTTGAGTAGAGAATGGCCCTTGAGATAGTAAAAGGGTGGCCAGCAATTCTGTTAAGCCATCGCAAGAACCAGTACTCGATCCCAAGGACGGACTTATAATGTGAATCTGGAGCTGAAGACCAGATTTGCGAGGCATATATTGCAATTGGCAGGACACACATTAAAATGTACTTGGTCGCTAGCTGAGGATCCCTAATTCCTACCAGTTCCTGTCTGGTAGCCCATAAAGCGGCGAATATTTTTGTCTTCATATGGGCGAAGTGTTGAGCAAAGGTGAGTCTGTCATCCCACTTAAGACCCAGGTCCAGGTGAGAGTGCACTTTTACCACATTAGACCCGTTCACAGAGATCGAGATGTCATTTTTATTCTGCTTGCAAGTTATGGTCATTTGGGCAGACTTCTGCGCATTAATACGGAGCCCGATGCAATCCAGGTAGCTCTCAAATTCTCTGATTGTGCTATTTGCCATCTGACAAATACCTTCTGCTGATTCATGGTCTTTGGAAGTGATGAAGAATTTTACATCGTCAGCATATGTTATAAAATTGTAGTACCGTGCAAGAAACGGCTCCAGGGCGGCCGCGAAGAGAGTAGCCGAAAGAACTCCCCCTTGTGGCACTCCTCGCGAGATGGTAAAGCAAGATTGTAGCTTTTGGTGCTTAACAATAAGTTTTCTATGTTCTAGCAGGCTGGTTATTATAGTTAACAAATTTCCTCTTACATTAAAATAATTCTTTAAAATCGCAATGAGCGCTGGAATTGAGACGTTGTCGTAGGCTGCGGAGATATCCAAAAAAATAATATCGATTTGCTTTTTCTCATTTAGTGCTTTCTGCACGCGAAAAAGGGTTTCCAGTAAGTTTGTTATTGTTGATCTACCGGAAATAACTGAGTGCAAATGTGGTGGTCTATGGCTGAAGCAGTGTTGATTGATGGTGGGAAGCAGTGCTTTTTCGAATACCTTCTGTAGGGTGCAACTAACAGAAATTGGTCTGTAATCCTTAGCCAATTTTGGGTGTTTAATCTTTGGTATTGGGGTTACAATGTAATTTTTCCAGGCTTGCGGGAAAGCTCCTGACCTAATGATTTCCTGATAGATGTGCAGTAATAGATCTATTATAAATGGGCTACTTATCTTAAGGATGAACATTGGAAATTTGTCTGGTCCAACAGTGGCCTTATTGGGCAGATCGTTGATTGCTTTCATTACGCTCTCTTTGGTGATTTGTATTTCACTCAAAGGAGGTCTTGTTGGTTCCTCTATTGCCGAATGGTTTCGCTTGTTTAAATCTTTCAGGAATTCAAAAATTTTGTTACCATTATCAGTGTTCTCAATTTGATTCAGTCCATGCAGGTTACTAAAAGTGTTATTAGCCCATTCTTTGAAAATGCATTCGGTCATATTCTCTGTGCTATTTCTATTGCTAGTAATTCTTTTTGCTCTTTTTAGTTTATTATGAACAACACTGCAGTGTGCCTGTCTTTTTGCTTTGATGAAATGTGCTCTTTCTTTCTTATAACGAATGTGATCGGCAGGATGACCCGTTCTTTGCCATTTTCTATACAGTTTTTGCTTCCTGAGGAAACTTGCTTTCAGTTGTGGGTTAAACCATTCTTTTGTTCTCTCAGATATTTTGATTTCTTTTGCTGCTCCTTCCAATGCTGTTTGGTATAGCTTTTTAGTGATCATTTCTAAAGCTTCGTCTACTGGCTTTTCTTGCAGGTTATTCCAGTTGTAACTAGTCAGGTGACTGAGAATGACCTCTGCATTAATATACTTCACGGAGAAAAGATACTTACTTTGCTTTTCCCAGTTCGTGTGGTTACCCTGCATGTATTTGTGTATCTTCAGTGCTGCTTCTATTTCAATGGGATTGTGGTCCGACTTAAATTTTATGCAGTTTTGCGCTAGCCTTATGTCTAAGGAACTATGATACAACAGGTCAAGTTGCTGCATTCCCCTTGTCACTGGTGTCGGAAGCTGCGTTAAGTGCAATGCACCCAATGTCGCATCCAGCTCTTTCTTGGCCTCCCTGTGTTTCGGAAAAGGCAAATTAAAATCTCCCGCTATTATTGTGTCGACTGATGGCTTTAGATTTGCAGCAAGCCAAGCATAGAGTTCGTTTCTTGTCTCCTTTGAGTGCTCAGGTGGGAGGTATATGATGCATAACTGTATTTTCACGTGCTCTTTTGAAAAGGTAACGCAAATCCCTTCAAAATTATTTGAATTGGTTTTTCGTTCTCTTATAGGCTGGTATTTATTTTGATAGCAAATTATAACTCCCCCTCCTCGCCTATCTGTTCTTCCGGTTCCCACACATTTGCAGTTTGCTGCCGCAGTTAGCCGATCTAACTGTTTTCCATTTCCCAACCAGGTTTCGATTAGGCAAATGAAATCCAGGTCCTCGTACATCATCATCGTTTGTAGGGTGTGGAGCTTATTTGAGATGCTCCTCACGTTTTGTACAAACAGGTGGATGTGATGTTCTGCATTCCCAGCTGGGGTTAGTTTTCTTGATTGCTATTGAGCCCGATTCCTTGCATCATTTTTAACCAGTGGTCTGGCCCATCTGTCTCTGTAGGGCTTGACTAAGGTACCTACTGGCCAGGCGCTTACGTCTTGTAGGCGAGTTGCTTTATCTGGTGGACAAGAGATTATAAAGGAGGAGTAAGCTGGGTGTCGTGTTTTCACTTGCTTTACTTCCACAGTTATCCCATGTTCGCCCTCACACATGGCTTTAATGTTTCTGGGCTGTGTTGTGGGTCCCAGCCTTGATACAAAAATTTGCTCTCTGGTTGCAACGGAAGTAATGTTGTACATTTCAGAAAACCGTTTGTTTGTTTCAGGTGTGTTACAGGAAGACACGTTAATACTTTCTCTGTGAACTGGATTACGTCGTCGGCTGTCCTCGGCGAGAGTAGGCATGAAATTTTGAAATGGGCGGGTTTTTCTACCCTCAAAAGTGTTATGCTTTTTAGGTAGCATAGTGATGTGCGCATAAGTGAGTGGGTTTGCAGGAACATGATTTGAGGGGGAAGATGTAACTCTGGAGTTCGTGCTCTTGGAATACATGCATGCTCCAATCATTTCAGTTGATTCCTGTTGTCCTAATATTTCTGAGGCTTCTTTATTTTGGTTTCGACTTTTCCTAGTGGAATGTGTGGAGCCATTTCCTTGTGCTGCCCCTAAAGTTTCACTGGGTTTGGTGCTATTGCTTGCGAGGTCCTGCTGCAAACAGACAGTTCGCGGCTGGGCTTGAGCTTCACATATTATTTGGCTGTCTTGTAGTTTTGCAATTCTTTCTGATATGTTTTCCTCCGAATTCAATTCTTTTCTTGTCTTCTGTTTGTGATTTTCAATGCTTTCTGTCCTCCTGTACAATCCATGCATATCACTTCTACTTTTATTTGGGTAGCTCTGCCTCGCATAGCAAGTTTCGTCGGTTACGGGAGCCGTTGAGCCACCTTGTGCAACGAGGACGGATTCAAAGCATCCTAGCTTTTCCTCCAGTCGTTTAAGGGTGTGCAATATTTTACTGTTTTGTTCTTTGAGAAGAAAATTCTCTTCCTGCAGTTCCTGTAGCATTTTATGTACAGGGATGAAATTGCTCGCGAGGTTTTCAGCGTATTCCACAGCCTGCATCGAAAAGGGGCTGATGCAGTCTGCAAGGATATCCTTTAATAATCGGGTCGCCCTTAGTATTCTCCTAAAAAGTAGCAAAATGATGGTTGAAACAAGTCTCTATGATAAACAGGAACCCGGCATTGGGCTGTAGCCTTCTGGTCACGTGGGGAAAAAAAATAGGAAAAGCTCAAGCGGAAAAACCTCTAAATGAACAGAACAAGGTTTTTTTTTTTTTTTTTTTTTTTTATTTTATTATTAGTAGTTTTTGGGGACGATAAATACGATGACAGTCTTCATTTTCTTGCAGGATAAGCCCGGGGGAAGTTTCACATATGCCACAAAAAGTTTGTAGACGTGTGGGGAACACACAGAAAACATGGTAAAGTTAGTTTAAATCAGGCGAAAAGTATCAGAGACGTTGTGCCTATGGGCATAAGAGGAGAAAAGTGCAATTAGGGTGGAAGAGGTATAATCCCTAACCTTGTAGCCACATGAAGTTATTCTTGACCTTGTTAAGCGACAATCACTAGGCAACGTAAGCAGACAATTGCTGACACACAGCGGGTGGTCCCCTCCCCAGTCACAATTTGCTAGATATTAGCGTGGCAGCACCGAAAACTGCTCTCTTCAATTTCCTGCCAATGGCAGCATGGCGACCTAACCATTGACAAAGACGTTGAATAATTAACGTTAAGATCTAGCAGAAAGATCCCAGAAAACACCAAAAAAGTCTCACCAACGGAATCCTCTTCTAAACTTGTCTATGGAGAACATAATTCCAGAAGTATGAGGCACTTTAAACACTTAAATTAAACAAAATATCGGGAGCTCGAATTATTGCGTCTGCATGCTGAGACTATACCGACGCTCCCCCTGTCATTACTCATAGCGGGGTCATGGGTAATGACATGTATATGATAGTGTTGGACATGAATATGATAGTATGAGTAATGACACGGTAGTGTTGGACGCCGCTATGAGTAATGACATGAATCTATGCGACACTATAGTGTTGGACACCGCGATAAGTAATGACATGAATAAGCTAATGACATGAATAAGCTAATGACATGAATAAGCTATTAATTCTTAATTTGATATTCCTATAAACGTGTATAAATATATACACAATTATTGGAATATCAATTAATTGCTTTTTCTACAAAAGTAATCTGGTAAAAAGCTGGTAAATGTACATTTGTATGTACTTCGATCGCCTAATGTTCAATTTCTGCTGTGGCATTAGCGACTGCTAATAGAAGAATTTCTATCGCAATTGATAATACAGTAGTTATAATCACATAATATATATGTATGTATGTATCATTAATAATACTGTATTATAGTTGATATGCAAACGGTTAATGAAAATGTTGTTACAGTAATTAGTAACCACCAAATCAACGAGAAACTCTTTGTACTGTCTAGCTGTCTATCTCAATCTGGATTGGATTTAAACCTTTCCAAATGTGATGATGGCGTTTTCTCTGAAACCAATGCTCGCCCAACTCCAACCCCAAACCGTGTGGTTAATTGTCACACAGACTTGAGGTTAATATTTATCCCAAACTAAGATTTAACTTCCGTATCCAGCAGTTGCTGAGCAGGATCCCTCGGATACACGGGTGGGCAAAACAGCATCGGCAAGCTCTACAGTGCTCTAGGCTGCCGAAATTAGGGCATCTACAGCCCATCACAATTAAGCAACTTTCTATAACTGAGTTTTGGCTGCTTAAGTGGATGAGCTGAAATTAGTATCTTCTTCCTGAGAAAAACTGATATGGCTCAAAAAAAAAAAAATCTCATATCAGCGGCACCCTAGAACGATCTCATCTGCCATTATTTTATGTCCATATATTGCGTGTGTTCTCTTGTCATTTGCCTGCTTTGCCGAAAAAATCCGAGTATCCTGGAGTAAAAAAAACTTGCTATCCATGCCTGAGATAGACTGGCAGACTGGCTCAGTCACGGAGCTAGTCGATCTCAGACAAAAAAAAAATAAAAAAATACATAAAAGTTCTTGTCATTGACTGATTTCGAACTGGGGTCTTTTCCATTCAGTCTTGGGAAAAGCGATCCACTATGTTACCCATGCAGAAGAAGTGAAAAAAGAAGACTTGAAGAAATTACTGATATAGTTCAGTTATTTCTTCAAGTACCACGTCTCTCAACTCATTAACACCCAGATTCCTAATTACTACCAACTCATCACTGGATAAATATCTTCCCCATATTTCTATGATATGTGTTACTGGCACATTTCAAGCCATCGCTAAGATCGTACCCTGAACTCCGTCCTAACCTTCAACAAGGTTAGGGCGGAGTTCAGGGTCCTAACCTTCACCTCTCTGATAGGTTCTACCATCACAAATCACAGGCTATTTCCCACGGATGCTGTTTTCACTAAATTTACTACAGACAAAGTGTATAAGTGCAGATGTTCCGGCAGGTCTTTCCCGTCTAAATCCCATTGGGTTCGAATGGTACATCCCTGCACCTGTGAACACTTTGATCTAAATGTGTATGTTTTGTGTAACAATTATATGGCATTCAAACGATTTTGTGTAACTTTGTTGTAAAATTCTGCAACCTTAATATTAACTTATGTGATGAGTAGAATCTCGATATAAGTCTCTCAAGTAACAAAATTTTTATATCTTTATTGAAAGAGAATGGGCCTGTAGCACTGATTTCCATGGTTTAGAAGAAGAGAATACAGCAGAGCCAGTGGAAGCAGTAACTAAAGTAAATTTAATGTTTTAATACGAAAAGAAGCTTTCAGGGTGACGAACCCTGAAAGGTACAGAAATGGAAAAATAACATAAAAACGTTAGAAATGGAATAAATTATACTGAATAGGTTGTGCGTGATCAGATGACTGGGAAAGCGCGTACATGAACTGAACGCGAGAGTGTTCAGTCATTCATTAGGCCAGATCAGGCGATTGTTGTTGGTGCGCGGCGCACATATGGGATTGCTACCAGGGCTTGCCGTGTTTCAAAACTACTGACTCTAAAATTGGGTGTAGTCTTGTACCTCTACTGCGATTTAAAACTTTGTGACAGCTGGATATGTTTAGGTACTCTAACCATAGGCGGTGATAGTAGTGTAGAGATTGGTCGATCACCTCACTATCGCACCTGGGTTTGAGGTCATGATGAGTTGACCAAAAATGCTCTGCGACTGCAGATTGTTCAGAGTCACCCAGGCGGATGGACCTGTCATGTTCCGCGAGGCAGTCCTGAAGACGTCTGGAGCTTTCCCCTACATAGAAGCTGCCACGATCGTGGCAAGTAATTCAGTATACAATGCCGCTGCTTAAGAGAGGGGCGATGGGCGTTTTTAATCTCGAAACCAGAGATCGTAAACTCCTACAAGGAAGTTGTATGCATTTCATGCGGTACTCACACAGGATCTTAGAAATCTGGTCTGAGACGCCCGATTAATATGGAATATAAGCAGTAGGTACACTGTCACTGTCGCGAGGGAACGAGGCCCTCGGATGAGTTGTAAACTCTTGTGCTTGTAGTAAACATCTGTCTAACACACGAGCTGGGTGTCCACAATTGGTGAGGTCAGATTTTTACTCTAGAAACCTCCGTGCGCCTGGCTTCCTCTGAGCTAGAATGGCTCCAAGCTCGAGAGAGTAGAGCGCGTGCAATGCTGTTTAGATGACAAGGGGAATGGGCTGACCTGAAAAGTTGAGGTACTCTAACAGCGGCGCATCCGAACCTCGAGGGATGACGGTGAAAATATGATACACATACCGGCACCACATGGTGATTGGTACCAGCGGGTTCAGGAATATGCGTTCCTCTAACTCCTCCATTGCGATGTTGGCAATGACAGAGCTGACAGGGGTGCCCATAGCCATACCGTGATTCTGTTTGTAGAGAGAATCGCCAAATGTGATGATACTGCCTGACAAACACTGGTTAAGGGTGGCACAGATATCTTCCGTAAATAGTGATGTTCTACCCGATAGACTGGGGTCATTCTCTAAAAGCCTTCTGGCACATACAACGGCCTGTTGGACTGGAATGGAGGTAAATAGGGAGACAACATCAAAGGACGCCATAATCTCATCGTCAGAAACTGTAAGATGTTTGATGAGGCGAAGAAACTCCTCGCTGTTGGAGACAGTGTGGACAGTATTTCCCACTAGGAGCGTTAGGAGACAGGATATGTGTTTTGACAGCTCGTAGGTTGGCGAATTGCAACAGGAGACGATGGGCCGGAGAGGGATGCATGGCTTATGTACCTTTGGCAGGCCATAAAATTGCGGGAGCTGGCAGCCCGTGGCATGCGACTACCAACGTGTCGACCTTGAGATCTTCCCCGATATGAACCACTCGTAAACCAACTTGTTAACCTTTGACTCTAGTCATCCCAAGACCTTGATGGGTGGGTCACGCACAGGTTCGTAGACAATAGGATCGATCAGGAGGGCGAGAGGCTTGTTCAAGTACTCCGAACAATCCAATACAACTGTGCGGCGTCCCATTTCGGCGGAAAGTACGACGATGGTGTTGTCTTTCTTGATGGAGTTAAGAACAGCGAGTTGTCGGCAGATGAGGTTGGGGTTAGGGTTAACATGCCGTGCACGTTGAAGAACAGAAGCCGTCCTGAAGCGGATGTCATTAGCAGTCTCTTCAGGAAGTTGGGCTAAGGATGCCTCCACTCCCAAGGCAATTTGCGTGATTGGCGGTTTCGACGGTAGAACAGCAAACTTCATACTGGAGGCAAAAAGATCGGTTCGGAGGTCAATTGTTTGCTGTTAAGATTAAGGATAAAATTAGCGTTGCCAGTAGGATGCGTATGTGTTCTTGAAAAGTGAGTCTCTCTGATTAGGTTAAGGAACTTACGTTGCTGGTGAGAGCGGTAAGCGTCGGACACTTGGTTGGCCAGGCAGCAAAGAGTGTGAATTAGGTTTAAGAATGCTGTGGGAGATCAAACCTCTTAGCTCCTGCATGAGTCTGGATTTGTTGAAACCAGACTGATGCAGGAGCTAAGTTGTAGTTCGAGGTGGAGGTAACCAATCCACACTTTCAAAGTTCGGAGACCGAAGTTGAAGCAGGCGCGTTTCATACGAGCGTGGTTTAAGGGAGCTTTATAACGGAAGCCTTTGGGAATGATACGATGCGATGCGATTTGCATCTGTGCGCCAAGCGCAAATTATTATTATTATTATTGTTGCTCTTATATTATTTCTCCCTGATTGGGGGATTCCACTCCGTGACGGGTACTGCTGCTAAGTACACAGGGTGGTTGTAATGTCTGGTGTTACTGTCGGTCGAGGAAATCTCTGACTAGCCTACAGGTGTTAAGAATTGCGACTTTCTGGAGTTCCTTGTAGGTGTGCTCTGGGAGACCTATTGCTGCTAGGTTGCACTGTAGAGTCTTTGGTACCATACCGGTGGTTGACACGATGACTGTGATGGTTGGTACTTCTTCCATATGCCACATCTCCTTGATCTCATGTCTCAGGTTCGTGTACTTTCTCCCTTTTTCCTCATGGGTTTTCTGGATATTGCTAGTGTTGGGCACTGCTATGTGAATCAGGTAGGTATCCTTTTTCATCTTGTCTACAAGGGTCTGCTCTGTTGTGTCTGATGGTCTTATCCGTTATTATGGCGCGGTCCCAGTACAGCTTGTGGGTTGGTCTCTAGTACGGCCTGTAGTTCGTACTTGTAGTATGGTACACTTTCTTTGGTCAACTGGTATTTCCTCGCTAGCTTCTGATGTATTATCGTGGCTACCTGGTGTTACTGTCGGTGGATTGTCTATGACTGTACTCAGTCTGAGTGATCATCTTGTACCTCGCGGTGATATGTTGGATCGTTTCTGAGGCCAGGTGGCATCGTCGACATGTGTCATCTGATATTCCGGACTCCTTTGCAATGTATTTTCTATAGTTTTTGGTGTTTATTACCTGATCTTGGATGGCCAGCATGAATTCTTCAATCTCGGGGAAGAGCGTCCCGCTTGTGAGCAATGCATTGGAAGCAATGTTATCGATGTGATCTTGATGGAGGTCATTGTAGTGTCTGACATGGAGTGTCTTCTTTGCCCATCATTCTTGTACTGTCTGGGCGGGAGGGGTTTCCTCGCTTAGGTTGAGTGGGGTTATACCACTTATCTATTTTCCTTATGGCCTGGTGGAGTGGTGCTGTGTTGTTCTCGAAGTAATCCTTCAGATTAACTATCGCTGTTTTCTGTTGTTCTATCAGGCCCCTTCCTCCCTCTTTCCGAGGTATTTTTATTCTCTCCACTGCTGACTTTGGGCGGTGTTGGCGACTTTTGGTCATCATTGTCCTATTCTTTCGATGATATCTTCTAGCTCAGTGTTAGTCCAATCTATGACCCCCGAATGTGTATGTTAGTACTGGCGCTGCATAGGTGTTTATTGCTTTAACTGTGTTCCCTCCGCTCAATTTTGCTTTCAGCAGGCTTCTGAGTCTCTGATGATATTTTTCGGTCAGGCACTTCTTGATTTCCTTGTGTTCTAACTACTCAGCTTGCATCGTCCCTAGGTATTCGTAGGTCTCTCCTTCTGTCATAGCATCGATCTCTTTACCAGTCAACAACTGGTAGTTTTGGCCAACTAATTTTCCCTGGTGCAGTGTGTGGGTCTTGCATTTTTCTAGACCAAATTCCATCCTAATGTCCTTGCTGAATTCTTCGGTGATTCGGAGTAGTTGCTGGAGTTGCTTCTCGGTTGCCGCGTAGAGCTTGATGTCATCCATATACATCAGGTGGGTGAGGGTGTACAGGTTCTTTCTTCCTTCTTTGAGGTTATATCCATTTTATATTATTATTATTAACCATATGGTGCAAGGAAGCCTGAGGCTTATGCTGCACCACCCAAAAAAAAAAAAAAAATTCTGAAGTACCCCGCGAGAGAGAGAGAGAGTGTCAGAAGTAGAAAGGAATCACCAAGAAAGAGAAGTATGATGATATCCAGCTAAGGACCCTGGGTGTGCCAAGCCCATACTCACCAGATGTGAGCCCCTGGGGTTATGTTGCTTGTTCCGAGCTAGTAAGATGAAGGACTTCTGAACTTCTGTATGAATACAAGTACTGTATGCATGAAGGCCATAATACCAACGAATGAAAGAGAATGGATTTGTGACACTAGTTTCCATGATTTAGAAGAAGAGAATACAACAGAGCCAGTGGAAGCAGAAACTAAAGTAAATTTAATAAGTTTTAAGACAAAAAGAAGCTTTCAGGATGATGAACCCCTTCCTCAGCAAGAAAGGTATATACATACAGAAATGGAAAAAGAACATAAAAACGTTAAAATAATTATACTAAATAGGCTTTGCGTGATCAGATGACTGGGAGAGCACATACATGAACGCGAGAGTGTTCAGTCATTCAATAGGCCAGATATTAATTAATAATCAGGCGATTGTCGTTGGTGCGCAGCGCGCATATGGGATTGCTACCAGCGTTTGCCGTGTTTCCAAACTACTGACTCTAAAATTGGGTGCAGTCTTGTATCTCTACTGCGATTTAAAACTTTGTGACAGCTGGATATATTTAGGGACTCTAACCATAGGCGGTGATAGTAGTGATAGATACTTCCTGGTAGGAGTTTGCGATGTCTGGTCTCGAGATTAAAAACGCCCATCGCCCCTCTCTTACGCAGCGGTATTGTATACCGAATTACTTGCCACGATTGTGGCAGCTGCTATGTAGAGGAAAGCTCCAGACGTCTTCAGGACCGCCTCGTGGAATATGTCAGGTCCATCCGGTTGGGTTACTCTGAACACTGCAATCGCAGATTTTTGGTCAACTCATCATGACCTCAACCCTCGGCGCAATTGTAAGGTGATCGACCAATCTCGACACTACTATCACCGCCTATGGTTTGAGTCCCTAAATATATCCAGCCGTCACAAAGTTTTACATGCAGTAGAGGTACAAGACTACACCCAATTTTAGATTCAGTAGTTTTGAAACACGGCAAACACTGGTAGCAATCCCATATGCGCACAGCGCACCAACAACAATCGCCTGATCTGGCCTAGTGAAGGACTGAACACTCTCGAGTTCATGTACGCGCTCTCCAAGTCATCTGATCACGCACAGCCTATTCAGTATAATTTATTCCATTCCTAACGTTTTTATGTTATGTTTGCATTTCTGTATTTATGTACTTACCTTTCTTGCTGAGAAAGAGGTTCGTTACCCTGAAAGCTTCATGTCGTATTAAAACTTATTAAATTTACTTTAGTTTACTGGCTCAGCTCTTCTTCTTTTTTATTATTGCTTCCTCTATTAAACTCTTAGCATCTAAGCTGTGATTAGTATTATAGTCGGCTGTATATGTTCCAGCAGAATAAATATTAATATATATTCATTTTTCAATAATTTAATACAAAACGAAATCAATGAATTTCAAATAACAAAATATAAATTAAAACAGGAATGGACAAACTTCTCGTTAGACATGAAACATAAATTACTACATTATTATTAACGCTTGTCTTTTTTTTTTAAATAAAAGTAAAAGTAATTTACAAGCATGCATACATGTATGTGAAAATAACGCTCATTAAAACCCATAGGAGTTATACTTACCATAAATAATTCCCAAAAAGACCGTGATGTCATTAACAGAAGTAGCAAAGAAACAGAGGATAACTCCTACTGATGCTATGGATGACCCAACAAGAAAAAGCGTCCGCACTGTAATCCAGTGGTTTAGAAAGCCAGACAATGGTCCTACAAGGTTATAACAATGAACTTTTAACGTCACAGATATAAATGTACATGCAAAGAAAAACAAAGACAATCTATTTATTAAGCGTAATTATAATTTTGTTCTCTAGCGGTTTTTGTCGTTATAGTTGTCTCTCCCCGGTTCATTGAATTACTTTTAGCGCGGAAACAGTTATGAAGCGCAGGAACAATGAAGCGTTGCCAAGTGCAACATGTGATCAATGTCAGCGGAAGGTACAACATGTAAATAGCTGTACCAAAGGCTGTCGAAAGCAGTTCTGTGTAGCATGCACAAATATTTCTCAAGCTTAATTAAACTATCCCGCTAAAAGACCTATTCCGTTTAAAGAAGCTGTTTTCCAAAATCTGCATGTGGCTTGATGCAAACAACAAGCATTGTTAAAATATATAGAATCATTTCATCACAACTTTTGCGATACAAGAATAACAAAAGCTCATGGGCCTTAAACTATTATATTAGGGTAACCCAGAAAGTCACTTCAACTACCCATGTGTATTTTGTCTGTAAATTGCGTGTGTTCTCTGGTCGATTTGCCTGCTTTGCTGGACGGAAAATCCCAGTTTCCCAGGGTGAAAAACCTTGCTATCTACGTCTGAGACCGACTAACTCAGCCAAGAAGTGAAAAAAGCCTTTAAAAGTTCCTCTAGTCATCTCCGCATCCATGCCCAATTCTGCACAAGAATGGCTTTAAAGAACGAGATGATGCTAGTAAGTATGATCGCCTTACGAGAGAGAGGGAGAGGGAGAATGTTCTCTCAAATGCTTCATGACACCCATCTTATGTATAGTGAGATAGCAGACTTTAACGCGAGCATCTCATGACTCAATGAACATCCGCCAGTACTAAAAAATGCCCAGCCAAAGCAGCGCTCATGAGCAGAAGTCGCGGCCCCTCCTCCCTACACGCGAATTTTCAGCCTTGTAAGCGAAATCAAACTTGCCAGTTGCCAAATCACTCAAAAGTGCCAGATCTAGAACTCAGCATGCAATTGGAACATAAAGTACCATAGAAGACACTTGCTACAGACAACTACTGAACACATTGAAGCTGCTGTCAGTAAAGACCTTCACATAATCATTACAGAACTAAAATAGCTACAAAAAGGCATCATTGCTTCTTTTAAAATTGCCCGCGCCTTTACATTATCATACAAACCACCAACCCTCCCCTTGGCCATGAGGGGTGCTTATCAGGACATATTTTGACTCGTCTGGATCTCATTCGCTGACGGAGGCCATTCAAACAGAGACAACATAAATTTGTGAAACAACCAGCCTCATATTCTTTCCTCTACACAGTGGGCTGTAATTACAACTGTAAACCCCTGGCATCTCTTCTCTACTATACTGATTTAAATTTTTGAGATTTTAAGCTGAACCACCTGCGTAAAATCAAGGTCCCACAAATATGATAAAAGGCCCTCTGCAATACTGATCGGGGATGGGGTCCCGATTCTCCAGACATTCCGGTACGCCACGAGTCCTCTCACTCCTTAAATAAGCTACGGACTTTTTTCTTAGCAAGGTAGAGAGCAAAATTGAGCTCTTGAAGTTATGCTGTATACGAGTTATGTTTATCCAACCGCAAATTCATACAAATGGCATTCCATTCCCAACAGATAACTGGGCTGTTTGGGCAATTGATATTTGCTGTTTAGTCGATCATCATCATCAAGAATTTTTATATTAAATTACATTATTGCTGCATTAATGCTATAGTGCCAAATCAACAAATCAATTTAAGGGCCAAATCAACTAAGGCTATGAGGTATCAATTATTGTGTTTGCTGAGCAAAATACTCGAGCATCCGGGAAAAAACCTGAAATTCCTTCCCTACGCCGACTAACTCATTCACGTTGATAAAAAAAAAAAAAAAAAAAAAGCCCATAAATTTTCTCGCTTCATTGACTGGATTAGTACGTAGAACATTGGTTATGACCACTTGCCACCCGCGAGGGAAATTAAAGCAAAAATGTCTGACCAATTCATCCTTTCATAAATTGGAAGTGGAATGTTTCTTGTATGATAAATAAATAATTAATGCTTACAAAAGATTCAGAAAACCATTATCAGAATACAAGTAGTTTTATTTACCTATTAGGCACATAACTGTGTCGCATAATGTCACGGGCCATGCTGCTTCTTCACGCGATACCCCATAGGTACGAATTATTTCTACATATATAACTCCAGCACATCGAAGTAGCCCAAGCGTAGAGAAGAAAACTATACTCGTTGCTACAGAAATGACCCAACACCACTTTGTGTCGGGTCCACTCGGGTATAAAAATGACCCTTCCCCCATGTTATTCCTGAAAAAAAAGAAACAAAAACCGAAGTGTTTGTAAAAACACTTATTTTAATGAGCAAATTACTAAGCAAATTTTAAAAGGAATTAAAAAGTAATTAAAGTTTTAAATAAAAATAAATAAATAAAATAAAATAAAAATCCCGCACCAGTGCAAGGCTGGAGCCAGTAATGAGAAACATAATAGAGAAAGGAAAGAATAACAGTAAAAGAAGGAGGAAGAATAAGAAGAAAATAAGTAAACACTTGATTATAGAGTGTTTTGCAATAATATAAATTGAGGAGTATAACATAAAATAAACACCCATCATTCAGAAAGTGTTTGGCGTAAGTTTTGTGTGTTTTGTGATAACGATCTGGCAAGAAATAACGAACTCAGTGTTGAAAAAAGAAGTGATGTTAAAACACAGTATAAAGAAAGTTTTTCCATGAGAAGTTGACAAAAAACTAAGTGTTTCATTTTAAAGGAATACAAACAACATTCGACGATTCAATGAAACTGGTGGTTTTTAAACTGCCAGTTTAAGAAGGACAGACCACAATTAGAACGACCACGCGTGATAACGGAAGCATAAGATAAGACCATAACACTGATTTCTAAACGCAGTCGACGACTTGCTGCACCTAAAATCCAAGCTGAGTTCAATAGGAACAGGGAAACTCCCCTGTCTAAATCCACGGTAAAAATTCGTCTTAAACAAGCAGAAATTCGTAGTGCTGTAGCGGTCCGAAAACTCTTATTAAAACCGAAGAATCGAAAGAAACGGTTGTCTTGGGCTTAGAGCAGTTAACATTTGGCAATTGAAGAATGGAAAAGGTATTGTGGACGGATGAATCCAAATTTGAAATTTTCGGATCCAAGCACAGAGTTTATGGGAGACGATCCAATCTGAAGTTAAAATGGAGTCACACTGTTCATTGCCTATAGTGGTGGTGGTTCCATCATGATCTGAAGTTTCTTCTGGTTTTCTGGAGTGAGTGACATTGTCAGAATTGAAAGAATTTTAAGAAAAGAAGGCTATAAAAACATTGTTGAACGCAGTGCAATATCCTCTAGACTTAGACTTTGTGGAAGAAATTTTATATTACAAGACAATGACACGAAGCACCTGCTTTTCAGAGACTGTCTTAGCAACTAAACAAAAGGAAGGGGTTTTGTGAAATTTTGATGTGGTCACCCTAATCGCTTGACTCAAACACAATAGAGCTCTTATGGGATCATCTAGACCGCCAAGTCGGTGAAGTCTGCCCATCTTCACAAAATTTATGGGGAACCTTGCAGATCGCTTCGAATAATGTTGACTATTATAAAATTTACTAAAATTTGACTATTATTTAAGACTATTATAAAATTAATCTCCAGAATGCCATGTCTGTATAAAGCAAAGAAAATCTCGTGGAGGATATTTTGATGAAAAATTAGTATAGTTATTAATATTAATCATTTCAATATTTTTTCTATAAAATTTTCAGCGTTTAATAAATGAAAAATCTTAAAATATGTAGTGTGGGTTTTATATATTAAACCTTATTCATTGTCATAGCTAATTTCAAGAAAAATTAATAAAAACTGTTGCCATACGCTGTGATTCCAAACTTTTAGGCGAGAGTGTACCTAAACTTGATGCTCGGAATACATTTTATGCTGTCGAAAATGTGCTGACTTGCATTTATATTGGCAGTGAGATGATAGCAGCCTTTGATTAGTTCTCTGGTGTTGTTAAAAACAGTTATAAAACAAAATGTGTTCAGAAGTTGGCTTGTTCTTTTAAAGACAGCACAAAGCTTTTAAGTTAAATTAATTTAATATTGATAACCAGTGTTACCAATGAAAAATTATTGAAAAATTATTGGTATGATATTTTCATTTATTTCTAAACTAATACTGTATTTATTTTTTACAATTAAAAATTGTAAGAGTACCTTTCATTGCTTTAATCCTTCGTTAAATCACACATACGATCTTTCTTAAGAATCCTTGATGTTTACAGCAGAAACCTTGACTATTTTAATTAACAATTACCTTAAAATTTTCCATCATGTATCATTTATTAATTGTGAATTCAACTGATTTCATTTTTCAAAAATTTTTATTTTTTTATTTATGTTTTTTTTATTTTTATATTCATTTAATTTATGCAAAAACTTAAAATGGAAAAGTAAGGTTCAGCGTAAGTAAATTATAAACACAATCAGAAGGCTGATTTTGACATTTTCATTTTACAAACATCGTTATTACAAAGTGAGAGAACTTAGGTGGTCACCCGAAGTTCGTATTAACGAGGTTTTCCTGTATCAAAGTGAATACACGAAGCTGTAAGTTGCGGATAAACAAAACCGACATCACATCTTCCTGCTCTTCTGTGGAGGTGATTTGGTAATGCTATCCCCCAACGCCGAGGCTCACAAACTGCATGTGGTCCACGGAGCTATTCTGGGTGGATTGCAGAGTGTTCTCAAGTATATCCTGACTGTTTAGGGTCTTGCTAACTAAATTTTAAATAAAACGGAATTAAAGTTTAAATAAAGGTTTTTTTACAGTGAATTTTCAGTGTAATTTCTATTTTCATAATCTACCTATGGTGGCTCGCGAGATATTTCGGATTTTAAATATGGCTTACAGTCAAATAAAAGGTTAGGGATCCTTGGTGTGGGGAAATTAATAACTCTGGACATTAAAAAGTGAGGGATAAATTTTAAAATTCACTTCCGAATTAATCCATTATCCGAACACATTAAGACATACAGCAGGAGGAAAACCGTACCCACATTAGTCAGGGCTGCATGTTTTGCTCCTGCGAACCTCAGCTTTTGATAAAAACATATACATATGGAGAAAGTACAATATTAACTTGATCTTGATGCTCGCCCTTGATCCTTAGTTTTCCTGTAGAAAAACATTTGCTAATGCGGTGGTGATAACCAGCGAATAAAAGTGGCGTTTCTACAGAGCGGCAGATCCAGCAGGGAGTGATCAGGGGTAATTGTTCCCTCACAAAGAACCTGTGTAAATTATAAGTTAAATAAAAGTTGGATTTCACAGCAAGGAAACTATGCAAGTCATATCCAGTGTAGTAAACGTACAACACTTACTTTCTCCAGTGCTGCAGTGAATACACGACGCTGTAAGTTGATATAAACGCAACTTATAGCGTCGCAATTTTTAGTGGCCAAATCACGTGGATCAGCTAAGTCTGGTGAATTGGAGAAGGGGAATATCTGAATGACTGTAGAACTCCTCTGGGGTTTCGCTAAGACCATCGCGCATTTACAGATAAAAGTTATTTTCATTTTATAGAACATTCAAATAATGAAATTTATTTTAAATTAAAATTAGCACTTCTCAATCCCGAGGATGCCGGATTTGTTTTAATTGAAATATACACATATATATATATATATATATATATATATATATATATATATATATATATATATATATATATTTACACATTAGATTTTTATTTGATTTTATTTTCCATGACCAAAAATATATTTAACAAATTACAAATTGCAAATGAATCTAACAAATTACAAATTGCAAAGTCGTCACATGTTCAGGATTGCTATAACTAAATCGAAAAATTTTTTATTAGCCAGTTCTTGTCTGTAATCAAATACCTGTTATTCGGAGGTAGCTGTCTCATACACTGAGCGCCTGCGTCTGCTCTAAAGGAACATTCACACATGTCTCTGTCTATTTAACTTTGTGTTGTGTGCATACATATACAAATATACACTGAGTGGTCACTTTATTAGGTACGCCTACCTTTTTTATGAAATGAGTACTCCTTCAGTAACAGCGCAACGTATTCGTACTTTGGGGCTATAGCCCTACTTACAATTAAAATAATGTGGCTTTATTTACTGCCACATAATGATTCCCTGAACACCGCTTTAGCTCTTCTCGCACTACTTTTGCTAGCAAGTGAGTGTGAAATGAAACATTTAAGTAACAATTCGGTAACAAGTAACAAGTTGGAGTCAGACACGCCTGTATGAGTATCTCGGAAACTGTAACCATGTTGAAGTTTTCATTTACGAATGTGTCTCGGGTGTAATCGGCAGTAGTCGTTGATGCAAGATCCGCTGGAGGTTGACAAAACTTGTGCAGGATAACCAGAAAGGCTACCGTCAATCAAATAACAACCCAGTACAACAGTGATAACCATTTCGGAATGCACAACTCACTGTACCATGTCACGGATGGGACATCGTAGTCGACAACTGAATCGGTTCCAGAAAAAAGTACGGTCGCAGTGGGCTCAGAAGCACTAACACTGGACAGTGAAAGATTGGAAAATCGCTGCCTGGTCTGACGAAATCCGGTTCCTGCTCTTTCATACTGATGGAAGGAACAGAATATGGCAAAAACAAAATGAGTCCATGGACCCATCATACCAGGCTTCAATAATGCATACTGGAGGTGGAGTGTAATGGCAAGGGTGGTGTTTCCGTGATGCTCGCTGGACCTTGTGAAGAGGTGCAACGTTAGGTTATCTGATGGTGTATCTCTGCATGGCTGTGGTGTGTTCGTCTGCAAATGGGTTCTTCCAACAGGAAAATGCGCCAAGAACAGAATTACACAGAACTGGGTCCAGCCCTTGTGGGTAGCACAGTTGGTAGAATCGCAGTCCCCCCCCCCCCCATACCGAGTGGAAAAGAGTTCGAGTCCCGTCGATGTGAGGAATTTTTATGGGCCTTTTTCATAACGTGGCTGAGCTAGTCGGTTTCAGTTTAGGATAGCATGGTCCCCCCCACCGGAAAAGGGTTTTTCGTCCAACAAACAGAAAATCTACCGCAGAATACACACAGTTTACAGACGATATCACGGAGCCAGGGCCGGATTAAGGATGAAATAGGACCCAGCCATATTTAAATTTGAGGCCCATTTAACATATATATATATATATATATATATATAATAAAAACAATTTTAATAGAACCTTTTAACTTATTTATTGTACAATAAAAAAGTATAAGAATAAAATTTAAACACTTAACAAGTTAGGTTTAAGAACGCTTTTATATTACACTTTTTCCTTAGTTTATTATTATTATTAGAATTTTTTTTACTACTTTAGAAAATATTTACACTGAAAATGAAACCCCTCTTCGCGTGAGGCGACCGGCCATGGTCGGTTTGGCCGTAGCGTTAATGCGGCTCTACACGGAGCAATATGGCCTTAGTCGCTGATGCTCCTAAAACTCTACAACAACGACAACTGGTTCCAGGAACATGAGAGGGAATTCGGCCTACTGCGTTGGCCGTCCCATTAACCAGGTTGCAGTCCAATTGAGCACCTGTGGGACGAGGTGGAACGGGCTCTTCGGAGTAGCGATCCACAACCATCCAATTTGCAACAGCTACGGGAGTCATTTGAATCAACATGGCCCAGCATATCTGTGGCACTCTTTTGACACCTCGCTGAATCCATGGCACAACGAATGCAGACTGTTCTGAGGGCTAAAGGGGTATACTCATTATTAGGTAGGTGTGCCTAATAAAATGGCCGCTCAGTGTATACATACACGTGTGTATTTCATGATATGAAATCATTTATATGAAATAGCATTGCTTTTCTCATTACGAAACTTATCTCATAACCGCATGTTTAAATCATTGAAGAATTGAAAGGAAAATTAATGATACTTAAAAAACTTAAACTCTGATTCCCCTAGAAAAGTACACTTCTCCAAATGGTTCGTCATTGCGTAAATTAAACCATATTAAAATACGTGAAGGTAAAATACCTGTATGTTAATCCCGTATATAATTTCACATTGTATCTTTTATGTATTTCAATATTTTTAAAAGTTTAAGCGATGACGAAGAATTGGGAGAAACGTACTTTATTTATAGGATTCAAAGCTGAAGTTTTTTTAGTTTCTTCGTGTTTTTTTTTAATTTTCGCTTGAACTTCTCAATAATTTAACCTTACAGTTATCAGATAGTTTCGCAATGAGTTAACCTATGCTGTTTCATATTTCATATTATTTTTAATTTTCTGAGCTGCTGTAAGCTCAGTAAATTAAACATAAAGACGTTAACTGCATTATAAAACTTATTTTTTAATTCTTTCTGAATCACTAAAAATACAAACCTCTTGCACCACACGCTGACTTTGACAACAGGCACAGAGATAAGAAAATAGTAAGCGACACGCCAGTTCGAATAATTTTCGGAACAGCCTTTTGAAGGAGCATTCACAGGTTCAGTAACAGTTCGGAGCTGATGCGCAAAGAATGCTGGGAATTTAAGTGAAATTTGATTAATTTTATTTATTAAATTAAAGCATCATATACCTATTTAGAAACGCTTCTTAAAAAAGGACAGAATTACACGAAATGTAGGATAATTATAGCAATTCGTTCATTTTGCTTTTCAGTAAATATAACGTTCAGGTTGTACTTCCTATGCTTGTAATTTCATTGATCCACAGATATCACTGCCATCTAGAGGCTGTTTTTAGTATTAAAAATTCTTGATATCTGTAAGCGTATTTAAATTTTTTATCTTGAAACACGAGGAAAAACGTAAAAAGGAATTTTTTTTTCTATTTAGTTAAAGTAATTAAATAAACGACAAGTCATATATTCTTCATGGCATGCATTAAAAGGCACTTGTTTTATGTTACATTTTTGCCTGTTTTATTTTTTGTATTTAATAAAATTCAATGTATATGCAAGAGTGTGTTTTTATTCATATATCTGCATTATGAAAATATTTTCCCTGTATGTGGGGGAGGGGGACCCAATTGTATTCGGCGCCCTAGGCGAGCCCTTAGATACGCGTTCCTAGTTAAGTTTTGATAAACTCATGTGAAAGCGAAATATTAAAGCACTCTTTCTCAACAAACCCCAGAGGCTCACATTTGGTGAGTATGGGCTTGGCACCCAGGGTTCTGAGCTGGATATCATCATTCTTCTTTCTCTTGGTGATTGCCTTCTACGTTTGTCTCTCTCTCTCTCTCTCTCTCTTTCTCTCTCTCTCAGAGTAAATCGGAATTTTTTTTGGCTAGTGTAACATAAGCCTCAGGCTTCCTTGCACCATATAGCTAATAATAATAATAATAATAATAATAAGTGTCCGTGCGGTAGCACTGTCTTCCCCACACCTGATAGAAAAGTCCAGGATTCGAATCCTGTAAATGACGCAAGGAACTTTTTTGGGCTTTTTTGATAACGTGGCTGAGTCAGTCGGCCTCAGGTGTGTATATTAATATTCCCCCCCTCCCCCCGTGGGGGGACCTTACTCGGTCAGTTGGTCTCAGGTGACTCTAATATGGCAGTTTATTTTTTACTCAATAAAATATCTTTTTAATATAATTTAGCCATTCGTCCTATTCATCACTTAAGTTTTCAAATTTTTACTTAAATTAGGTAGTTTTACCTAAGTGTTAGAATTTGTGACTTCCCTCACATATTGTTGCCTTAGTTATTCGCGCCAGTGTCTAGGTGAGTAGCGCCGGCCCTGAAGGCCGCTCGTATTAAAATACGATCCAATATTTAGAATTTGCGGCCCATAGTTCTGTTGAGTTGATGTGTCTAACCCCATATATATTTTGCTATCTAGAGGCTGTTTCTAATGTAAAAAAATTCTTGATAAGCGTATTTTAATATTTTTTCCTAAATCGCAAGGGATAACACACAAAAGGAATTTTTCTCCCTCTTTCTATTAGGCGTAGGAGTATGCTAAGCCTATTTTTCTATCTAAAATATGTTTTTGCAATTAATATTGTTTATTTCAGTAAAAATTAAAAAAAAAATAGAAAAGTCTATGTGTATGAAAAGGTAGAAGTTCATTGATTATTCTCTCTGTTAGATACTTAGACTACTACACTTATTTATTTAATAAAAATTTATTTATTAATAGCGAACTCCCACTTCGGGAGGTTCGTACGTTCCTTTGCTCATGAAAGAGGGGAGCTGAATTTGTCCTGCGAGAACCATTTCAAAATTATAGGCACCATATCCAAGCTTTTCTTAAAATACTGACTGGAAGACGTATTCTAATGATACATGACTTTTTCTTACGTACGTAAACAGACTCTGGCGTACCCTAAGGAAATGTTGTCTGTACCCGTTTTAAGCTGTAACCCTTAACCCTTGCACGTTGCTACATAAGAACTTTATTTTCTATACATATGACTCAAATATAGACATTTCTCTGGCCACAGCCCGTATTACTCCTTATATTACTGACTGGCACGTAGAAACTGACCTAACAACGAGTGACCACGTTCTACCGTCTTCCTGCTGGGAAGACGGTAGAGCGACGAGGAAGAGGAACGAAGAAGCGAAGAGGAAGAGGAACTCTTCCTCTTCAACAACTTCTTCGTAATCTCATACGTTACTCTCTTAATCGTCCCATTCTCTCTGATTTGTCTGAAGACAACCTAGAAAATGTCCGTACATCTGGGAATAATAATCCCTGGGGTGTCATTTATAAAATTGCTAAAAATATAATGATTCTAGGTGACATTTTTAACTCCATTACCTCCAACAGTATGGAAACTCTTTCATTAACAGACTCCATAAATGCCATCTTGGACCAACTGTTGCGTAATGATGATCTCACTATTGACACTTCATCCCATCTATCTATTCGAGATTGTAACCAAAATGTAACCAAGGCCTATAGCCTTGCTCTCTCTCACCTTGGAAAGGTTAGAGAGACTAATCGCTAATGAAATGACCACACTTCAGGGAGCTACAAGCTCCACATCCTCTCTTCTTATTGAAAGCTCCACTTTCAAGTACGTTATGACGATCTTCATCGACTTTGAGGGCGCGTTTGATACCTTATGGTGGGACAGCGCCCTCAGTAGACTTCGGTCCAATCATTGCTCTCTTCAGCTTTATAAACTTGTTAGAAACTACTTTGCTGATCGCACTGTCACCGTTATCACTAAAAGCACGAAGATTCACAGATCTATCTCCCGTGTTTGCCCCCAAGGATCAATTTTGGGTCCTTTGATTTGGAACCTAGTTCTTAATGATCGGCTGCTTAGGACGACCGAATTTCAAAATGTGCAACAACTTGCATATGCGGGTGACCATGCCATTTTGGTGAATGGAAATTGAAGATCTGATTTAGAACTCTATGGCAATAAAGTACTCCTTGAATTATCGTCTTGGTCCTCTAAGAAAAAATTGAAATTATCCCCAACCAAATCGAAGATTATGGTTTTTAAACACAATTAGACCATGGCAGACCACCAGTTGTAAAACTTGACAAGAAATCACTTCCGCTTGTCCGAATCACCAAATTTCTAGGAGTCATCATCGATGACCTCTTTTCCTTTACTGCACATATTCAACACCTGTCCGTCAAAGTTAAGAGTTTTACCGTAATGCTGCTCCGAATTACCAGACAAGACTGGGGATTTAACACCAACCCTACATATTTTTTATAATGCTGCCATAATCTCAATTACAACCTATGCTGCCAGTCTTTGGTTTAGACGTACTGCACTCAAAACTGTACAAACTAAGTTATCCACTATTCAATGTTGTTTTCTCCTTCCTACTTCACGTTTTCCGACCAGTTTCAACTTCAGCTCTACAGACTCTTGCGGACACTATACCATGACCTGCATGTTGTTTAGAGGTCTTTGCTTTTACACCCGCAGAGGCATTTCTACGGAATTTCAGGGAATCATTGTTAACCCTCAGGCTGATCCCAAAACCGAACGAACCCGATGCTGGAATTTGTTAGTGAACACCTGGCAGAATAGATGGAATTCTACCGAAAAAGGAGACATTACAAAAAAATTCGTTCCTGACGTAACTACACTACTTTCATCATCCACCAGAAAATGATTTTTACCCTCACTGTTTACCTCGTAGGTGTTAACTATGCATGGTTCTCTTAACGCAAAACTTTACCAATTCAGACTTTCTAATACAGTCTCCTGTCGATGTGGGCTACTGGAAGACTCTTCTCGCGTCCTTTCTGAATGCTCCATTTACGAGGACCTAAGATTGGTTCTTAAGGCAACAGTTCCAAACTTGTCTCCTCAATGTGAGGAGACAAGTTTGGAACTTCGTAATACTCATATTCAATAATTTCCAGGCCCTTCAAACCTTCTGCAATGCCGCTTTTAATCGCAGTAAGACTTACAACCTCAATGTTAATTCAAGAAATCAAACTGAAAACACATAATACATAATAATACAGCCCGTTGCCTCGTCTGTCGTCCTGATGACGTCTTATACAAAATTGTTGTGGTTTTCAAGAACACGCAAAGGTTTTAACAAATGCTGCACTTTTCTGGCTCGTCCTTTATCAAGACTCTCTGCAACTAAATTCTTCCTCTGCTCAGTGATACCGTCATCAACCAGTGACTTCTGATACCCTTCAGATTAACAGAACAGATTTATATATAGAACTTGTTCCTGCCTTGCTGATCTTGTTTTTGGATGACATCACTACTGCTGTTTGATTGTAGACCTACTGCTGTTTGCAACACTAGTTAAAGACATGGATAAAGATATTTATTTTTAATTTAATTTTTTTTTTACTTTATTCTGTTTTCTTCTTCATTTCTTTTTTTTTTTCTGCTGTCCTGTCTCCTGGAAATGATGTTTGCGCGTGTGTTTGTGTGTGAGCGCGCACGTGCGCTGTTGCCGCAGGGGTTCTTTTGAATAATTCCAAACTCGCTTTGGACATTCAGCGCGCGACCATGGCACATGCGTAGTTGTGGCCTGCCTCCCCGTGGTGTAGACGGACTGGGCAGGCTTTCCAGGTGATCGCCTGCCTGGTGACAAAACGGCCAGAAACAACTAAACAACACAACAACACAAGAACACACTACACAAACATATCATTACACACATTTCTGGCTTCTTACAGAACTCTGTAATCATCACAGTGTACAAAGGCGGAGTTGAACTTTCGTTCAAGTGCATCCTACGTAAGATACTATACATGTCTACATACATACGACTTGAAGATGTTTCTCGCCTCACAAGGAAATCAAGACGCTGTGCATATCTCACTGGAGACCATACGCCAGATTTTGAACCTTATAATATCCGAACTCTATTGGATTAGAGCAGCAAATCCACCTAGATTATTTTCAAACAAAAAAGAAAGAAAAGAAAAGAAAGGGAAAAACAACATCACAGTCTTCCTGAATGATGTTTTTGTAGACAGCTGCCCGCATCGCTCCAATTTGTGACCTGGGATAAACAACTTACTTATGTTCTCATGTCTGTGAATCGCATGTGTTCTGTGGTCGAATTTTCCTGTTTGCTGGACGAAAAACCCTAGTTTCACGGAGGGAAAACCGTGCTCACCTCACCTGAGACCGATTGATTCAGCTACGTTGCAAAAAAAAAAAAAAAAAAAAAAAGCTCATAAAAATTCCTCGGGCCAACGACAAGATTCAAACTCAGGTCTTTTCTACTGTTTAGTAAACAGTAACAGCAAAAAACTACTGGACACATTTTTTTCCCCAGGCTGCTGCATGAAAAAAAAAAAAAAAAAAATTGGAAATTGTAAAGCCTTTATGGGCAATGCAAAAGTGAGCTGTGTTAGGGTTTTTAGAGCAAATCAGGCACGCACACATATACAGTAGAACCCGGATAAGAAGTTTTCCAAAGGACTGGAGTTTAGAACTTCTTACGCGGGAAAACTTTTTAGAAGGGAAAATGACCTAAGAGTATGAAATATTAACTACACAAATAAAAATGAAAAGATACACTTAGGGGGGTAGTGCGAAAACAGTACAACGAGATGTGCAAACACATCCCTACAAACAGGATGCATTTCCACAGTTCTACTAATACGACCTGTTCTTTGATTTTGATTTTTTTTTTTTTTTTAAGATCATTTTTAAGTACTATTTCAGAATTTATAAATATTTTACTCTGCCTAGGGGAAACATTTTCAAACTGAGGATTTCTAATTGCTTAACATTCTGTTCATTAAACTCATTACTGAATACTCATTACCAAGTTGGAAGGATGAGCTCCTTTGGAGTTTCAACATACCTTAAAAGATAAGGTCACAATTACGATAAGACAGAACAACAATCCACTAAGTAATTCAGAACTGTTTAGAAAAATCAGAGCTTAAATAGATTCAAGGCAGAACTAGACAAACATTTGGAACGAATGGATCAGTGAAATGGAAAGGTTTTTTTTTTTTTTTTTTTTTTTGATTATGCTGTATACAGCTTGCTTTCTTGCATCATATGCCTCTACTAATGCTACTGCATGTGGACATGTGTTTCTGTAAAGGGCAGCACCTAGAACGTCTGTTCAACTCCGCCTCGTATCTCTGTGAAGAACAGTATCACTACAAATGGGCCAGATGTGTGTGACGTAGGTTTGTGTGTATTATGTGTGTGTTCTGTTGTTGTGTCTGGCCACTTTAAATTTTCTGTTTATACTCCGGGACGACCAAACGGTCAGAGGAGTTTACAAGATACACAGATTACAAGAAGCAGCACCGTATTCAGCAGTCACGGGCTTGAACCCCGGTCACTCAAGGCACGTGTACTTATGCACCCGCGCGCCTGACCACTAGGCTATGGCTTAGCCTTTGCTACTCAGAAGCATCAATCACCTGGAGAGATGATTCTGGGTACTCGTACACACCACGGGAAGGTGGGCCAGTCCCAGTAATGCACGTAGTCTCAAAAGAGACTCTGACCCACATGATGTTGCCAGCAGGTAGGTCAGGATTCCCTTGGGGGCCCATTCCAGAGGGGCAGACAAAAAAAAAAAAAAAAAAACCACCCGTGGTGTAGGTTATGGGAAAAAAAATAAATAAATAAAAAAAATAAATAACTAAAAAATAATAAATAAATAATAAAAATAAATAAATAAATAAATAAATAAATAAAAATAATAAATAAAAATAATAATAAATAAATAATAAAAATAAATAAATAAATAAATAAATAAATAAATAAAAATAATAAATAAAAATAATAATAAAAAAATAAATAATAATAAATGAATAAATAAATTTTAAAAAAATAAAAATAAATAAAAAAATAAAATAAAATAAATTTTGAAAAAAAAATAATAATTAAAAAAAAAAATATATATATATATATACAGGGTATCTCAAAAATATTGGTACAAACGTTTAGGGGAGGTAGGTAACGTCTAAAGGAATGTAAATCGCATAGGAACCCATAACCGGAAACGTCACCGTAAATCGGTAGACCGTTTCTACAAGAAAGTGTTCAAGACTTGCTTCGGTGGCGCTAGGTGGCGAAGGTCAGTGAGTTACTGAATTATGTGCTCCTAAAAATACTCAAATACCTAAGTTAACCTGAAAGGATCATAAATGAACTGCATATTGACAGAGAGCTTATGAGAAGTGGAATCTGGATATAGTGTCTACTAATGGAATCCTGAACAGGTAATATGTCTAATCTTGATTTTAAGCATTCATACTTCGCGTAATAGTTGAAAGGAACGGTTGGTTTATAGTGATCCAGTGCAGCGGAACATAGCAATATTGTGCTTAAGGCAATACGGCACTTAAACTCTGAACAAGGTCAAGCGGTGACACAAAGTTAGGGATTAAACCTCCCCCACTTCCACCTGCATATTTCATAGGCTAGTCATCGAACGGTAGAAGTGCCCTATCTTGTTGTACTAAAGACTACCTGCCTCGAAATTACTGAAATTCCGGCCCCGTTTGCATTTCAGAACGAGAGATTTCAGCACATCAGCCGTGCCGCTTACTTGCTGTATATGTCTGACGAATGATGACTTCATAATTAAATGCGTTAATTGTCACAAAAACTATTGCAATAAGCCTGATTGTACTTCTGTAGATATTAAGAGATTAAACAAAACTAGAAAACGCAAGTTTGAATGTGACGCTTGTAGGCAACAAACAGGGAAAAATAATGAAGAATTACCTAATGATGTCATTTGTGAAGATTCTTGCGCAGAACAGATTAACGACCTTGAACAAGCAACAAGAGTAATCCTCTCGCAGACTGACCTTGGAGATGGCACCTTGGGCCATCTTAAAGGATCAATTTTTGAAACCCTGGGATGCGATATTTGCCCGGAAGATTGCGAGCACTCTGAAGGGGGTTTCGCTAGGCAGAGGAGCAATCATAGCCCGAATGAAAGGCAGGAAGAGAACCGTAAAAATATGTCTATGTACGAATTAAAGGATATCCTTGCAGACGGCATCAGCCCCTTTTTCGATGCAGGCTGTGGAATACGCTGAAAACCTCGCGAGCAATTTCATCCCTGTACATAAAATGCTACAGGAACTTCAGGAAGAGAAGTTTCTTCTCAAAGAACAAAACAGTAGAATATTGCACACCCTTAAACGACTGGAGGAAAAGCTAGGATGCTTTGAATCAGTCCTCGTTGCATAAGGTGGCTCAGCGGCCCCCGTAACTGACGAAACTTGCTATGCGAGGCAGAGCTACCCAAAGAAAAGTAGAAGTGATATGCATGGATTGTACAGGAGGACAGAAAGCATTGAAAATCAGAAACAGAAGACAAGAAAAGAATTGAATTCGGGGGAAAACATATCAGAACGAATTGCAAAACTACAAGACAGTCAAATAATATGTGAATTTCAAGCCCAGCCGCGAACTGTCTGTTTGCAGCAGGACCTCGCAAGCAATAGTACCAAACCCAGTGAAACTTTAGGGGCAGCACAAGGAAATGGCTCCACACATTCTACTAGGAAACCAAAATAAAGAAGTCTCAGACATATTAGGACAACAGGAATCAACTGAAATGATTGGGGCATGCATGTATTCCAAGAGTACGAACGCCCGAGTTACATCTTCCCCTTCAGTTGTTGTTGTTGTTGTTATTTAGCTTAACGACACAAGGGCTACTGAGGCCAAATTGTGTCTGTTCATAGTTTATTTAGTCGAAATATAGCACTGTTGGTGTTAAATTAAATACTCCTATATAGTCCAATACGTTTTAAAAATATTACAAGTTCATTTATGTTTGCTTCATTTCCCAGGATATGAGTTAAATCATGTGAGAGGTTCAACCTAGAGACTGACTGAAAAGTGTTTGACCGTATGGTTGAATATAGGGGACAATCGAAGAGGAAATGCCTAACAGTAAGTTGACTGTCACAGGATGAACACTGGGGTGGATCTTCTCCCAGTAGCAGGAACAGATGAGTATGATGAGTGTGTCCAATTCTGAGTCTTGCCAGTACTACTTCCTCTCGTCTGTTTTGTCGAAAGCCTGAGAGCCACAGCTTTGGTTCTTGCTTTATCTGGTAAAGTTTATTGTTGGTGTTACTTTTCCAGATCTGTGACCAATTGTCATAACTTGCTTTGCGAATTACAGGCTTATAATCAGTGTAAGGAACCTGAAGATGTTCTGGGCCAGCTGGATGAGGATTTTTAGCTGCAAGATCCGCACTTTCATTTCCCGGAATACCAGAATGGCCAGGGATCCAGCAAAAACTGATTGATTGATTAGACACACTGCAGGAAAATAGCTGAGAATGAATGTGTTTCAAGGTAGGATGAGAAGATGAAAAATTCTTCCTTATGGCAGAAACAGCACTGAGCGAGTCAGTGTAAATTATGACAGGTGAGATGGAAAGTTCAATAATTTTACTGAGTGCTAATTTGATGGCATATAATTCGGCTGTGAAGACGCTGCAGACTAATGGTAGTGAAGCTGTAACCGTTAGAGAAGGAAAAACTGCAGCTGCACCAACCGCAGTAGCTGTTTTGGATCCGTCAGTATAGACTTTACAGGCATGGGAGTTCACAGTAGTGTGAGCTAAGTGCAACTGCCTGATATTAAAGGAAGGTACAGTATTCTTTCCCCACTCCAAAAAATGTGTATCGTGGGAGGAAGAAACGTATGTCCAAGGTGGAACAGGAGCAGTTGTGTTCTGAAAAATATCGCTTAAATTGATATTCCAACTCTGAGAAAGCTCTTTAATCCTTAGTGAAGCAGGTCTGTTTTCATTTGGCTTGCTGTCATATATCAAATCCCACCGAGTATTATAAAGATACTCCCAACTGGGGTGAGATGGAAGACTCTGGATCTTAGCAGCATAGTGGAGCAATAATGATTTCCTACGAAGATGTAATGGAGGATCGTGTGCTTCGATATAGAGACTCTGGATTGGAGAAGTCTTAAAAGCGCCCAACGCAGTCCTGAGAGCACTGTGCTGGACAATATTTAGACGTTGTAAAGTAGTGCTCCTGGCAGAGTCATACACCGGACAACAATAATCTAGCCGTGACCGGATTAAAGTTCTATAAAGGTGCAATAGTGTATACCGATCAGCGCCCCATGACATAGCCGAGACTGATCGCAGTATATTCAGATGCTTTAGACATGTATTTCTTAAATGAGAGATGTGAGCTTGAAAATTCAGCTTGCTATCTAATATCACTCCAAGGAATTTAATGGTACTTACAAGCGGGATTGGAATATTGTTTATTTGTAATTCCGGATCGGGATGGAGAGTTCGTTTCTTGCAAAAGTGGGTGAGAGTGCATTTCTTTTCTGATAGTTTGTAGCCATTCCGTGAAGTCCACGATTGTATTTTGGTAATAGCAAGTTGGAGCTGCCGTTCGATGGTGTTCATACTTTGAGATCGACAAGAAATTGTAAGGTCATCTGCGTACATGTAAGTTTCAACAGTTTTTGGGATGTCTCGTGTTATGCTGCTAACTCGGATTGAAAATAGTGTTGGACTAAGTATCGATCCCTGCGGGACTCCTTCTTCCTGAATGTGAAATGCAGAGAGTACATTTTTATATCGGACCTGAAAAGAACGCAATTGCAGAAAATTTTGAATTATTTTCGGCAAATGGCCCCTAAGCCCCAAGTGGTAAAGGTCCATAATAATCCCATGACGCCATGTAGTGTCAAATGCCTTTTCAAGATCTAGGTTGACCATGACAAGATGTTGTTTCATGACAAAGGCATTGCGGATATGAGATTCGGCTTTGATAAGCACGTCCAGCGTTGATCTATTCTTCCGAAAGCCATACTGATGATCTGGAAGGAGATTTTGTGACTCCAGGATGTAAGTAAGCCTAGTGTGAACCATTCTTTCGAAAACTTTACCCAGGCAGCTCGTAAGAGATATTGGCCTATAGTTTTCAACACAGGAATGATCTTTTCCTGGTTTTGGTAAAGCAATAATGAAAGAATGACGCCAGGAGGAAGGATAGGCATTTTCGGAGAATATCCGATTATAAAAGATTAACATGGTACTCAAATCTTCTTGAATTAAATGTTTCAGCATAACATAATGAACTCCATCTGGGCCTGCAGCACTGTTTGAAGATCTGTTTAACGATTCTTGAAGTTCTATGAATGTAAAGGGTTGGTTGTACGGGAAAGAACGGTTCGTGAAAAAGTTGATTTTATATCGTTCTGCACTAGTTTTGATGTTCTGAAATGTGGACCCATAGGAGGCAGAAGCAGAGATTGTAGCAAATGATTCAGCAAGTGCATTAGCAACTTCTTCAGCTGTAGATAGGTCTTTCCCTTTCCAATGAAGTATTGGAGAGGGCATACGAGCGAATTTCCCATTTAGTGCCTGTATTTTTTTCCAAATGAGGCGTGTGTCGGTGTCTTTTGTGATTGTTGAGGCAAAAGCGATCCACGAGTCTCGTTTCGCTTTCCGTCTAATCTGCCTTGCTTTTGCTTTAAACCTTTTATAAGCAATGAGGTTATTAGTGGTGGGATTCTTACGGAAATTATTCCAAGCTCGGTTTTTTTCCTGTTTGGCAGTGAAGCAATCTGCATTCCACCAGTGATTTCGGTGATTGTGATATGTCTTGGATTTTGGAATGTAAGTATTTGCTGCAGTCAGAATCTGATTGATGATGTAAGTATTTACATCATCAATAGGTTCTTTTTTAACGTAAGATCTGTCTAGAAGTATTTGAGCAGAATAGCCATCCCAGTTCGCCTTTTTAAACTTCCAAGAGGATCGTTTATCAGGATTTGGTGTTACTCCTGTTTGTAAGGAGCAAATGATCGGAAAGTGGTCACTGCTAAAAGGATCAGTTAATACAGACCATGTCATGATTGGAAAGATGGAAGGTGAGCAAACTGACAAGTCAATTTGAGAAGTAGATCCTGTAGGTAGGTGGATGTAGGTAGGAGATCCAGAGTTTAATAAATTTAGGTCATTATTATATATAAATTCCTCGATCAACTTGCCTCTTCTGTCCATTGTAGCTGATCCCCACAATGGATGGTGGCCATTAAAGTCACCGAAAAGACAAATTGGAGTTGGAAGTTGTGCGATGAGGTTGTCAAGTTCTGATTGGGCCAGTGATAGAGATGGTGGAATGTAAATCGAAACAATGGTAACTGAAATACCAACTGCAATCCGAGCTGCCACAGCTTCTAGGCTGGTTCTTAATTGGATCGGTCTGGACGGTATGTTAGTATTTACAAGAATGGCTACTCCTCCACGGGCAGGAGACTCTGGGCTTCTGTCTCGTCTATATATCATAAAATTTGAGAATTTCGGCGAAACTTGGGGTGACAAGAATGTTTCCTGTAGGCATATACCTATGGGGTTAAACTGAGAGATTAAATCTCTTATGTCATCCGAATGGCTGCTTAGTCCTCTACAATTCCACTGTATGATGTTAGGCATTATTTTGGTTTGGCTGAAGATGATTCATCTGACTGTTTTTTATGTGCAGGGCATTTTTTTCGGTCTTTTTTTGGGAATAATGGACGTCCAGTATCCATAGTGTCATTGGCATGGAGTTCTAGAATAGGGTCTTCATCATTTTGGTGTATATCCACTTCCATAGTGTTGGTTGGTGGATCAGTTTCCTTAGAGTCTTTATTGGGTTTCAATCTTTCTGCATCATTTGAGACTGTCACAGTATCAGTTGGGATACTAATTGGGGTGTTGGTGGCATGGCTGGTTTTTGTTTTAGAATTTTCTTTTCCAGTGGTTGATAAGGTTGTTTTAACCCAATTAGCTAGCGAGACGTTGGGCGGTATTGAGACATCTGTTTGAATTGCAGTTGTATGAAAACTGCGAGTTCGAGAGGCATATGATGGACTTGGCATGGTCAACATTATTTGTCTGCGTGCCTCAGGATATGTGACTTTATGTTCTACTTTGTATTTTTGGATTGTCCTACCTGTTTTCCACATCTCACATGATTTAGAAAAGGCGGGGTGATTGCCTTTGCAGTTGGGGCAAATGGGAATTGCGGCTGGACAATCTGCCTGTGTATGATCTTTTGCTCCACAAATAGGACAGATGGCGTCACCTCTGCATGCCTGCTGTGAATGGCCATATTTTTGGCATTTGAAACAGCGAAGAGGATTTGGGATGTATGGACGAATTCGACAATTTAAATATCCAGCTTTTACTGAGGAAGGCAAATCAGGAGTACTAAAAGTTAAAATGATGGAACGAGTTGGAATGAGATTTCCATCTTTTTTTGTCATAATTCTTTTAGCAGCGATTACCTTTTGATGGCTAAGTTCTTGGACTAATTCCTCCTCAGACACTGTAATTAAGTCCCATTCTGTGATGACTCCTTTAGATGAATTTAAGGTATTGTGAGGAGTGACAGACACTGGTAATCCACCAAATGTAGTTGTTTTTAATAGCCACTCAGAATGTTTGGATGTGGCTGTTTCAACCAGGAGATCTCCTGATTGTAGTCGCTTCACCATTTTTGGTGATCCTGCAATAGATTCTAGATGTCTTTGAATCATAAATGGTGATAACTTGCCCACGGGCTGCGTGGACAGAGAGTGTATCACAAGAAAATTAGGGATGTCTGGACGCTGTGCTTCAGTTCGAAGCCTTTTTGGTTGATTAATATCATGAGAGGATTCATGTCTTGAGCTTGAAGGCTCTAAGGGTGGAAAATTGTTTGAATCCATGATAGCTCCTTTTGGCCCTGGGGGTTTATCTTTACCGCCCAGGTTTCCGGCCCCGCCACGGGGAGGCAGGAGCAGTGCCACGAGGTGACCAAGCGGCTGAGTTAGTAAGTTAGTACTAATAGAAAAAAACAGAAAGGTGGTTTCCCTTTCTGGGCTTCTGCCTACTTCTTGTAGTGCGAGAGAGCTACTATGCAATAGAAATCAAGAAAACGGTTTTTCAAACTAAAATAGAAACTGTTCGCTCAAATGTTCTCTGTAGAAAAACGCTTTGGAAAACGCACTAGAATCGCTTGGCCACGGAACGCTTGGCACCCGGGGCCTTTCCCCTTCAGATCATGTTCCTGCAAACCCACTCACTTATGCGCACATCACTATGCTACCTAAAAAGCATAACACTTTTGAGGGTAGAAAAACCCGCCCATCCCAAAATTTCATGCCTACTCTCGCCGAGGACGGCCGACGACGTAATCCAGTTCACAGAGAAAGTATTAACGTGTCTTCCTGTAACACACCTGAAACAAACAAACGGTTTTCTGAAATCTACAACATTACTTCCGTTGCAACCAGAGAGCAAATTTTTGTATCAAGGCTGGGGCCCACAACACAGCCCAGAGACATTAAAGCCATGTGTGAGAGCGAACATGGGATAACTGTGGAAGTAAAGCAAGTGAAAACACGACACCCAGCTTACTCCTCCTTTATAATCTCTTGTCCGCCAGATAAAGCAACTCGCCTACAAGACGTAAGCGCCTGGCCAGTAGGTACCTTAGTCAAGCCCTACAGAGACAGATGGGCCAGACCACTGGTTAAAAATGATGCAAGGAATCGGGCTCAATAGCAATCAAAAAAACTACCCCCAGCTGGGGATGCAGAACATCACATCCACCTGTTTGCACAAAACGTGAGGAGCATCTCAAATAAGCTCCACACCCTACAAACGATGATGATGTACGAGGACCTGGATTTCATTTGCCTAATCGAAACCTGGTTGGGAAATGGAAAACAGTTAGATCGGCTAACTGCGGCAGCAAACTGCAAATGTGTGGGAACCGGAAGAACAGATAGGCGAGGAGGAGGAGTTATAATTTGCTATAAAAATAAATACCAGCCTATAAGAGAACGAACAACCAATTCAAATAATTTTGAAGGGATTTGCGTTACCTTTTCAAAAGAGCACGTGAAAATACAGTTATGCATCATATACCTCCCACCTGAGCACACAAAGGAGACAAGAAACGAACTATATGCTTGGCTTGCTGCAAATCTAAAGCCATCAGTCGACACAATAATAGCGGGAGATTTTAATTTGCCTCTTCCGAAACACAGGGAGGCCAAGAAAGAGCTGGATGCTACATTGGGTGCATTGCACTTAACGCAGCTTCCGACACCAGTGACAAGGGGAATACAGCAACTTGACCTGTTGTATCATAGTTCCTTAGACATAAGGCTAGCTCAAAACTGCATAAAATTTAAGTCAGACCACAATCCCATTGAAATAGAAGCAGCACTGAAGATACACAAATACATGCAGGGTAACCACACGAACTGGGAAAAGCAAAGTAAGTATCTTTTCTCCGTGAAGTATATTAATGCAGAGGTCATTCTCAGTCACCTGACTAGTTACAACTGGAATGACCTGCAACAAAAGCCAGTAGACGAAGCTTTAGAAATGATCACTAAAAAGCTATACCAAACAGCATTGGAAGGAGCAGCAAAAGAAATCAAAATATCTGAGAGAACAAAGAATGGTTTAATCCACAACTGAAAGCAAGTTTCCTCAGGAAGCAAAAACTGTATAGAAAATGGCAAAGAACGGGTCATCCCTTCGATCACATTCGTTATAAGAAGGAAAGAGCACATTTTATCAAAGCAAAACGACAGGCACACTGCAGTGTTATTCATAACAAACTAAAACGAGCAAAAAGAATTACTAGCAATAGAAATAGCACAGAGAATATGACCGAATGCATTTTCATGGAATGGGCTAATAACACTTTTAGTAACCTGCATGGACTGAATCAAATTGAGAACACTGATAATGGTAACAAAATTTTGGAATTCCTGAAAGATTTAAACAAGCGAAACTATTCGGCAAGAGAGGAACCAACAAGACCTCCTTTGAGTGAAATACAAATCACCAAAGAGAGCGTAATGAAAGCAATCAACGATCTGCCCAATAAGGCCACTGTTGGACCAGACAAATTTCCAATGTTCATCCTTAAAATAAGTAGCCCATTTATAATAGATCTATTACTGCACATCTATCAGGAAATCATCAGGTCAGGAGCTTTCCCGCAAGCTTGGAAAAATTACATTGTAACCCCAATACCAAAGATTAAACACCCAAAATTGGCTAAGGATTACAGACCAATTTCTGTTAGTTGCACCCTTCAGAAGATATTCGAAAAAGCACTGCTTCCCACCATCAATCAACACTGCTTCAGCCATAGACCACCACATTTGCACTCAGTTATTTCGGGTAGATCAACAGTAACAAACTTACTGGAAACCCTTTTTCGCGTGCAGAAAGCACTAAATGAGAAAAAGCAAATTGATATTATTTTTTTTGGATATCTCCGCAGCCTACGACAACGTCTCAATTCCAGCGCTCATTGCGATTTTAAGGAATTATTTTAATGTAAGAGGAAATTTGTTAACTATAATAACCAGCCTGCTAGAACATAGAAAACTTACTGTTAAGCACCAAAAGCTACAATCTTGCTTTACCATCTCGCAAGGAGTGCCACAGGGGGAGTTCTTTCGGCTACCCTCTTCGCGGCCGCCCTGGAGCCGTTTCTTGCACGGTACTACAATTTTATAATATATGCTGACGATGTAAAATTCTTCATCACTTCCAAAGACTATGAATCAGCAGAAGGTATTTGCCAGATGGCAAATAGCACAATCCGAGAATTTGAGAGCTACCTGGATTGCATCGGGCTACGTATTAATGCACAGAAGTCTGCCCAAATGACCATAACTTACAAGCAGAATAAAAATGACATCTCGATCACTGTGAACGGGTCTAGTGTGGAAAAAGTGCACTCTCACCTGGACTTGGGTCTTAAGTGGGATGACAGACTCACCTTTGCTCAACACTTCGCCCATATGAAGACAAAAATATTCGCCGCTGTATGGGCTACCAGACAGGAACTGGTAGGAATTAGGGATCCTCAGTTAGCGACCAAGTACATTTTAATGTGTGTCCTGCCAATTGCAATGTATGCCTCGCAAATCTGGTCTTCAGCTCAAGATTCACATTATAAGTCCGTCCTTGGGATCGAGTACTGGTTCTTGCGATGGCTTAACAGAGTTGCTGGCCACCCTTTTACTATCTCAAGGGCCATTCTCTACTCAAATCTTAATATCACACCCTGGATGCAGCGGACAATTAACAGGAACATACACACTCTCGCACAAATGCTCACAGGCAGAGTGGATGCTCCAGTCCTGGATAATATTCTAGTCAAACCGCGTGCCACTGCTAGACGTTGCGGAGAAGTAAATAATCCATTGCGTTCAGTCCTGAACAATCTTAGTAGCCTGCAAAGATTCTTCCCATCAAATGCAGCGAAAATATTTAACTCACTACACGTAGATGCCGAAAAACTGTGTGAGGATTCAGCATACCGGAAAGAGATCTTTCAGAATTCGTACAGGCTTACCGAAATATGAATCGGCTGCAAAGTACCAAAGAATTGTGAATAAAAGTGAAACTTTCTGCTTTAAGAACAATAATAATTTGTTGACTGGAAAAATATACCTTCTGTAACAGTTATATAAATATGTATGTAAATATATGAGTTGTAGAATGTTTGTACAGAATGATTAATGTGTAAATACTGTATATATTAAACATAAAATGTTTATATAATATTTCGGGACGAGACTACGTGTTCAGTACAGTATGTGTAACCCACTGCACGTAGTATCTCGTACCCTGATATGTACTTAGCACCCTCCTGGCACTTTGCCGTCCCAGGGTGGTTTCCTCAGATAATAATAATAATAATAATAATTTTCCAGCCTATGTTTTGGTCACGGATGAGGCTTATTTCACTCAGGAAGGCTTATTCAATCAGCACAACGCTCATGTGTGAGCTCACGACAACCCACACGGTGTGCGCCCCCATGCGGCACAACATTGCTTCCCAATAAATGTGTGGGCAGGTATGGTCGGTGACTGCTTAGTCGGCCCATACCTGTTACTATCCCGCATGAAATCCGCCCAATATCGGATCTTTCTTGAACAAGTTCTACCAGGGTTACTTGACGATGTACCAGCAAATGTGAGACGCAACATTTGGTTTTAACATGACGGGGCGCCTGCCCATTATGGAAGGTGTGTTCGTGACCATTTGAATAGGCGTTTTGGGCGTCGATGGATTGGCCGTGGTGTACCCGTTGCCTGGTCCCCCCCACACTCACCTGATTTATCGAGCCTTGATTTCTTTCTGTGGGGGTCCCCTCAAATCTGTCGTGTATGAATCGCCTGTGGAGACGGAAATGGATCTCGTGCGAGACGCGTCTGCGCTGCTGCTACTGTCAGAGAAATTCCAGGTGTGTTCGACCGTGTCCGCCAATCCATGCTGCGTCGGTGTCACGCATGCATCACGTCTCGTGGTGGAACCTTCGAGCATCTGTTGTAACATCATGAAATGCATCCATCTCGTACTCCATTGTTAATATTATGTCAAATAAATGTTTGCCACTAATTACTGTCTTGTGTCATTTCTACTTCTTGTGCCTCTGCTACTACTTTCCCGTGACGTTTCCGGTTATGGGTTCCTATGCGATTCGCATTCCTTTAGATGTTACCTACCTCCCCTAAACGTTTGTACCAATATTTTTGAGACACCCTGTATTTAAAAAACGTATTAAGTGGGAAAACGTCATTATAATAATAATAATACACCGTGTATTTTTTATCACTTTTTATGCGGGAAAACTTTTTATCCGAAAAACTTCTTACGCGGGAAAATAATACATTACATTATATAGAGTTGAAATTGGGACTTCAGAAACCAAACCTAGTACCCACGGAAAACTTCTTATGCGGGAATTTCTTACCTGAGTTGTACTGTACTTGCTTATGAAGTAACTCTGGGATTATAAAATTTGAGGAATTTGAAGTATTAGTTAAGTTTGAAATGCGGATATGCGGTTATTGAAGATAAAGTGCCACTCAGATATAAGGTATGAGGAATTTGAATATGATGAGTGGAATATGTACAGAGGGGAGAAAAAAAAAGTTGTGTTAGGGTTACTGAGGACAACCTCATCCGTCCTGTTTTGATTGCCGAAAAAACAGAGCTTCGTGGAGAATAAATCTTGCTATTCTCACCTGAGACTGACTAACTCAGTCACGAAAAAAGTCCATAAAAGTTCTTCACATCATTGACGGGACTCGAACCCATGCCTTTTCCACCCAGTATGGCAAGGACGGTGATTATAGGCCTTGTGTTATCCGTGAGGATTCTACAGAAAGGCAGTCTTCTGCCGGAAAACTGTCCTTTTTAATTTATTTTACAATTTAGTAAACTCAGTTAGATAATTTTAGTCAATTGTTTAGACAGTTTCGTTAACTCAATCCATTTAAGGCTTTAAATGCTTTAAATTAAATGCTGATAGCATCCTTACTCTTTCTGAGATAGCACATTAAGGGGATATATACAAATTGTATTTAAATTGAAAAAAAGTGTGGTTACAGGATATATTTGCAAAAATTTGCTTTCAGTCAGAGAGTAATTGATTGTTGAAACAAACTTCCATCTGGCGTTGTGGGAGTGGGTAGTTTGAATAAATTTAATGACGAATTGACAAGTAATGTACTGTTGTTGTTTTTTTTTAATACTGTATAAACTTGCTTCCTTGCATCATATGCCGCTGCTGATACTAATAATACTATAATGCTTATATAAATTGGAATCACGTGATTTTTGTAACTGTCCCACGCTTGCTTCCTTTGCTCGATAAGTAGGCGCATCATCAATACAGTATCAGCATATTATACTGAAATTAAAAAAAAGTTCGTCATATCACCAAATTTTAAAATTACAAGCGGACGAAGAATGGAAAAATAAAAATACAGACATATCCAGCTTTTCCTATGTCTGGTAACCCTAAAAGCAAAAGTAACAGTAAAAGATGACACTGACAAAGGCTTGGATTCTATGCTGGGAAGATAATCTTACTTGCATTCATCTCACTCATTTCTACGCAGAAATTTCCGCTATCAAGTATTTGCCATTTGCTTTATCAAGTACATACTGCGTTCCTTTAAAAAGCCTTTCGCAGTTCCTAGCATTGGAATATTCAATCCTGAGGTGGCTAACTAGGATTTCTAACAACAGTTTCGCCATCCTTAAATCCATCTTTCGCTGCAACCAAAAACGTCTCGCCCTAGCATCGACAAACATGTCTACCCTTGTCCCATTACACACGCATTGAGTAAACTCGCCTAAAGCGTCCTAGTGGTTCAACAACAGCATACGAGTTGTGTTCCCAATAGCTCACATCATTCTCAACTACGATGTAAGCTTTGTGATCTGCTGTTCAGCCTATTTATTTTCCTGCAGACACAGTCGATATCTGCAGCGACTTAGATTTCAACTCTGAAAAGTTCTTTGAGGATATGACCTACAACAAGGTTATTATTGCTGATTTGTAAAATTCCCCTATTCTTACTGATGGCTAGAACCAGAACTGCGCACACTATATGTAGAGATATTCAATACAACAGTAAAAGTGTTTTATGAAATATTTAATAAACAGTAAAAATATAAAATATTTATATTTTATAATTTTTATATTTTGTATTTTTATTTTAAAAATATAATAGTAAAATCTAAGATCTACAAAATATTCAATAAAACAGTTTATTGAATATTGAATGAACTGTTTTATTCTATGAAGGCGCATCTTGAAATTGAAGAAGCCTACGTCATTTGCACTTCGATGCAACGTAGTTTATTGAAGCTTACAATTCTTTCAAATTGTAAGATATATAAAAGTTATATATTAAACAAAGTATAAAAAGTTATTTAAAGTTTTTACCTTCTGGTCAACATAAAAATTACAACGAACTCATCTTTCTCAATGATGAAATTTTATTATGATTATGAAACAATGATGACACTTAGCAAATGGCTTTAATTAGATACGAATATAAAAATAATTATTCCATCTGTTATTGAACATACATACATAACACAGCAGTTTTCCCCTCTACAACACGCAAAATTCTTCGCTTCCTTGAATTCGAGAGCTTCGTCATGATTGTTGTTGCAGCCTTTTACACGCATCAGCGGCGACTTAGACCATAATACGTATAAAATTATACGTATTATGTCTGCAAATCGTGTTCTGTGATCGATTTCTCTGTTTTCTGGACAAAAACCTGAGTTTCCGGGGGAAAAAAAAGAATGCTACCCTCGCCCGAGACCTATTAACTGAGCCACTTTGTAAACTAGGCCCATAAAAATCCCTCGCGTCATTGACGGGATTCAAATCCAGGCTTTTTCCACCCAGTGTGGAGAGAATGGTGCTGACATGCACTCTGCTACACTTTAGGGCTTTCTTACACGTATCCTTCTTTAAAAAAAAAAAAAGAAGAATCTCTGTCCATTTCTTTTTTAAAGTGGCCTGAAATTATTCACAATATACTTTTTAGATAGAGACTACGTATAATATAAAAATGAAGTTGCTAAATTACTTCCCTGCACTCAGCGGTTAACAACTAATCCAGCAGTAAGCTGTCCATAATTAATCATTATATATTCTGCAAAATTGTGTAATAGCACATTTCTCTGAGAAGGACAAGGGTCAAATAAAAGTAGCCCACGAGCGATACTGACTACCTTTTGATCGATGACTGACCGATAGCAAGAGAAATTGATAATACCTGGTCCAGAAGATATGCATCCAGAAACTGGCTGCACGCCTTCAATTAAACGTTTAATAATTCACTGTTGACTAAAGAATAAAACAGTGGTTCCAGATTGTGAAAATAATTGTTATATTTTGGATACTTTGTTCCAGGAAAATTAATGGAGGCACTGGTTAAAGAAGCACTGCAGGATCATTTAGACAAGACTTCAGTTATAGCTCGGACACAGCATGGTTTTGTCAAGGGGAAGTCTTGCCTGACCAATTTGATTGGATACTATGATGCAGTCACAAAAGAACTGGATGCAGGGAACAGCTTTGATATTATATACTTGGATCTTAGAAAGGCTTTTGATACTGTTGCACATGGAAGACTGCTACACAAATTGGAGCAGTGTGACATTGGAGGCAAATTGCTGCTATGGATAAAGGGGTGGTTGAGGGGGAGAAGACAGAGAGTGGTAATCAATGGACACTGCTCATCATGGACTAATGTTATTAGTGGAGTCCCTCAGGGCTCAGTGTTGGGTCCATTATTGTTTTCTGTATTTATAAATGATATGGATGATGGTATATCAAGCTTAATGTCCAAGTTTGCAGACGATACAAAGGTTGGCATGGTTGTCAAGGACACTACTGACACTATGCTGCTGCAACAGGATCTGGAAAGGTTGAGCAGATGGGCTGAGAGGTAGCAAATGAAGTTTAACATTGACAAATGTAAAGTACTACACATGGGAAGCAGCAACCCCAGAGCAACGTATCAACTCTGTGGTACTACACTGACAGTGGTAGAGAATGAAAGGGACTTGGGGGTGGTTGTGCAGGCAGATATGAAGTTCTCTGAGCAGTGCAGACGGGCTGCAAGAGTAGCTCATGGAGTATTGTCAATGATATACAGGAATTTATCCAGCAGGGATAAGGAGGTGATTATTCCCTTGTATAAGGCAATGGTCAGGCCACACCTTGAGTACTGTATACAGGTCTGGAGGCCTCATTTCAAGAAGGATGTAGAGCTGCTGGAATGAGTACAGAGAAGGGCAACAAGATTAGTGAATGGAACAAAGGGGTGCTCTTAAGAAAGGCTTAAGTTTTGCAAATTACAGTGTCTGGAGACTAGGCACCAGCGAGGTGATCTGATAGAGGTGTATAAAGCCTTGAATGGTTTGAGCATGCTCAATGCTGATGGGATTCTTCCTCTTGTTCAGAATAATCACCTGAGAGGGCATAAATTCAAATTGAGGAAAGACAGATGTAGGATAGACGTGCGGAAATTTGCCTTTAGCCAGCGGGTGGTTGGTTAGTGGAATAGACTTCCATCCCTTGTAGTGGAGGTTGATAGCCTAAATAAGTTTAAGGCTCAGCTGGGCAGGTATTTTGAACGAACAGAGGGGTGAAGTGGAAGTGGGTTTTTTTTTTTTTTTTTTTTTTTTTTGGCTGATGCTGCATAAGCTTGCTTTCTTGCATCAAATGCCTCCACTAATGCTAATGCTAAACTGCTAATGCTACTTTCAGCATTGGCAGTGAAAATTTTAAGTTGTAGTAGTAGTAGTATGGTTTTAGGAGCATTTGCTCCGTGTATACTGTCTGTAAAGTTCTGTGGTCGATTTTCTGTTTGCTGGACTAAAACCCGAGTTATCTGGAGAAAAAACCTTGCTACCCTCGCACAAGATCGACTAACTCAGCCACGTTGTGAAAAAGGCCCATAAAAATTTCCTCAAGTCATCGCCGGGACTCGAAATCAAGACTTTTCCACCCAATGTGGGGAGTACAGCGATTCTACCAACTGTGCTACCCACGAGAGCGTGTACAAGTGCAAAAATTTTCAAATCGGTTTCCTGAAAGAGAATTAAGATGAAACAGTATTGCAGCGATCCTCCATGAAAATAGACCGATGAGCCAAAACATTATGACCAGCGAGTCGTTATGTAAATTGAAGCAACTGCAGCTGAACTACGACGCGTGCGCGGGTCGGGACGCGGTATAAAAAACACCTGATACTGAGCTCCGTTAATCAGTGTTACTCTTGTTCTTCAGATGGGAAAGGAAGAGAGTTTGACAAAGGCCAAATTGTAATGGCCAGACGACTGGGTCAGAGCATATCCGAAATGGCACGGCTGGTGAGATACTGATGGTCAGCCATGGTTAGTACCTACCGAAAGTGGTCTGAGGAGGGAAACCCACGAACCGCCGGCGAGGTGTTGGACGACCACGGCTCATCGATGCTCGAGGTAAGCGAAGGTTCTTCCGGATGGTACGTGGCAACAGAAGGGAGACTGTAGCGCAACTAGCCGGTAATTGGAATGCTGGTGACAGGAGTAATGTGTCACAACACATAGTATATCGAGCCCTGCTGAAAATGGGGCTGAGTAGCCGCAGGCCGCTCTGATTGCCCATACTAACCACGATTCATCGGCGACAGCGCCTACAATGGGCACGCGAGCATCGAAACCGGACCTTGAGTAATTGGAAGAAGGTCGTCTGGTCCGATGAATCACGTTTCCTGTTGCACCATGTGGACGGCCGGGTAGGTGTGCGTCGTTTACCTGGGGAAGTGATTGCATTGTGGGACGAAAACAAGCCGGTGGCGGCGGTGTCATGCTTTGGGCGATGTTCTGATGGGATATCCTGGGTCCAGTCATCCATGTGCAGGGCACTCCGACGTCTACCTAAACATCATTTCTGACCAGGTACATCCTTTCATGGCAACGGTCTTCCCCTTTGCCGGTGCCGTCTTTCAGCAGGATAATGCGCCATGCTACACAGCCGGATTGTTCGAGACTGGTTCGCGAAACACGAGGAAGACTTCCAGGTATTGCCCTATCCTCCAAATTCCCCAGACATCAATCACATCCAGCATCTGTGGTTTGAGTTGGAACAGCAACTCGGATTTGAGGCGTCTCAACCGCGAACCTTACAGGAGTTAAAGGATCTGCTGGTTACGTGTTGGGACCAGATACCACAAGACACGTTTAGAAATCTTGGCAGCGTCCATGCCTCGCCGGGTACGAACTGTTTTGGCTGCATGTGGAGGACCAACATCATATTAGGTAGGTGGTCATAATGCTTTGACTCATCGGTGTATAATGGATTCATCGCTTGTCTGGAAATGTTTGAATTCAAATCCCGTCGGAGATATGAAGAATTCTTGAAAGCCTTTTCAACTGAGTTTGTAATGAGCCGATCTAAGCAGAAGTGTGTTGGGTTTTCCATGTGAGTTATTCAGGGTTTTTCATAGAGATATAACATTTTTTTTATGAAACCCCAAACACGAGAGGTATTAGAACCTACACGACTTAGCGCTGTATATGGGCTGAAGGTTGAGAAGATGAAAGAAAAAACTTGTTGATATTAGACTTGAACTTCCGAAGATTGTAAATTTCAGAAAAAATTTCACTGAAAGAGAAAAGCCAGTTTTATAGTTGTAGAGAAGGCAAAATTTGTAATGTGCTTATGTCAAGAGAGATTAGAAGTCGCGGTAATCCCCAATAGAGATATATGATCTTGCCTATAAATCAGAGTGTCATCGAAGATAAGCATGGGGCAGAAGAATCCTTTTCGCGAGATATAAGACAGGACTGAGATTTAAAAGGATTGAAATGAACTAAGTTATCTTTGCCCCATTGGAGAATTACCTGGATATCAGCCTTTAGGGAATTGGTAGTGGACATTCGAGAAGTTGAAGCTGTTTGTGCAGGGCAAGGTTTCTCAAACTGGAAGGTGGAATGCAATATACTGTCATCAGAAAAACTATGGATAGGATTTCCGGTCAATAGAAGGACGTTATTAATATACAAGAGGAAAAGAGTTGGAGGAAACACTCAACCTTGGAGAACACTAGCATTAGTGGAGAAGTTAGAAGGCAAAGAGCCATTTACCATTACCCGCATCTAGCAGTCACAGAGAAAACCGGATATCAAATTACAGAAACAGTGGCAAACCATAAGATGAAACTTATATAGACGGCCTTTAGGCCAAACACAATCAAAAGCCTTTGAAATCTCAAAGCAACTGCTTGAGTCTCACAAACCTTTCCATTTAATTTGTCCATAGAGAGGTAACATAACCCTAGGGACTCACATCTGGTGAGTATGGGCTTGGTACACCCAGGGACCTGAGCTGGAATCATCATTCTCTTCTTGGTGATTCCCTTCTACTTCTCTCTCTCTCTGGTAACTCGGGAAATTTTTTTTGCTGGTGCAGCATAAGCCTCAGGCTGCCTTGCACCATATAGCTAATGATAATAATTATAATAAGCCAGAATATCGCTAGTGGATCGATACTGGCGTAATCCATACTGGCGATCGTTGAGATCAGGCGTATGTTAAGTGCCAAAGAAACTAAGGCTATGAGGCGTCAGCACATTGTGTCTCTAATTGTGTGTGTATTCTTCAGTTTGCTTCACGATAAACCGCAGTTTCCGGGAAGAAAAAGCATGCAACCTTCGCCTGAGACCGACTAACTCAGCGGCGTTATGAATAAAGCTCATAAAAAATTTCTGGGATTCCAATTCAAGCTTTTTCCACCCGTTTCAGGAGACAATGATTATAACCATTTGCTACTGCGAGGATACGCAACATGCAAATCAGCCCTTGAACAAATTCAAATTATTATATTAAAGCCACCCGTAATTTCTTAGATATATATCCATATGCCTGTAAATTGCGTGTGTTCTCTGGTCGATTTGCCTGGGGGGGGAACGCTATCTATGCCTGAGACCAACTAACTCAGCCATGGAGTGTAAAAAGCCCATTAAAGTTCCTCGCATCGCCGACGGGATTCGAACTCGGGCCTTTTCCACTCGGTATCAGGAGGACTGTGACGATACCACTGTGCTACCAAGGAAGATACAGCCCTTGAACACCCATACTCGCTGACAGGCGTGTCTCCTTCAATGTGTGTGCATGTGTGTGTTCATGCGTGTGTGCGTGTTTTGAAATGACCTATGGCCAAAGCAGTCGAAGCACCATCAACCCAAAAACACCCACCCAAACAACTGCGGGGAAAAACAAGGAAGGTCGTCTTTTCAAATTTTACTTTGTAAATATGTTCACCTATCTCAAAACAACAAACATTTAAGCGACTTAAAAATTAAAAAGTACTTTTTTATTTCAGTGTCCAATTATTATAGTATATTATTGTTCCTAATCTAGTCTTTAAGTGAACACTGATCTTCGGGAGAAACAACACTTATCATGATTAAATATAACACTAATTCACCACTACACTGTATAATTCACAATTTGCTTTATTCACAAAGCTGGAATATTTATTGAAAAAGTAGAATTAGGTGGGATTTTTTCCCCATCAGGTAGAGCGAAAAAAAAAAATCAGTGGGCAGAAAAACAGCTGTTAATGAAAAACTGAACCCGCGTTAAAACAAGCGAACCGGTGAACCAACAAAGACTCGACTTATCAGGCCGTTATTTAGAAGAACCACTCAACATCGTTAATTATATATTACCATAGTACATAACCAATCGAACAGGCCACGGCGTCATACTGATAGACATCTCAATGACGTAAGACTTGTTTCGCTACCATGAAAGTATAACATGAAATTCTGCTAAGTATTGAACTATAATGCTCATTTGTTCCAAAAATAGTTATTTTGTATCTGGTTGGAATCATCACAAGGGTTGACTCCTCTAATAGTTTCCCAATTTATCCAAATCTTGCTGAAAATCAATTTCCTTGTCTCCACAATTTCATCCTTTTCATTTGATCCTGAGATTGCGAAAAACTTCATTAAAATAAATTTTTTTCTCGGAATGGTGCAGAGGCTTCATACAATATTATCTTTTACGACAAGCAGTTGTCTAGGCTAAAAAAAAAAAGGAAAAAAATCATAACAGGCACCGGTGAGATTCGAACTCACGATCTCCTGTTTACTAGACAGGCGCTTTAACCAGCTAAGCCACGGCGCCACATAATATCAATTTACGTTTATAACTCTACTGGTTATTGTAAGACACCTAAATATATCTTAAAAATTGTTATTATATATATTTTGCATCCCACGATCTCCATCTTTAACCATTGTTTAAAACTTCGATTCTCCCCCCACCACCCCTCCTGCTCTTTTGCTCCATGTGCAATATCTTTCCAGTACCGAAATTTAACTTCTCCTCATCCTTGCCTAAAGACTTCGGGTCTTTGTGCTACCTCTTCGATTCTAAAACTGATGCAGAAAGCTCTACTTCCTCTGCTTAAACTTCAGATTCTTCCAAATTCATTTTCCAATGTACGTTGTGGAAATAAAGGCACATCCATGGTTACTAATCTATTATCCACATCTTTTATCATTACCAATGCGTTTGAACATCAAGTCCAGCTAGATACAGTCTGCATTTGATTCTGTTAACATTGATAGAGTCAGTTGAATCAAAGGGAACATTGCCTAATATCATAGGCAACATTCCCTTCTTTCTAAGAGCCTCACTACTTAACTGTACTCTAATTTTTTTCTATAAAGATTGTTAACGAAATCTATCTCCACTGGCATACCTCAGAGGGGATCTTGTCTGCACTTCTTTCCCTCCCTCCCTCCTTTGTTACCTCCACTAGCTCTTCTTCGAATTCTTTGTCCCCAATGAAGTTGATCTGAAAATATGGACTCTCTCACACACACACACACACTTTATCTGAGTCATTTAAGCAAATTCACTAAATTTACTGCTCAGAAATCTGCCCATATTTCTTTTAAAAATCAAAAACACTTGTTTCTTTTCTTTTCAATAGCTAATTCACAACTTTTTCTAACAGTCTTCGTTGGGATTTATTTTGAAAATAAACTTCTCTTCCATACTCTCCTATCTGAACTTAGGGTCTCCTCCATAAAACGAATGTGGATGCTGAAATAAAATGTGGTTCATATCAGAACCCTAAGATTCTTCTCCGTCATGCCTCTAGCTTCTTTTCTTCAATGACTTATGGTTCTGAAATCCTCGCTATCCAACAAAAAAAATTCTTTCTTCTGTTGAATACCAACTTCTGAAATTGCCCAACTTGAAATCAGGTTTTCAGTATATTTCCAGATCTCATATCTACTCCAACCTTGGCTGCTCTTCTCTTGACGGGAATATTCAGTTAAAATCCTTTTTCGCCGTTCGCAAAAAATTCACCCTCGGTTCGAATAAAAGTAGCATGGCATATCCCTAGAAATAGTAGAATGACACCATCCTTCATTCCTATTAAAAAATCGTCTGAAAAGCACTGACAATTCTTCCCTATCCCTCACTCCAATTAATCAAACAGCTAAATATCGATATTAATCTGCTTCTCTTAGAAAAAAAAAAAAACTTTTAGTAACAAAATCCTCACCTAAAAAATTATTCTTATCTAAAATTTCCCAGTTGTTATCTTAAAAAATAAAATTGCTAGTCTATCAATAAGCCCACACTGTAATGGTATTCTTTCTGAATGTTATCTTATGTATATAGACTCTTTTATGTTTGTAATCACTGGGCGTTTTTTATATTGTTATACTACGTTTGTTTTAATTGGGATTATCTTAGCAAATAAACTGATATTTATTTATTTATTGTACTTCCCTCGCACACAGTGGCTACAGTGATTGCACATTCATATCATTTCGAAAAGACCTGGTTTCCAGTTTCGTCCATATGGCAGATGTGGGCATTTTTCACACTGTGATGAGTTAGTCAGATTCGTGAGAGGGTATTCGAATATTCCCTCTCCCATGTTTCCTTCTCCCTGGAAACATGGGAGAGGGAATATCCAAAACAGGAAGACTTACTCTGGAATACACCAATTTACGAAATCACATTGATGCTTCAAGTCCTAGGGTACTTTGGCACAAAATCAAAATAAGTCATATGAAAAGTGTAAAATAAAATTTCACAATGAAAATGGCAGCACTCCGTCCTGCATTTTCCATTTTCATGTAAAATTAACTAGTACTTATAAAGCAGAATTTTTATGCATATTAATTTTTGAAAGCTAGTTGGCAAGGACAGTGGCGTGCGAGTTACCTTAGGATTCCCCTTGAAGTGATCTTGTTTATTTTATATAATTTTAAGGGCACAGCGTTTCAATACCTTTACCAGTCTTTTGATGACTAAAGGACTGGCAAAAGTATAGCACATGATCAAGAGACCCTTTCCAGTCCCTTGATCAAGCAATATAACAGAAACCAACTTTAATTGATTTATCGTCTAATTATATCGTGATGTAATGCCAATTTTAAACAAGATGAACTGAACTCATCAGTTTTTTCGGTAATCTGTGTCTGAAGTGACTTTAAAAAAAAGTTAAAATTCAAACATATTCATTGGAGGCGGATTCTATTAAGTATGCATCTTAACGCAATATTGTGATCCAAGTTCTTATAACAATTCATGATGAATCTCTTCATGCTTTTGATTAGCTTCGGCTGAGTTGTTTGTGAATTTTGTCAAGTTACACCTGGGCTATAGGGGTCCGCATTTTTTTAATAATGTCAAGAAGCGGTTCTAGTAGCCAACATAAGGCAGAAAGGGTGCTGATTGATCCCAGAACTCGATAGAGGTTGTCATAGGAACCTATAGTATCCCGGAAATGACCTGAAATTAAAACAAGAATTAAACTTCATCTAAATGTCAACGTTCAATATTAAAGTTAACACATATATAGGGCATGCTTATTGCCGACGAGACCACTGCGCTTTATTAGTTCTGAATACTATTAATTCAATCTGTGAACTGGCTAATAGCATCCCATCTAATTGCTATTTATTTGATTCTTAAAACTAAAACTAGTAAGTTAATTAACTAAGAAGACACAGCTCACTCAACGGTACAAGAAGCATTATATAGGCAAAACTATCAAAACTATGCAATGTCTGTCCGTTTTGCCTATGTAAAGTGCCTCACATTCCGGACATTGAATCCTATACATTACCCTACTCGTACTCTCAACGCTGCTTCTTATGTAGGTGAAACGGGCAGGTGAATAAAGATCGCATTAGAGATACAGTTAGAGAGGACACTTTCGGTGATTCACCATAGTCGAACATTGTTGATTAAAATGTTAATGTATCTGTGTATTGATAAAATCACTTGAAATATTTTGCCCACTTGCTGTTTCTTTATTTTTTTTCCCTCAGCATATTTGAAACGAGAGAATATTGCAATAGTCTTAGTACTCACAGCAATAGATAGAAGAGAATCTCCTAGAGAAACGCACTAAAAGTAGGAAACTCGCACGAAATTAGTGCGATATCTAGGAAACTAGATATCGCACTAATTTAAAACAAATATGATCACCAAAAAGGCTAACCTGCTATTTATTTAAAACAAAGGTGTCTAACTCTGAAGTAGTCATCGGCTTCACTAACAAACCCATAGAGACCCATGGCAAGTCACGGACCACCTCAATAGGTGAATAATACCGGATTACTTCAACAACAACAACGCAATAACACTAGCTGTCATCCGCACGGCCATTTACTGTGCCTCTGTAGCAGTCACCAGGATGAACGGAAGAGAAACCAGAGACCAAAAAATAAAACGCAAAGACATGGAACCTGGGAAAGAAGGCTACAGCAGAAGATAGAAGAGCTAACAGTGAAGATAGGCCAACTGAGCTAGTACCAACAGAGTAACAGAAGTAAGAAGCTGATCAGAAAAGTGCAGATTACACTCAAGAAAGACAACATCCACATAGTGTTTTGAGTCAGGCGCCACCGGTGATCCACAGCAAACACGAGACCTATAATCAAAGAATAACTTAACACTCTCAAGCAGAATCTCGTGGCACTCATCAAAGGAGTTCGCCAATAAAGGGAGAGCGCCCAGAGGAAAACAGGCAACTGGATATCTACAGGAACACTGGGCAACTGACCTCCCCAGACCAGAAAGCACTAGAGGAATTCTGGGAAAACCTATGGAGCAGTGAAGTTAGCTATATTATTTACCTAGACAAACATGATTTCAAGGAAATCCAGTCGGCCAAAACTACCAGCTGAAGACCGGTGAAGAGATTGAAGCCATGACAGAGGGAGAGACTTGCAAATATCTGGGGATTATGCAGGCTCAACAGTTAGAACATAAGATCAGGGTCTACCTGACTGAGAAATACCATCCGAGAGTGAGGAACCTGCTAAAAACAAAGCTTGAATGGCGAGAACATAGTCAGGGCTATAAACACCTATGCAGCCCAGTACTAACATATTCCTTCGGGATGAGATCATAGATTGGACCAACACTGAGTTGGAGGAGATTATAAAATTGATCAGGTTAATGATGACCAAGAGCTGCCAAGAGATGACCAAGAGCCGCCCATCGAGAGATTTGCCACAGCTCAGAAAGAAGTAGGGAGGGGTTCGACAGATCTCACTGAACAACTGAAGAAGGCGATTAAGGATCTAACGCATTACTTCCAGGAAAACACAGCGCCAATCTACCAAGCCATAAGGAAGACAGACTAATGGCACGCACCACTCAATCTCACTCACACAGACAAAACGTTGGGAGAAGAAAGCACTCCATGCTAGACACGACAATGATCCTTACATGGATCAGATGGCTTCCAACGCATGGCTCACGAGCAGGAGGCTCTTCCCCGATTCCTCGAGACCGAAGGATTCATGCTCGTCATCCAAGACAGGAACTACAAAACACCAAACTATTACATTAAGTTCACTTGGAAAGTTAATTCATATACCCATGTGTACCATGTCTGTAAATTGCGTGTCTGGTCGATTTGGCTGTTTTGCTAGACGAAAACCCCCAGTTTTTTTTGGGGGGGGGGAGAACCTTGCTATCTACGCCTGAGACCGACTAACTTAGCCACGGACTGAAAAAAAAAGCCCATAAACGTTTCTCGCGTCATCGACGAACCCGAAGGGTGAAAAAACCCGGTGTGGGGAGAACTGTGACGATACGACTGTGCTATAAGCGCAGACACAAGGAACTATAGGAAATACATCGCCAAGGATCCCGGAGTAATAGATGCCTCAGGTCGGCGATGCTACCTGGCCCCAGAAACAATCTAGCACATCACCGCGGCATTCAGCACAATCATCTAGATGGGGTACACTCAAAGAAATGACCAGGTCGCCAGGATAATACAACAGAAGCTAGCGCAAAAATACAAAAAATCAAATTATGATATTAGGGTTCCCTGTAAATGTTTACATCTACCCATATTTATTTTGTCTGTAAATTGCATGTGTTCTCGGGTCGATTTTCCTGTTTGCTGGACGAAAAAACCCCAGTTTCTTGGGGGGGGGGAGGCCTTGCTATCTACGCCTGAGACCGACGAACTCAGCCACGGAGTGAAAAAGGCCCACTAAAGTTCCTCGCGTCATCGACGGGATTCGAACCCGGGCCTTTTCCACCCGATGTAGGGAGGACGGTGACGATTCCACTGTGCACCCGGGCAGACTGCGCAAAAATACAGGTGGATCAAAGAAAGTGTACCGTATTACAAGTGCGAACTCCAGGCGGTACTAGATACTCCTACTCTCAACTATACAGGTACCGCACCATAATAACGGGTTAGATGATCCCGTAGAACAGACAGGACCAATTCAGGCGAGGGTAGCGTGGTTTTTTTCTACCGGAAACTCGGGTTTTTCTTTCAGCAAACAGAAAATCGACCACAGAACACGCATTTTACAGACAGTATATACGGAGGAATATTGCCTTAGTTGCTGATGCTGCTAAAACCCCTATTACCAACAACAGACCGGACCAATCCCCACTGACAAAAAGGGAAAGGCTACCCACCTGATCGACATAGCAATGCCCAACACTAGCAACCAGAAAATCTAAGAAAAAAAAAATCAGAGAGTACACAGACCTAAGACAGAAAGTCAAAGAAATGTGGCATATGAAACAAGTGATGACCATCCCAATCAATGGCATGGTGCCAAGAGCCTCCTTAAGCAGCTAGCAGCAAAAGGCCTCGCAGAGAACATTTACATGGAACTCCAGAAAGCCGCGATGCTGAACACCTGTAGGATAGTCAGAGAGTTCCTCGACCAAAAGTAGTAATAATAATAGAAATCGGATACAACCAACCATTTCCTGCACTGGGTACCAGTACGCGTCACGGGATGTAAAAAATCCCATAAGGAGAAAAAGTTATAATAATAATAATAATACAATACAAATAATAATAATATAATCATTATCTATTTATTAATCTTGATTCCGACCTTTGTACAACCTCCTGGCTAGAAGGATGCATATAAAATGATATAATAGAGAACTCGTGTATTACTAGGAAATAATAAACTTGAGATATGTACAAGGAGTTCTTAAGTCTGAACATGTATTTACAAGAAAACCTCAGAAATCTCAGTTGAGTTTAATATCTGTTAACAAAGAAATAATTGTATATAACATAATAAAAAAAATTAACATAATACTTTTTGACAATATAGTCTTTATGGGAAAATTCAAAAGTAGGTTGATCTTTAAAAGATATTTCTGGAATTCCTTTCAAATGTATACATAATTTGAAAACACTCAGTGTACTTAGTAGCGTATAATGTAATTGTTCCTTAGTATTTTGTTAAAACAATTGTACAACTTTCACTAAACGTTCTTCTCGTTTACAGAATATTCTCAATGATTCTTTTTAACATTTAAATTCCTTGTTGATGTTTGTATATTATATTTACCATAAGTATGCCTTGCAAATAACATTTTATTGATCATCATCATCATCAGTAATTCAGTCTTATGACTGGTCAGTTCCTCTGATGAGCTGTCTCCACCTTTGTCTCTCCTGTGCTGTTTGTTTTAGTTCCTCAAAATTTCGAAGTCCTGCTTCATCCAGCAGCGTCCCGATGAGGGTATTTTTTGGTCCTTCTCCTAGGGCGTTTTCCCTCCACGGCATCCAGAAGCAAACTTCCATGTCGAATCAAGTGGCTCACCCATTTGATTCTAGTTGACCTTATTCTACTTAGAATTTTCCTTTGCTCTCGGACACGTCTTAATACTTCCACATTTGACACTTTTTCAGTCCATTTAATTTTTTACACCACATTTCGAAGGCCTGAAGTCTCTTTTGTCTCTCTTTGTAGAATCTATATGTAGACTCTCTCTATAATCTATGCTTCTGCTGCATACAGTGCCACTGACCAGATATATGTCTTTATTATCTTCTTTCTAATTTCCTGTGACATCTTCTTCTGTGTAATCAACGACAGTTTATTCTTGAAAGATTTTTTTGCCATTGCAATTCGGGATTGAATCTCAGTTTGATATCATATGTTCTGTGAAAATAACTGCCCAAGATACATAAAGTGGTCTACTTGTTCTATTTCTTACTCCATCGATCTGGAATCGGAACGGAATTGACCTTTTACCAATCATTATTGTCTTTGTTTTTATCACGTTTATCTTCATTCCACACTTGAGCGATTTCTTATTTAGCCTTCTGATCATTTTTTGCAGCGTAGCAGGGCAACCTGCTAGTATGGCCTGATCGTCTGAAAACTTAATAACCTGTACGTACTTTTCACTTATTTTAATCCCCCACTTCTTATTCCCAAGTGCCTCCTTATTATCACTTCGGCAGAAGCATTGAACAATCCAGGCGAAAGTAAGCATCCCTGTCTTACTCCCTTTATGTATAAAGAGAGTAAGACATTTTATATATATAATTATTTTTTTGTGTGAGTGATCCAATACACAACCATCTTGTACCTAAAAAAAAAAAAAAAATCTTTTTCTTCACAGATGCGGATTTTAAGATCTATCAAATTCGCAAGAATCACTATAGGGAACATCATACAGAAGGCGAAAGGAGATGAAAAGTTGAATTATGAAACAGTCGACGTGTATTTTGAGGGAAAGTAGCCTCGGAACAGTCAAACATGCTGCCAAACAATATCGCTACTATAGCTGCAAAAACCAATCAAGAGCTCCAGGAGCATGCAGAAGGCTGTCAGTGTAATTATCGTAAGTGGGGCATTGCATATCGGGATGGTTTCCGTGGGCGGAGGTTAAGGTTGTACAGTGCATGCAGAAACTAGAGTAGAGCAGTGGGAGCGCGTTCTCAGGAGAGATGAATCACGCCATTTGCTGTTTTAACTTGATGTTCGTCGGTCTCAGGCGTAGACAGCAATGATTTTTTCCCCCAGAAACTTTGGTTTTTTTTTTTTGTCCAACAAAACAGGCAAATCGACCAGGGAAAACACGCACAATTTACGCACATAATCCATAAAATGGGTATACGTAAGAAATTACGGGTGGAACGATCTGAGTTTGAAAACAACTAGGAAAACACTTCCAATACGGAACGTATTATGAAATTCATTTGATGGAAGTGTTGTTATGATGTAAGAATGCTTTTTATGTTGTGGAATTAGACTACTAATTTTTGTGGACAGCCTTCCTTGAAATTCCAGATAATGCTTCACTTCTTGAACTAATGGAATTTGAAGACGAATAACCAGGCACATTACACGCGCTTTATGTCAGAAGGATGATCCTTGACACAGAGCGCAAAATCGACCGTGGAGACCTAATTCACTAAAAAGATTTCTTGTATGCTGAATGGCGAAATATTTCCATTAAAATTTGCCAAACAGCATAGAAGGTTTTTTGTTAACTGTCTCTAAAGTCAACGCATCAAGGATGCCTTTACGATTTTCTGTTACTGAATATTTGAAGTGTTGACATGATTTTATGGTCATTAATGGTGGTCTGCCTGGCTTGGGGTGAATGTTCACGTTACCCTCTGTCTTCCGTCGGTGTAATGTATTTTCAATTGATTTTAGGCGTCCCACTCCTCCTTTTCCCGTTCCATTTTGTTCCACCTATCGATCACTCCGTGTATTTTCCTTTTATGACCTGTCTGCGCGGGTAGCACAGTGGTATCATCACCATCCTCCCCACACCGCGTGGGAAAGGCCTGAGTTCGAATCCCATCTGATGACGCGAGGAACTTTAATGGGTTTTTTTCACTCCGTGGCTGGTTAGTCGGTCTCAGGCGTAAATAGCAAGGTTTTTTTCTTCCGGAAACTGGTTTTTTTTTTTTTTTTGTCCAACTGGACCAGTATTAGCTACAATGAGGAACGTCCTAGTAGCGAAAACTCTATACAATTGTGCTTCATGTTATTGAGAAATAATATGAAAAAAACTGCTGCTTTTTTTTAACGATTTTAACTTTGTCAACCGCCCCCACCACAATAAAAATTATTGGCTAAACCTATCGTTTTAAATCTAAGGTGAATGTGCGGCATGAAGTCGAGTCATTTATCAATGAATAAGTACCGCTCTGAGAATAATATTCTATTTAACACTTACGTTAAAAATACAAAAATAAATCAATCCTAAAATACTTTTTCGAGATTAAAAAGAAAACCTAATACGATTTCAAATCCTTTAATGAGAGATAAAGATTAAATGTATACTTACCAATAAATGCTGGGCGAAAGAATGTGATTAAACCATAAATAAAGTAGGCTATTCCAATGGACATGCTAAGATTCTCTAGTCCAAGGTATTCGGAAGTTATGATATGAATGGGAGACACTGTGGTTCCTATAAGTAATCCCATAATGAGAGTCATAACAAAAAATCCTATGTAAGAAGTGGCATGTGGCGTGATAAATAAAACAGCACCCATCATTAAAAGACCTATAATGACTAAATGTTTTCTCGTGATGTACTGACGGTCTGTAATCCATCCAGAACACAAACGACCAACAAGGTCAGTTGCAGAGAAGGCTGAGATAACAAAAGCTGATTTACTTTCCTCAATTCCGCAATCAACAGCAAAGTCTACTATCACAGTTAAATATGTATAATAGCATGTGAAGAAGCTGCATTGAGTAACGTACAATAAATAGCAAATTGGACGGCCAAATACTGGATACGCAACTTTACGCATGAAGGCACAAAATCTACCAAATGCCTTTTCCAGAGATAATGACTGAATATCAGAGTGTAATGACTTTATACTTCGGTTGCTAATCCGGTCACTGCATTTCTTATCGTAACTTAGTGCTCCGTTGATATCTAAGGAATTCAGTGGAGCCTGTTCCTCGCCAGATTTCATTAGACTTTGTTTCTCATATGGTTCTGAAGTCACGCATTTGTCTTCACCAATTGAATTTTCTCGTTTAATTAATTTCTCTTCCGACTGCACCATTAATTCTTCATTGTTAGCCGGCTTCCCTTCTTTGTCACCACTGTTCCAGTGTGGAGATTTGAGTAAGACGCTAGCGGCAATTGAGTGTGTAGATATTCCTCCCAAGAGTAGAAAACTTCCTCTAAGGCCATATGTTTCAGTCATGTGCTCCATCAAATAGGGAAAAATGAAAGAACCCAAACTAGCACCAGCAACAGAAATTCCATTAGCAGTGGAACGATTAATCACAAAATACTGGTTGACGATTAAAAACAGAAGCGGAATAATCAGACCACCTCCAAATCCTGAAAGACAAACGTTTTCAGTAAGTATATATCTATAAATATGCAATTATGTTATAAATTATTAAAAGAAAAAAGTATCCATTGATAAACAACTTTATTAACTGTATTTGTAAAAAGTTATTTGCCTCGGTAATAAAGTAACAACATAGCCTCTTTTTTTTCTGGATATAATGCCTCTTTTTTTTCTGGATATGAGTTCAATACATGCCTCCATTTTGAAGGCAAAGAGAAACATCTAAAAAAGAAGCCTGTTCTGGTGTCGAAAATGTAATTTACAACTTCGTTGAAATCGTCAGCATTTGAAAATCGATGCCTACGTTGGTGTTTCTTGAGATTTTTGAAGAGGAAGTACAGTAATTGGTAGCGGTGGGGGGGGGGTCTGGACTGTATTCCGTGTGGTATAACTCTTGGAATCCGTAACTGCTATCTTGTGCTAATAACAGATTTCAGGTGTTGTTCCTTTATGGCTCCTCTTAAGTTTTCGACAACCGTAGCATAAGCATCTGCAATAATTACTTTCTTATGTGGCACGTAAGCCATCAAAAAAATGACGTCCCTGTCCCAAAAATGGTTTCCATGATCTTCCCGCTTGAGTCCTGAACTGATTTTTTAGGCGGTGATGACCCATGGTGTTCTCATTGTATGGATTTCTGTTTTTTGTTTCCCGATTCCAGTAATTCACGTTTCAATACCAGTTACATTTCTTGAAAGTAAGCATTTGTGGATATGCATTATGCATGTGTAAATTTCCCTCACAAATGCGAGCCTAACACTGTTTATAAATAGGCGTAAGCGTTCTTGGCACACAGTGAGAACTGACGTTTGGCATGGCCTAGTGTTCACAGAGGATGGTAATAATCCACACTTTAATATGTCTATTCTACATAACCATGTCTTCAATATTTGGCACATTTCTGGAGTTGTCACTTCCGTTGGTCGTACCAAGCAGAGGGGCAATGCATTCTCGACCTCACTTTAATAGCTTAGGCCAATTTTTTTTTTTTTTTATGTTACTTAAATGAGGCTGCTTCACCATATACAGATTTAATGCGGTCATGAATAACTAACCTTTGGTCCCTCCCTTTTTTTGTCAAAAATCTGATGGCCGTGCTTTTTCTTGAGATCCATATTTCCCTTTGAATGACTACTTTAAATCTCTTCTGTTCTTCCATACTTCACTGTATTCAGCTGGACCCACTCAAACATCAGATATTTATAAAGGTATATCGAACTTATTGTCTAAGTTTGCAGATAATAGAAAGATTAGTAGAGCGGTTAATAGCAGAAATCAAGGCCCAGAAAAATTGGAAAGGCTGACAATTCATGTTTAACATTGACAAATACAAAGTACTGCATAAAGGCAGCAATAATTTCAGAATAGCAAACCACGTGGTACCACACTTGAGGTGATGGAGAACGAAAGAGATCTAAAGGTAATTGTACAGTCTGATTTGAAGTTTTCTGAAAGTGCAGACAGGCTGTTAGGACAGTTCATGGGGTTTTGTCAACGATATATAGGAATTTTGACAGCAGGGATAAGGAGATGATTATCTTGTTGTATAAGACAATGGGTTAGGCCATATCTTGAGTACCACATACAGGTCTGGAAGCCTCATTTTAAGAATACAGATCTCTTAGAACGGATGTAGAGAATAACAACCAGATTAGTCAAGGATACAAAACTGTATTCTTATTACCAAAGACTTCAAGTACCTTCGAGGGTATTTAAGGCTTTAAATGGATTAAATAAATTAAATGTTAAATGCTGATGGCATCCTTACTCTTTCCTTGGACAATACACACAAGAGGATATAAACTGAAATTGAAAAATGACGGTCGCAGTATAGATATGAGAAAATTTGCTTCCAACCAGAGAGGAACTGATTGTTGGAACTAGCATCTGGTGTTGTGGAAGTAGGTAGTTTGAAGGCATTTAAGGAATGATTAGACAAATTATTAGAAAGGGATGAACACATGAAGTGGATATTTTTTGTTGTTGTTTTTTGGCTGGTGTGTTATAAGGTTACTTCCTTGGATCTTTTGCCACTACTAATACTAAATAAGATACTGACACTTATGAGAGTATGATAAAACTATTTTTTTTACATAGCATGCATATTTATAGTCAAGGTAGATGATTTATTGAAAGCCCCTCATATAATTTTAAATTATAAAATTAAAATTTTTAAATAAGATTCTTTAAAATTGTTTAAAAGGTAACTTTTGGATTAATAAATAAAATTCTTTATCGTAAAGTCCAAGGACGTAGAGAGAGAGAGAGAGAGAGAGAGAGAGAGAGAGAGAGAGAGAGAGAGAGAGACGTAAAATGCTACGAAATTTAATATTTTACCAAAAGGCACAAATACAAAGTCCTTCACAGCACAAGCTACGGGTAAACTATGTGCCGAATCAGGACCTTACCATGAGAGGAAAACAAATAAATAAATAAAATAAACAAATAAAAATAATAATTTTGTACTAAGTTAATTATTTGGATTATTTAGTGGGGTTTATTGGGCTGTTAAGAAGAGGCACATTAGAAAAACTTTAAAAAATGCTATCAAAAATTACTTCGTTAGTCTCAACAAATTTTTTCAAGATTCATGCGCCACCGCCAAAAGTTATAATCAGCTAGATGGGTGCGATACTAAAAGTGTTCTGGAACGGCCATTATGCAGTAGACGTAAAATTCTAGCAAATGATGCAAGAACGCAAGCTTATATAAAAAAATAATAAAATTAAAAAAATAAATACACAGTTCACCCTACAAGAATTTGCTTAGTTCTTCCTTGGATTTATTCAACACATCCACCTCCACATCAACAGATGGAAGCCTGTTCCAACAATCAACCACCTGCTGGCTGAAAGCAAATTTCCGCATACCTATCCTGCAACCATCCTTCCTCAACTTGAATTTATGCACCCTCGTGTGTGTAGTCTCAGCAAGTGGAAGAATACCATTAACATTCAGCTTACTCAATCCACTCAAGGCTTTAAACATCCCAATTATATCTCCCCGAAGGTGCCTAGTCTCCAGACCGCAATTTGCAGAAATGAAGTCTTTCTAGGTAAGAGCACCCTTTTGTTCGCTTCACCAGTCTGTTGACGGGAACAAAGGCGGAAATGGTGTCACTCAGACACACCATATTTCCACTATTCCTAACAATGTCTGCATTTGGTGACTTAATCAGTACTTCAAATTCATCAAATTTATTTACAATACTCCTAGCATTAGTGTACAAGCAAGTATACGTGCACGTGTTCTTACAGTTAGTTATCCTGACACAGCCCATATATTTATTTGTTCAGTAATGATTCACAGCAGGGCCTGAAATCTCAGACACCTTGCTTTCCAGGCTTCTGCAAGTACCAGTAGTAGCAGTGCAAGAACCACTTTCACCTCTGCGTGAGGCTCTAGTTAAGCTATTGTCTGTGTATCCTCCCTCCATTCTTCCAAGTTAGCGGTTTCCCGACCCACCTAACACTGCCTCGATAGCATAAGCAAATATTCTTGCACCCCTTCTACTGAAGTGTATCCCGTCCCTGTAAAAACAGTCTCTCCTGTTAACACACAGACCAAGGTGAGAAAAATCCTACCCCGTGAGCCTTGAACATTCTCTCTCTAAGGCCAAATTGATTGACAAGGCTCTCAACATGTACTCACTCCTATGGTGTCTGGGCAGAATTGCACACACTTTAAAATTCAATCCTAACTCGCGACCTTTTCCCAACATTGCCCTGTACTTGTTATTAAGTCCTCTGATTTCCTACTCTTAATATCATTAGTGCCTATGAGTAGAACAATATCACCTTCTGTGCGCTTAAAATACATACTCTGGCATAGCCCTGGCATTCCACCTATCCTTCTTGCACAACATATTTCCCGTTTCCCCGTAGACTGAAATCACGTGATTAGGTGAAAATATGATGTTTTATCTTGCTTGTTAGCGTTAAATTCATATAATCCCAAGTTTTCAAGACAGCCAATTACAATAATATTAACAAGTTTGCTGTGGTATCGTGCTTTCCAACATGCGGCGTGTATACCGCTGGTTACCCAACTTTTATTGCAGTCATACCCTACTTGGTGACACTGCTACGTTATTCGAAATCAAATCAAAATTCAAAACCAGAAGTGGCAAGAGGAAGACTTAGTGACAGCGACACATGACGCTGCAATATTTAAAAATTGCATACTATCTTCTATATTATTCAATAGTTAACTATTACGTGCTATTTTTGTTGTGTCAGCAGTGCCTCCCTGTCTCACAGATTGCTATACATTTTTTTTGTAGATTCTTTTGTCTGGTACTTCCGGGTTTTATTTAAAAAAAATGGTCTGGTATATTTTAAACTCAATAAAATGGAATATTTTAAACTAAATAAAATAAAAACGAATAACTTTATCATTTTATTTTTTATCTCGTTTCACAGAAAGTGTTACAAAAAAAGTGAAAAAAAAAATAAACAATTTGAAATTTTACCAATTTTATCGAAATTTAAAAATTAAATATTTTCGGTTTGTAAGAAATGAAAAAAAAAATACATGTAATAAGAAAAACTATTTACAAAATAAAAATTAACTGCATTAATTATTATATACTCAAAAATATTCCTTAAATAGTACGAGATAGTCTATCAAATGGCAAGCAGAACTTGAAAAAGTAATTTTAACGTAATTTATTCGTAACAGCATACACTCCAATGACAATGTATATTTACCTACGATTAATATTTACAAATACAACGAGAATGTACATTATACTTATGAATATAAAAATGCTTATGTATAAATATTCCAGAGTAAAATCTTGAGAAAATGTCTAATTCAAATAACAAGTTTTCCTTTACAATGAAGCAAAGTCAAAATTATTTATTTTAAAATTGGTTAATTTGAGAAGGGTATTTATAACTAGAAATGGATCCAGATTTAATTTGTTCAGTAGAATTAGACCGCTAACTAGGGGACTATTTTAATCATAAATAGCACGGAATTTTGCTAAGAATAATGGAGGAACTCTTCAGTTCCTAAAGGAAACCGCATAAGAAACGTCAGATGAACAACCTACATCTAAAATTTTGTTGTTAAACAGCTTGTGTGTAAAATGGAGTACAGTATTATCAAGACTGGTGCCATCGTGGGTATCACGGTTGGCAGAATCGCGATCCTCCCCACGCCGGGTGGAAACACCTCAGTTCGAGTCCCGTCGAAGAATTGAGGGAATTTTATGGGCCTTTTTCACAACGTGGCTAAGTTAGTCGTTCTCAGGAGATGGTAGCACAATTTTTTCTCTCCGGGAAACTCGGGTTTTTTTTTTACAGCAAACAGAAAATCGACCTCAGAACACAGAACAATCTACAATGAGTAATATGACCTTAGTCGCTGATGCTCCTAAAACCCTATTACAACAACTGCGTCAAAAATTAATGAGAATGTATTTTAAAAAAATCTAAAGCGAGTATTACTCCTTAGAGGGCACCTTAGCAGTCCCGCTAGCCCAAACTAGTTGGCCTTAAGTTGCTTTTTTTTGTACTTTCTTTGTGTATTTTGCCTAACGTCACCATCAGAAGACAAAGAATGGAACAACGGATCAACAAGTTTTTGTGTGAAGCTGAGAAAAAGCCTACTAAAACACACGAATGTTATGAACAACTTATGAGGATTAGGTTTTGTTCCAAGCAAAACGTTTCGAAGATTTAAGTATTTTAAAGGCAGAGGATGCAGCAGGCGATCATAGGCGACCGAAAACGACTGCATCCCGAATTGGTGAAGAAAGTGCACAATTTACTAGAAAGTCACCGCCGATTAACACTGAGAATGCTATCAAGTGAGTTAAAATTGAATAAGGAATCGATAAAATCCATAATTATCAAAGACTTGAGAGAAAAAAAATTTCCCCAACTTTGTTTCACACTCTTTGCGTGAAGAGGGGGGAAACTCAGATAATCTGATCTTCAAAAACTTTTGCTCGAACAGCTGATGGAGAACCTGTTGCCTAAACAGCATTATTACTGGGGACGAGAGTTGAGTTTAAAGAATGCCGATTGGACAGTGTTTATGACATTCAAGAGAATGTGACAACAGAATTAATACCATCACAGCAGACGAGTTTTCCAAGTCTTCCAAACCTTCATGGTCGCTGAAGCAAATGTATTCGATCCCTTGGGAACTATTTTCTTATATTGACAAATAAGAAAATAATTTCCTTATCAATATCTTGCCTTGGCGAATTCAGTCTCCTAGTAATCCTTACACCTTAAAATCTTTACAAACAACAACCGATTAATAGTGCCAGTCACAGGATAGAGATGATAAAAAAATTACCATATTAGGGTTACCCGTAAATGATTACATTAACCCGTATTCGTGTCTGTAAATTGCGTGTGTTCTCTGGTCAATTTGCCTGTTTTGCTGGACGAAAAAAACCCCAGTTTCTGAGGGAAAAAAACCTTGCTATCTACGCCTGAGACCGACTAACTCAGTCACGGAGTGAACAAGCCCACTAAAGTTCCTCGCGTCATCGACGCGATTCGAACCCGGGACTTTTCCACCGGTGGGGGGGAGGACGGTGACGATACCACTGTGCTACCCACGCAGACATGAGAGATGATAAGAAGTGCACTTCCAACCCTAACATGCACTGCACTGTTCCGTAATTGGCCAAGCTTGTGGAAAATAAAGAACTTATTTGGCACCGCTGATAGTTGTCCATACATGTGCATGCAGTCTAGAAGTCTACAGTTTCCAGATGTGGCATTGCTGTTTACGATGGGCTGCGTATTTTATGGATTGGAACACTCGATCGTAGAACTTTACAACTGCAAGATAATAATCACGGCCGACATGATGAAAACAGTGTAAAATCAATGAAATTCACATAATAAAATATAAGTTAGAGTAGGAAAGAGGAAACTTATTTTATTTAGATATGAGACACAGATTACTACATTACTATTAACTCTTTATTCTTTGTTCATGTCTGTCTGTCTCAGAATAAATAACTAAAGATCAATGATTTAGAAGCGTACATATGTGTGTGACAAATAATGAAAACCCATAGAATTATACTCACCATATATAATCCCCAAACATACCGTGATGTTATTAATGGAAGTAGCAAAGAAGCAGAGGATAACTCCTACTGATGCTATGGATGATCCAACAAGAAAAAGTGTACGCACTGTAATCCAGTGGTTTAGAAAACCAGATAATGGTCCTGCAAAGTTATAATAACACACTCTTTAGCATCATAGATACAAATAAATACAAATACATAGTTAGTAGAATAAAATAAAATCTCTTCAGAGCACAAAAGGCCCTGGATGACAGAGCTCAACTGGACATTATTTTTTTTTTATATTAAATCTGCTTATAATACTGTGTGTGTGTCAATCCCTACCCTTTTATACATCCTAAAAGAATATTTCAAGGCATCAAACCAAATAGTCAGCATTCTGCAGTCTTTACTACAAGGGAGAGAGCTAATTATAGAAAATGGATCTCACCAAAAAACTATTTATGCAACGAGGGGGTTGCCTCAGGGTGGGGTGATGTCGACCACCCTCTTTGCAATTCTTCTTAAACCATTCCTTGCTGCACATCCAAATTTCTGCTCCTTCGCCGATGATTTAAATTTTTTTATAATTTCAAAAGATCCCAAACAGATTCAAGAAATTAATAATCAAACCTCCAATCAAATTCAACAATTAATAGATTATTTACAGCTAGCTGGACTCAAACTAGAGCCTCCGTAGCCAGGTGGGCAGGAGCAGCAGCGTAGCACACGCTTCTTGATTAGACCGGGGTTCGAGCCCGTGATCACCAAATACGGAGGATGCAGAAAGGTCAGGGAATAACCACCGCATATCCCCGGAGCAATATGGCCTTAGTTGCTAATGCTCCTAAAAACCAAATAACAACGACTCCAACTAAACAATGCGAAGTCAGCCCACATGACAATTACGAAGAGGAAGTTCAGGAATGACATCAGAGCTGTAGTTAATGGCGAGACGATTCCAAACGTATCATCGCATACTGACCTAGGGTTAACGTGGGATGAAGATTTAAATTTCAAAGATCACTTCCTGAAGACAAAGAAGAAGACCTATGATGCATTCTGGGCTATCCGCCAGGAGCTCGTAGGCTGCCAAAACATCAATCTGCTTTGTCAATACATTGATCGGTGTCTCACTCCTATACCTTTATATGCATCTGAAATCTGGTCCTCAGCACCTGCCTCTCTGCGTAACAGATTCTTGGCGATGGAATACTGGAGTCTGAGGTGGCTGAACCGTTTAGGAGGGAACCCGTTCACTATCTCCAAATCTATTCTTCTAGTCAATCTAGGCATGACCCCCCCCCCGGAAGCTCACTGTTCTCAAAAAAAATCTGTCCATACTGTCTAAGCTGCTAACCCGTCAGATCGATGTCCTATCGATAGAGGATATTATCTCACTTCCCAAAGCAAGTAATAGAAACCACCAGAGCGGGCAACGTCCCCTTAGGATGAAGGTCACTATTCTGGACTCCCTGAAAGGAATGTTCCCGTGTAATACAATTCAGCATTTCAACACCTTCTCCATAGATCCAAATAATTTTGGAGAAAATAGAAGATACAGAAGCGAAATTATCGATGACATCTTGACCAAATCACCAGAATTACTATAAAATGCGAGCTTTATTTATATGAGAAATGTAAATAATTTAATGCAAAAATGTAAAGCAAAGCAAATTGTAATGACAGAAAAAATATGTAGGACAACCTGTATTTGTAATTGCAATATTAATTTAATATAAATTTTATTTTAAAGTTACTGCTATTAAGTGAATGTAATTTTCTAAACAATGTCATTATTTTAAATATCAAAAATTTGTATAAAATTGTACGCTGTATTTAAAAAATATATATTTGTATAAAATTGTACGCTGTATTTAAAAAATATATATTTGTATAAAATTGTACGCTGTATTTAAAAAATATATATTTGTACACCCTCCTAGCCCACTGGCTGTTCAGGGGGGTGAACCTAAGGTTATTGATAATAATAATAATAAATACAATATTTGCTTGAAATATTAGAAAAATATAAAATTAAATCGAAACAATCCCGTTTCTGTATCCCTTTGATGATGTAGAAAGCTCAAATTAGGTACAGTTGGTACTTCTCCACTGGGCTCGTTTAACAAATTTTAGGACTTGAAGCAGAAAAATCTACGAGGACCCTCTCCAGTAACGTAAACAATCGAGGTTTCCTGCAAAATTAATAAAGAGCCCCTGATCGGGGACTTTCTGGGAAAAATATGAATATAATTACAATTACGTTACATTTCATTTAATAATAAAAATATTTTATTATTTAAATGAAACATAGCTGACCATCCAGAAAGCGCCAGTCACAGGACGTAGATTCGTGAATTTTGACGTTTTGCCTTTTTCTAAACTCCTTTAATCATTAAACTTCGTTGGTATATATATATATATATATATTTTTTTTTTATTTAGATTGTACCTTTGCCAAATGCACGTAATTCACAAGCACTTCAAAGTTGAAAATACCTTCTTATTTAACTAAAATATAGAATTAGGCTACCGTTTTCTGTATTTATCTTTTGGTGTGCAATTAGTATGTCAAAAAAAAATGTTTCTTACTTGAGCGGCTTTAATATATCATCATAATGTATTAAATAGAAGAAAATGTACGCATGGCCTAAAATAGGCAGTGAGCTTTAATTCAAATTTAGAAATGCATATTATCTCGTCTCAGCAGTTTGGAAAAATACGTTTTAACTAATTCAATAAATTTTGAAATGCCATGCAATGCCTATTGTAAGGCCATTTCCAAATATGCTAGTAGTAAAAATCATGATTACTAAAGTTACAGAATACATACTAACCAAATATTTGTATTTTTTTAGAAATTAATACGGTATTACAGTCGAAATAAGTTCATAAGAAATTAAAAATAACAGTAAAATGGCAAGAAGCATAGTGCGTATGTACAGCTCGTATATCTCTAACGATAGTTCTACAACTACTGCAATAATCGCTCCACATCTAATACTGTCTGAAATTTTAAACAAAATTGACTGAAAATATGCAAAGAGCAATTTTTAAAATACAAGTCATAAAAAAAAACATGGTCTCTTAATGAACATTATGTAACGTGTGAAGAATGGTACCGTTTTGGAGTAAGAGTTGAATCCCTGCCAAAAGACATTAGTGCCGAGTAAGAGTTGCCAAACTAAACTTCACTCAACGTTTCCTGTTACTCAGTCTACTAAGGTTAACCTTGGGGATATATAAAACGATTTTAAAGGAATTATCTCAGTTATTTAATGAGAATAGGGATTTCATAGTTTTGCACAGTTTTAGCAAAGGAATTATCTTCATTACACTATTGTACTATCTATCTATGCATTATCAACACTTACAGTAACTAATTTTATAATTGATTCTTGTTTAGTATACAGAAATTAAGAATAATTTGGCAGGAATATTGCATCTTTTATCAATTATTGGACTGGAATGGGAATTTAAATATACGTTTGCATTATTTTTGCATTAATTTATGTCACCCACTTTCTTGGCCCACTCCTATTTGTTCAGTGCAGCGAATTATCGGGGTTGTTCATTGCTGGAATCCACTCGCCCCCCAAAATATTAAACCTCTTTATCCAGTAATAAATTTATAAAATAATGACTTATCACAGGTCATATTTCCAATTGGCAGCCAAACTGATTGCGAAAATAGGTATCAGATTCCATTGTATTGTAGATTATTCGACGCTTGCTTTTCTTGAATTTATTGAATTCCATATCCAATTTAAACTCACTATAAACAAGCTGCTTCTTTTGTACTTCAAAATTTGGTGGATGACTTAGCCCACTGTTCACTCTCCTGGACTTAATCAAAATGACTTAGACTTCCACCTTCTTGAAGGTGTCTGAAGATGCTCCTTGCCTTTTCCATTATTATCAGTTAACTTACGGACATATTACGTTATGCTTAGTCCTCCAACCAAATACTAAGAGATCTTTCCAATTTCTTCAAGCAAATGGCTCCTTGATTGCCGTGGCTGAAGCTTTTACCTTATCTGCATTTTTAATAATTGTTCTAATGTGGACGTAGCCAAGTTCAGAGGCACCCACATCCACCTGTCGCTCACCAGCTTCCCATCGCCTCAACACTTGCAGTTTTACATTCAAGGAAAAGCTTTTCCTCTGCACCATTAATGGAACATTTCCTCGAATGTATTAATAGCACTTGAAGTTGTAGGCCATTTTCCAGACGTGATGTGTAATAAAAAAAAAAAAAAAAAAAAAATACGCCTAAATAAAAATGTGTACACAGGCGGTCGTGGCAGAACTTGAGGTAAGAGCTTGAGAGGAAAGGGTTAATTGGCTGTGATTTTTTTTTTTTTTTTGATTTGGTAGTTGTTGGCGCATCGGCTTCTGTGGCCATATTGCACCTCCCAAGGTTTTTGCAGTACTTTGATCCAAGTCCGAAGCGGGAATCGAACCCGCGACCTTTGGGTTGCCGGCCAGGTACTTTACCCACTCGGCTAGCCCGGTCGGCAATTGGCTGTGAGCGTACTACATATGTGTGAAGCGCTCTGATTAGCTACATGAATGGATTCGATTATTTCAGCCTTAATCCACTGCCACGTTGAAGTGGCAGTGGATTAAGGCGTCTTACCAAAATAAAAGAGAGGAAATGTCCCGGACTAGATCTCATTGAACCCGAAGTCATTAAAAATACCGCCCAAATTAACATCCAGTTTCTACTCGACCTCTTCAATAAGTGCTTGTCCCATGGATCTTTCCCAGAAGAATGGAAAAACGCCAATGTAAAACTGATCATAAAAAATCCCTCTAAACCGCTCCAACAACCAGAGTCATATCGACCCATTGCCCTTTTATCCATGGTCAGTAAACTGTTTGAACGACTACTCCTAGTACGGCTCCAAGACCATTACACCAAAGCTGGGCTCCAGTACAACTTCCAGTTTGGATTTCGACCGGGGCGTTGCACAGAAGACGCACTGCAAATGATCATCTCTGCAGTCTCAACTTCTACCTCCAAATACTACCTACTAATAGCAATAGATTTCGCAGGAGCATTTGACAGGCTCTGGTGGGCAAGTATCCTTCTCAGACTTAGGCAAGCAAATATACCATTAAATTTATACAAATGCATCGAAAACTACTTATCAAATAGGAAAATTACAATCTCCTCAACGTACCGAAGAATTACCAGGTCAATCTACAGAGGTTGCCCCCAGGGTTCAGTCCTTGGTCCTTTTTTGTGGAACATTGTCCTGGATGAGCTCCTTGGACTGGACCTAGGTCCTGTAGCTATACAAACCTTTGTTGATGATGTGACCATCTCGATTGAGGCTGACACCAGGCACTTCAAATCCTTCAGAACTGGGCAGCCCTACACAAACTAAGACTTTCACCCCAAAAGACACAATCCATTCTCCTGAAGGGATCACTGCAGCCTACTAGAAACCCCACTATCAAACTTCAAGGCCAAACCGTCAAGCTAGTTTCTACGTTAAAACTACTGGGAATAGTACTTGACCCTAAGCTCACTTTCTCTCCGCATCTTGCACACCCCCACGCGAAAGTGAGAAACTACACTGCTCTCATCGCACGGATGAGTCGTCGCGATTGGGGATTGAACCGACGCACCCTTAAGATTCTGTACAAATCAATCTTCCTTCCCTTCATAACGTATGGATCAGGGGTCTGGTTTCGCAGGGCAACTCTTTACAACAACAAACGTAAACGTAAACCATCCAGCGCACCATCCTTCTTACTATTACAAGGGCATGCTGCACAGTTAGCAACCCAGCCCTTCAGGTTCTTGCGGGCGTCCTTCCGCTTGATCTGGAGGTTATTCGAAGGGGCCTCCACTATTGTCTATCCAGGGGTATACCAGCAACTATCCTTGGACACTCCATCAATAATCTGAATGAAATCAGGCAGGAAAAGAAAAAAATTGCCATCCTACTACTTCAGACCTGGCAGGACAGATGGACTGCTACCGAGAAGGGCCCAATCACCAAGAAATTTATACCGTATGTGAATGCCGTATTTCCTAAATCTCCAACTTGGTTTTCTCCTGGTCTTTATACCACCTACCTCATTACTGGACACGGATCAATAAACCATAAATTAACATCCATGGGAATCATTGACAACCCCTACTGTGCATGTGGTGAAATAGAAGACTGGAACCATCTAGTATATACCTGTCAACACTATGAGGACCTCCGCAGCATCCTGTTTACTCGTATACAAGATAACCCTCAAGGAAATGAACACTTATTCATCACAGAAGAAACCAAGTTTGCACAAGACGGAGCACCCTATTGCCAACACAAAATAGGAACAACCCAAACATCTGATCCTAACCTAACTGGCCAACCGATCTTAACCTGGATAGGATCAACTGGCGTATGGACCACCTCATTCCTCAGTGGCAACTTGCACACGGCTCTCTTGCTGTCTTATTTATCATCCTTCCCGGGTTCCCCTTTCAACTGATGGCGCTTATTGCTCCATTGATAACCTGGAGGATATCTTCGCCTACATCCTCCATATTTCTAGCTATACCCTCCTTTCTTGCGTACACTCTGTACTTCCCCGACTCTACCTTTTTTTTTTTTTTTTTTGTCACCGTCCAGGAAGCTCTGGCGACCCTGTCGGAGACAAGCCAGAGAATAATGGGCAGACTGGCTACCTCCTAGTGGTGTGTGCGGGCAACGTGGATTCCCACTAGGGGCCCTGCGGCCAAATGCCATGACACACAACAGAACCTAACGCAATATGTCATATACAACACACAACACTTTTCTGGCATTTACAGTAGTACTGTATTCCTTCACAGCGAACATATGGCGCAGATGTGGGAAACCACAGGTGGCGCCTGACCCTAATACTATGCGCACTATGCTATGCCACGTTGAAGTTAAGAAAAAATGGTTGGACTACCTTGAAAAATTGGAAATTTTAAAATCGGAAATTCACCAAAATATTAATATTGTTAATATTGTTTGTATGTATGTATTTGAATTTTTTATGAATAAAGAAAACTTTATTCATAAAATGAATAAATTCACAATGAGTTGCCATGATATTGCACTACCTTGAATAAGTAACGCTTCACCAATGGAGAAGACTATTGTTACTTATTCTCGGCGGATACCGCCACCACTCAGATGGCACCGTTTGTAAATGGGTAAGGGATAAAAACTCTGTTATCCCCATATCTGTCCCTATTATACCCCATAAAAGCAAAAAAAGGAAGAGGAAAGGGTAATAGGAGAGGAAGAAATGCCGTCGAAAGAGGAAAGGGGCAGTTACTCAGACTCACAGTCACTCAACTAGTTCACTCATAAATCCCTCGAAAGAGGAAAGGGGCAGTTACTCAGACTCACAGTCACTCAACTAGTTCACTCATAAATCCCTCGAATAGGCAACGCTTCCCAGTAGGAAAAACTGTTTTTACCTATTCTCGGTAATTCGAGCAGCATCAAGCTCCCGCAGACGGCATCGTTTCAAGGCTCTTTGGCCGCTCTTCAGTGGGTGGACAGGTACCCTGATGTTGCAATAGTGACAACTCAGTTATTAAGTATAACTCCACAATATGAGAGATGCCTGGTGTGCAATAGTATAGACTAAGGCGATTTTATTATTATTATTACTAGTCACATCGTGCAAGGAAGCCTGAGGCAATGCTACACCAGCCAAAAAAAAAAATTGAGTTACCATGAGAGGGGGGGGGTTAGGGAGGGAATCACCAAGAAAGCGAAGAATGACGATATCCAGCTCAGCATCCTGAGTGTGCCAAGCCCACTCTCCTCACATGTCAGCCTCTAATTTTTTTGGCTAAAGCCTCAAACTACGTGGAAGTTTCACTAGCGCGCAACATTTTTGGACGCAGTGAACTACAGAAGTAGATAAATTGACATAGTTTTAATTATTGTACACCATCAGACCAGGCAACACTATTGCAAACTGGGTTGTCACTATTGCAACACTATTGGAGGACTGATTTTTCATGCTCTGGAATTGCTTGGTGCTAATCTTTTCCATCGCCTTTACTTACCTATTAAACACACAACCGTGTCACATAATGTCATGGGCCATGCTGCTTCTTCACGTGATACTCCATACGTACGAATTATCTCCACGTATATAACTCCCGCAGATCGAAGTAATCCAAACGTGGAGAAGAAAACTACACTCGAAGCTACAGAAATTACCCAACACCACTTCGTGTCAGGGCCACTAGGGTAAAAGAATGACTCTTTACCCATGATATTCCTGTAGAAATGAAAAAAAAAAAATCCAGATTAGTTCTCGTTGCAGTCATAATTTCAGCGCACATAGTATATAAAGTACACTATTCTATCAACAGTATTTGGGCACCATCATTACGTTTGAAAAAACGCACATTTTAATGAACAAATTAAATTACATAAACATTTCGTTCCTGGCTCGTTCACAGCATTTCGTGATGCAACACTGCTAAGCACCCATCTCTCTTTTGACAAACCTTGGCAAACTATCTGAAAGATTGTTAGCACCCAGAATAGCAGATTTAATTGAAGGTCAAAACTTAATGTCGCCATCCCAATTTGGCTTCAAGAAGGGAAAATCCTGTGAAGACGCCTTGGTCTCTTTAGTTAACCACATATCAGCTCCGAGGACTAAATATTAAATGGCCATATTCGTTGACTTCGAGGGAGCTTTCGATTCCCTCTGATGGGAGAGCGCTCTCAATTGTTTTGCCAAAGCCAAGTGCTCTCAGCAACTATTCCAAGTTATTAGAAGCTACTTCCAAAATAGACTCATCCAAGTAATCTCGAAACAGCAGTCTCTCTCTTTCAAGGACCATCTCAAGAGGATGCCCCCAGGGATCAGTTCTGGGACCCCTTTTCTGGAACATAGTTTTGGACAGCTGGCTCAATCAAAAACCTGACAAAATCTCTGCCTTCACCTACGCCAATGATTTGGTTCTTTTAATTCCAGGTCGATCGCGTCTTCACCTAGAACAATCAGCCAATATAACTCTTTCTGAGATAATGAAGTGGTCTAGTATAAATAAATTACGAATATCTGCCATATAAACAAAACTGATGGTTTTTAAGGGCAAGTTAGATTACAGAAGACCTCCTAATATAAAGATAGACGGTAAGCAAATCCCTTTTGTACCTGAATTAAAATATCTTGGCGTAATTTTAGATGACAGGTTAACCTTCTCCTCTCATATTAATCACCTCGCCTCGAAGATTAAGAAGTTCACTGCAGCAATTATCCGCATTTCCAAATCGAACTGGGGACTAAATAGGAAGACTCTCTTACTATATTATACAGCAGTATTCGTACCAATAACAACATGTGCTTCGGGTGTCTGATTCCATAGACCCGTTAATGTTAAACTCCGTTCCAAGCTCATCTCCATTCAACGGATTATGCTGCTTGCCATGCTCCGGGTCTGCAGGACAGTGTCCTCTGCTGCTCTGCAGGTCCTTGCTGGAGTCTTACCACTAGACCTGCATGTCATCTTCAAAGGACTATGCTATCGTCTAAAGCACAGAGTTCCTGTCGAGATTCTCGGCATCTCGTGCAACTTAACTGCTGACATCAAAGACGAGAAACGGAGAATCTGAAATGAACTTATCAGTGTGTGACAATCACGATGGGATTCCAATACTACAGGTCAAGTTACCTGCTCTTTTGTTCCTGCAGTTATCTTCCCTCTCAACAAGAATGTCCGCCAATGGTTTTCTCCCAGTTAATAACATCGTATATACTTACTGGGCACGGCTCCATCAACTCCAAACTATTTCAGTTTGGCTTGTCTGACATCAATCTCTGCTTGTGTGGTGTTGAGGAAACCTGGGCGCACATTCTGTATCGCTGCAACCTGTACCACAACGATAGATCTACGTTACAAGCTGCTGTCAGCAACTTCTCTGAAGGAAATGAAGTGGCGCTGACTGAAAATTCTCAATCGTTCTCGGCTCTACAACAGTTCTGCCCTGCTGTTTTCACCAAAAGAAAGCAACTCTTCTCAAGTCTATCAACATATCAACAACAAGGAACCAACCCAACACCTGCAATAATCTACTTTTTTCTTTTTTTTTTTTTTTTTAGCTGGCACCCCAGTTTGAGCAGCTGTGGGTACGGGATTAGCTAGCACCCACTAATATAGCACTACCTCCAGTGGGTTTGTTGTTTGTTATTTAGTTTTTAGGAGCATTAGCAACTAAGGCCATATTGCTCCGGGATATGCGGTGGTCATTCCCTGACCTTTCCGCATCCTCCGTATTTGGTTCTCCAGTGGGTGAGGTTTTCGTTCTTCCTAGGACAGAAAAAGTGCTGTCTTGTGGTTCCTGTGATACTTCTGATTAGCTGCGTGATGTGGGTGTAAACATGTTACATGTTCATTACACTTATGACATTGTAATTAACATGATTCTATGTATATCATTGTATATAATATGTATGTATGTACATAGCGGGTTTGCCAGTTTCTGGCTAGGGGCAGCTTGTTGTTTTTCTAAATAAATTAAAAATATATATATATAAAATAAAAAAAAATAAAAAACACTGCTTAGATTTGTAATTACGTAATAATGGGAGGTTCGCAGCGAGGTTGACTATTTATATCAGGGAGTGAACTTTGTTGTATCGCGTTGTCCACTATATTTAAAAAAACTGTATACGAAACGTAAAAGCGTGGCGTTGTCCCCCAAAAAATAAATAACTGAATAAATAAGATCATTTTAATATCATACTAATAGCACCAGTTTGGAAAACGAATATTCACTTCCGAAAATTAATCCATTACCTGAAAATATTGAGAAATACTTCCCATCAGGACGGGAGGAAAGCAGTGCTCCAATTACACTATATCGGATGAGGGGTGCGTGGTTTTTCTCCTATTGAAAACTCTGTTTTTGATAGAAACATATACCTATTGCTAAAGTACAGTAATAACTTGATAATTCACAGTCACAGCGATTTTTTCTTTTTTTTTTTTTTTTTTTTGTTAGGTACATTAAACATATATGTATAATACGCTTATTGCCCTCACCATGTTGGGTTTTTCGTCCAGCAAACAGAAAATCGACCACAGAACACAATGCGATTTACAGACAGTATAATGGCCTTAGTCCCTGATGGAGTAATAAGGCCTTAGTCCCTGATGCTGTTAAAAATCTCTACTACTACTAAAACTACAACCTCACCATATCCGTCCGTTGGTCCGCATATAACAACTATACTTCCAGTCAGTGAATATTCATAAAATTTTGTTTGGGCCTTTAAAAAAGATTTTTCAGGCCTCTCCAAATTTCATTAAAATCTGGAAATTATTATTCCTTCCGCATGTAATAACTCGACTCCCAGTGGATGGATGACTTTTCATGAAATTTTATATTTGGGCTTTTTAGAATGATTTGTAGAGCCTTCCCAAATTTCATTAAAATTGGATCAACAAAAATTCTGCAATTATTTTTTAGTTTTTTCATAAATATCACATAGACTATCCACATACCGTATATTGTAACTGAAGCACTGAATATTACGTTCACCGAGCGCTGAGTGGAGGAATGAAGGGATAATATGATTGAAGAGCAGAAACAAAGTGTTCTCAGTTCGCGCATTAAAGTCGTTGCTTTTAGCTCGTTTTTTTTTTTTTTTTTTTTTTTTTTTATAAATCATGAATTATTACTATTTGCTAATGTGTCTAAAATATAGCACACTGCGTACATTAATTAACTCGTTGAATATCTACTAATGCGTTAATAATTATAGCCTGCGAAAGAAAAATGCCATTTTCTACAATACTAAGGAGAGAAAAACCATTTACTTTTTATTTTTCACAGGGAGTTTTTCGTCTAGACGTGAGCATGACGAAGAATTCTACAGATGCAAAGAACACTGGCGCCTGATGTAATAAGATGTCTGCTAGCACCTTATAATGAACTTATTGCGGCCTATTAAACTGGTTTGACCGAGTATTTTGAACTTCCTTTTGTATAATTATTCCGTCTACAAGTAGTTAATAATGCAGGTTTTATTTATTTTTTATATCTATTTTATAAAGAATTTTCACTAATGAAAACTCCCAAAGAAAATTTCCGTCCAGTCAAGGAGTAAGCCGGGGAGTATAAACTCAGACAGTTACGAAAATGACTTTTGGCTTAGTATTTTTTCTACAATTTCATAATTTTATTAAAATTCAGAAAATGTTTCTAGGGTTGCCAACAGAGAAACTGAAATATAAATATATACGATGTCTTGTTAATCACAAGGGGATATGCTTTGTTAGGGCGTTTATTTTTACTTAATCTAAATACTTCCTGAAAATCCATATACAGATCTACACATAATATAACAGCTATACACTTACATACAGTATAATAATGTAGATTCATTCCTATATAAAATATTATAAAAATTAAATATACTTGTCGTATTAGTTGTCTTACAAATATAATTAGAAGTCTCATAATTCGGATTCACGTGCTAAACAAGATACTTGAACCCCGAACTGGTAGTAGAAGTCATTTGGGTGAGCTTCCATCCTAAGTCGCCACCCGGGTTCTCACCCATATGCGACTTAGTTCTCATTCGCATTTTACACTACCAATTCAGTAGGTTTTAAATCTTATTAAAATGCAAAGACCACTACAGATCAAACTTTGTTAGTTGTTAATTTCGACCATTTTTCCTCGCGGTGGGAATGGTCTATCACACCCCCACCACGAGTTTCCGTCCTCACCGCGAGGAGGTAGGTCTCTACAATCTAGTAACTTAAGGCATTGCCTTACTTCTGGTATACGCTATTTTACAGAATTGTAGTAAATGCCCAAAGGCATTTCTACTATTAAACAATTCCTTTAGATTTACTTCAGTAAGAGCAAGCGTCCCTCGTTCCAGCTGAAACCTTATGTCCGCATAATAGGGACACTGGAATACCATGTGTAGTCCGGTCTCCGGCTCTCCACAAGCACATTCCTCCCTCGGGGACAAAGCGGAACAACCTTGATTTCAGGCCATGTCCAGTGAGCACAGCACAAGCTGCCAGCCCAAACTGTAGCCAAGAGCGTCGCTAACGACTCACAATCCGGACGAAAGGCATAAAGGCATAGAGATGTCTACCTTTTTCAGAATTATTCCACTGGAGTTCCCAGATGGCTTCCAATTCACACAAGCACATGTGGCTCTCCACAAGCACATTCCTCCCTCGGGGACAAAGCGGAACAACCTTGATTTCAGGCCATGTCCAGTGAGCACAGCACAAGCTGCCAGCCCAAACTGTAGCCAAGAGCGTCGCTAACGACTCACAATCAGGACGGAAGGCATAAAGGCATAGAGATGTCTACCTTTTTCAGAATTATTCCACTGGAGTTCCCAGATGGCTTCCAATTCATCATCAATTCGCCTTCACTCAGCCACCAGATCGAGCATATCAGCTCCCTGCCCCACCGAGCACGACCTAACACCAAAAATCACTCTGGAGATTCCCCTCCTCAGAGCAAATCTCAAACTGTATCTAGCCACAACCAGGTCAGCCGGCATTTCACCGGCTAGTACACATAGGGCATCTGAAGCAACAGTTCTGCATGCATTTGTGATCCTCAGAAGAGCAAACCTCTGTGCAGAAGAAGATAATATCCGTCGGATATGGGAATGTTCAACTGGTAGTAGTAGTAGAAGTAGTAGAGGAGGCATGTGATGCAAGAAAACAAGCTTATGTAGAATCAGCCAAAAAAAAAAAAAAAAAAAAACCACCATTTCATACACGCATTCCTGCTAAACGTTTGTCCAGTTCCTCTTTGAATTTATTTAAGCTACCAACTTCCACAACAACAGATGGAAGTTTGTTCCAGCAATCAACTACCCGCTAACTTTAGTCAAATTCCCGCATATCTATTCTATAAATCTTTCCTCAATTTGAATTTATGCCCCCTCAGGTTTGTAATCTGCTCAAGAGGAAGAATCCCATCAGAATCCCACCTTCCCTGCTCAACCCATTCAAGGCATTATAGACCTCAATCAGATAACCTCACAAGTGCCTAGTCTCCAGACGCTGCAGTTTGCAGAAATTAAGCCTTTCTTGGTAAGAGGATCCCTTCGTTCATCTTACCAATCTTGTTGCCCTTCTCTGTACTCGCTCAGGCAACTCTACACCCTTCCTAAAATGAGGCCTCCAGACCTGTTCGCATACTCAAGACGTGGCCTGACCACTGACTTTTCCAAAGAGACAATCACCTCCTTTTCCCTACTAGCAAAATTCCTGTATATATCATTGACAATACCCCATGACCAGCTCTGGAATCCTGTCTGCACTGCTCTGAAAATTTCATATCTCACTGCACAATTACTCCCAGGTCTTTTTATTTTCTACCACCCAGTACCACACAGTCTAGTACCACACAGTTCGTATTTCTTTTGGGTTACTTCTACCCGTAAGCAGTACTTTGCATTTGTCAATGTTAAACTTCAGTTGCCACTTCTCAGCCCATCTGCCCAACTTTTCTAGATCATGTTGCAGTAGCATACTGCTATTACTGTCATTAACAGCCTGCCAACCTTTGTGTCATCTGCAAACTTCGACATTAAGCCTGATATGCCTTCATCAATATCATTGATAAATATAGAAAACAACAGTGGGCCCAACACCGTACCCTGGGGGACTCCAGTGACATTAGTCCACGAAGAGCAGCGTCCATTGATTACCACTCTCTGTCTTCTCACATTCAACCACCCTTTTATCCGTTGTAGCAACTTGCCCTTAACACCATACTGCTCCAATTTGTACAGTAGTCTTCCATGCGCAACAGTTTCAAAATCTTTCCTGAAATCCAAGTATATGATATCAAAATTATTTTTTCCATCTAGTTCCTTCTGATTTGTAACCACATCATAGTATACAATCAAATTTGCCAGACAAGATTTTACCTTAATAAACCCATGCTGTATCCGTGTCACCCTTTGTGAATATACATTTACACATCTCCAGTCCGTGGGGACCTTCCCTGAGTTCAAGCATGCTCTCATAATTATAGCTAAGAGTTTGCTTACTTCCTTCGCCGCCTCCTTTAATATAACTGGATAGATCCCATTAACCCCGGGTACCTTTCTTATGTTTAACTTCAACAATTCCTCCACAAAATCATTAAGCACCCTGTTGCAGTTTGATAAACTTCTGGCATTTTCGTCCCTTAATAACTCGTCATGTGTGAATGTAGATGCAAAATACTCATTCAGATTGTCAGCTATCTGAGCAGGATCAACAACAGTCGAACCATCGATATCAAGTGGTGAACGACCAACATGTCTTTCGTCCAAGATGCTACTTGCTACCACAAATAAGGTCAAAATTGTTCCCACAAGGATCACGATTGTTTCTGAAAAGTACTGTGGATGAATTCTATTGAGGGTAGTGCGCATACACAGTTTCAAAATTTTAATCAAAAATTCTAGGATGTATTTTAAGGCTAAAAAAAAAAAAAAAAGTCGTACGTTTAATTCGGAATTGTTTCCAATTTCACAAAAAAAAAAAAAAAAAAAGCAAAAAGCTTTGGAATTTAGAATGGTAAGAAAAAAAGCAATCACATAACAAAAATATAAATAATAATAAAATAAAAAATAATGATAAAATGATAAAAATATAATAAAATTTTCCTAATAAAATGTTTATACTAGGTGCATGTCTGTATTCTGTTTATTATTATTATTTTATTTTTTTATTTTTACCAAAGGCCACAGCCATTGTTAAAATTCAAGCAACCTCGGCTTCGTAACCGCTCTGAACCCTAACTTTTCATTTTTCGTTTATTTTTTAAAAAATGACTTATTTTCTTTAGATTTTTATTCCGCTTTTAAAGCATAAAGTATAAAGTGTAAAGACTCATGCTATTTTAGGACTGCTGTAACCAATCGCAAATTTATTATTAGCGAGTGCGAGTTCTAGTTTATTATTTTATTATTCAGTATGAAGACAGCTTGAATGTGCATTACTTTACCTATTATTTCATAACATAATTCTTTTCGGATGTAAAATTACTTAAATTGAGAATTAATAATCGGTAGTGTCGTGTGCTTAAGGAAATTTTTGAAATTGTCAATTAAAGAAAATTTTTAATTCCTCTAAAATAATTTGTTGAAATACCCATTTAAAAAACATAACACTATCACTAACGTTGGCTAAGCAAAAATGAGACCTATAAAAAAGCCTTACCTCTTAACAAGAAACGCACATTGCATATACACCTTCGATTTCCAAAGTACTAGAGATGGGCATAAGAAAAATCTTCCTAACTTAAGAAATTAATAAAAATTAAGAATAATTTTTATAAAAAATTAATAGGAAGTGTCACTACTCTTCACGAACTTTAATACAATTGAACGGATCCTGAATTCAACGTTGTCACTGAGATTTTTATCCTGCTATTGGGATGCAATGTGGGCAACTTACGTCATAAACAGCTGGGAGTCAGCAAGAAAGGTGGCAGACGAATTTGATATGCGGTGTACAGAATACCACTTCGTTTGTACGATACTTCATAATTCTGCTCATATATTATAAATATATGTATCACTTCCTATACACAGCTTAAAAATGACCGAACTGCATAAATATGGAGTAATTATAGCAATTCTACAAGCAAAGGAGGCACAAACTGAATGATTATTCAGCTTGTGCCTCCTTTGCTTGTGGTCTCACTGATCTAGTAAAAAACACTGCCATCTAGAGGCTGTTTCAAATGTAAAAAGTTGCTTGATAATTTAAGTAGTTTAATCTCTTTTTTTTGTAAATCACAATGGAATAACACAGAAAGGAATTTTTCCTCTTGATTTTTATTTAGGGGAAATAGAAAGAGGAGGAAAAATTAGAAAGTACATTTTAATGGGAATTTTTTTGTCTGTTGTCATTTTTTTTAAAATTAAAATAACCCGTGCATATAAAAACCTGCGTGTAAGTTTGTGTTCTTATCTCTGTGTTCCCTGAACCTTTCAGCATTGTAAAATACGCTCCAATATTTAATTTAATGCAATTCACAGCTTCCTTGATTTGTCTGTCTGATCCAACATACGAGTAAGCCTATATATAGGATAGATAGGTACTATATTTATTCAAGGTAAGGCAAGATTTTTTTAATCCAATGGAGGGGAAAAATTTTTTTTTCTTCACGAAAAATCTAAGTTAATTGATATTGATTTCTGTCTCGATTATATAAAAAATAATAATTTAGATTGCTACACTATACACATATTTATTCATAGAAAATGCAAGTCTTATTGATTTTGGATGTTAGAAACATTAAAAATATCCATTTTTATATTAAAAAAATTGTGCCCAGTACACCAATATAAAATAAATTAAAAGATTATAAGTTTGTGGCGCATTACTGCATGAAGTGTATGATCACTATGGACTTTCCGCTTCCTGGAGGATAGTACGCCTTACGCAGCAATGTGCCCCAAATTTGTTGATTTTGATTTTTGCATTGAGTTGTCCACTGCAATCTTATATCATTGCATCCGTTTTCGAATTTTTACCCAAACGTTCGAGGATAGGGGATATCCCCAGCCCTTGTTTAAAAATAGGAAAAGTGAATGTGGATCAAATTGTTAATGTGGATAATTTTTCAAATTATCATATTATCAATAGTTTTATGAAAATTAGTCACCTTGTTTATACACTGGTGTGCAAAACTTAAGGATCAACACTATTTCTAAAGGTTACAACCACAAAATCTTTACTTAAGGTACTCTTTACTGATCTGGCGAGAGGTTGGCACACGGTATCAATCCGCAAACATCACTGAAAGGGATCGATATGGCGGTCGAGGTGTTCTCGTCTGGGGAGGCGTTATCTTGGATGGATGCACACAACTCCAGATACTGGAAGGCAGTACTGTAACCGGTGCACGTTACTGTACTGAGGTAATCTTTCCTCATGTGCGTCTGTTCCAAGGTGCCATTGGCCCCGAGTTAAATAATTAAATACACAAAGAATAACCGTATGGGCTGTAATTTGGTTAGGAGGCGTTGTTGGACCTGTCTTTTTTTGCTGACGCAATCACTTGGACATGTTATAAAAGTAACGTAGTCCCAGCTATTGCATCCAAAATTAATCTAAAAGATGTATTCTTCGTGCAGAATGGAAGATGGATCGATATCTACTTTCGATTGGCCCCTTCACTTGATTTGTTTTCTTTGTATATATGTCAAAAATATTTTATTATGTTAAGTCCAGGATCATTGCAGATATTCAACATGCTGTTGCCAAGTGATGTTAGTCGTTATCAGTTGGAGGTTCTTTTAAGTCGAAAATGGATATTTTGAACACGTGCACCTAACGTGAGTTATATGTATTTTTAAGTTGATAGTTAACATTATTTTATTTATTAAGATTTATATTCTTTATAAATTAATTTATGCGTAAACATCTTTCTTGAATTTCTGGCCATCCTGCTGTAGTTTAAAAAAGTTGAAGTTGGCTTATAGCAACAAAAGTGTAACTTTTTTTGCTATAAGCAAAAAAGTTACATAGATATATATAGATTACTACTCACGGATTCTCTTCTTATACTTGACTCAGGTAGGCCACTAATGTAACAACATTACTCTGAGTATAATATCGTTAACTTATAATGTCCCAAAGCAAATTAGAACGTCCTGAATAATGACAGTTTCTTGAAAGGGTATACGTAACAAAAGATGCATAAAGTTAAACCGATAGAAAACTTACAAAGCAGCAATGAGGTCTGCTAGCAGAGACTCAGTTTATTCTTCTATAAAAGAAGCCCATAATTCCATGGGTAAAATTCCCCAGCTTTTACTTCGTCCGTTTGTAAATTTATATCAGTAGAGCATATGCAGACGTCTATTTATCAATACAGTTCGATATCCTGCTTTGATTCTTACATAGAATAACTTATTAAAACATATAAAATACTTAGAAACTAATACATTTAAAAAAATACATACATGCATATTGTCTTAAAAACCGAAATAAATTGCTATAATTATACTAACAAGTTTTCGATTGCTGGCTTTCTCTCTCCGGCTAGCGTGTTCTTATGTTGAAATCAAAACAAACTCGTTTCATAGTAACCAGCTCTTCAAACTTCGCGTCAGCCAAATACTATATTTGTTTTTTTTTTTTTTTTTTTGTTTTTTTCTTACCGTGCCATATAATTGACTGTAGTCAAAATAGATAATACATTTTAGGAGTATTGTTTAATCGTGGAATAATTCTCTCAGATATTTCTGTCTGTACACAAATAAGCAATCTCATTTCAAAACACAGATTTATAAATGTATAACGAAGTTCCATATGTTTATTCCCACTCATATAATTTATAATTTTTCCTCTTAATTGTAAAATATAAATAAAAAAGACTATTAAAATAAAAATGAATGACAAGCACTATATTTCTGGGACATGTACACCAATAGTGCGCGTGGACTACTTTCCTTACAAAGGATGGATATATGATAAAAAATAAATAAATGAAAAGCGACATAGTAGTCAGGAGCGAATTTACAAAATTTGTGAAATCTATAAAAAATAATTCTCTTCATGACCACTAACACAAGTGGGGCGAGCGTGTAAGAGAGAGAGAGAGACCTCTCTCTTTCTATCTTACTCGCTTCGGTATATTGTGTATGCTGGATGAAAAGTCAAAGATTCAGGGATATTAAACAATGCTACCCTTACCTGAGACCGCATAACTTAGCTACGTTGAGAAAAGAGAAAGAAACCTCTCTCTCTCTCCCCTCTCTGTTTCTCAGGGTCACTCAGAATCTTTTTTAATATATAATAATATTATTATATATTATAATAATATTATTATTATCCATATGGTGCAAGGAAGCCTGAGGCTTATGCTTCACCAGCAAAAAAAAAAGTTTGGCTGGTGAATTTTTGTGAATTAAAACCAGCCAAACTCTTTTGGCTGGTTTTAATGATTTAAAACATAATTAAATATTTAATGATGTTTTATACAGTATAATTTTTTCGACTTTAATTAGTACATTTTGCTGATAAAATGTAGTTGTTAAAACGAAAACAAAAAAATAAAATAATAATAATATTATACCCATAGTGCAAAGTGTAACAACATGATAGCTGAACGCTTGACGTTCGAACAACGGAAAGCAATTTTAAAGTAGTGATGGAAATCCGAGAATTAGTGTGAAGTTCAAGGAACAGGAGAGGAGAATTTGCCACAAAAAACCCATCTTGGAAAACAATTTCAATAATTTATGAGTGCGTGTTTGTGTTAAACGCCCAAGCAACTAAAGCTATGAGGTTCCGGTATATTGTGTTTGCTGGATGAAAAACCAGAGCTTCAGGGAGATTAAACAATGCCATCCTTACCTGAGACCGAATAACTTAGCTACGTTGAGGGAAAAAAAAGTGTGTAATAATTCCTTTCATTATTAATGATTCGAACCCAGTGCTTTACTATTCAGTATGAAAAAGACTGTGATTATATCCACTGTACTACAGCGAGGATCAAGGATTAGTGAAAATTTGAGACGTACAGTATTGCGCAAATGCCTGGGAAAATGACGTGCTGCCTTTGTTGTAAACAAAACACTACTGATTAGTGACTGAAAACTAACATATAACCAGGGCCGATTCAAGGATATATGGCGCCCCTAGACCACATTGACTGACGGCGCTCCCCTCCTGCCGATGCGAAGATTTTAATTACCGTTTTGAAATATTGTTTTTACCGTTTTGAAATATTGTTTAAAAATATGTAAAACTAATTCCTAAAAGTTTTAATTTTGAATTTAATATTGTTTGTTTTTAACATGTTGTAAACATAACACATGAAATACACAAATTTTTTCTTGCGGGCTTTGTTTTTGGGAGGGGGCGGCGTTGGCGTCTCTTAAACCTTGGCGCCCCCAGTACCTACTTGGCCTTACCTTAAAGCCGGCTCCGCATATAAGAATAACAACTGTTGTCTGTTGATATCTGAGGATGAACAGTGGTGCTACTGTAGTAATTGGAATTAAATTTCATCGAAGTCGATGACAATAAATTAAAGCTTTCAATTTGGGTCTCGTGAATTTTGAATCACTCTGGGTAATTTTGCAATACATGTACCAGTGTCAAAAACATGAGAAAAGCTATTGTGTTCAAAAAAGGTAGAGCAGCGTTCACGTTCTATATTGTTAACTTAAAAAAAAAAACAAACTACATGCTCTAACAGCACTGTTTATACTGTATAAATGGTACCTGACAAAAAAAAAAAAAAAACACGAAAGAAGATAAGAAACTAAATTATATGAATCACCTAGTGATTAGAAAAAAACTGGAAAGAGAGAGATCTTGCAGCTAATGGCAGATTTAATCATACGGAGTTGCAAACAGTGTTTACTTTATTATTCCAAGAATTTATGGATCTATATTAAGCAAAGGAACGCTTCTGGTGTTATTAAAAATATTTATAACATATTTGTCAAAGAGAATGCCTGTTTAATGCAGAGTTTGGAGGCCATCTTGAACCAGCTTGGCATGAACCTTTTGTGCCTATCTGCAAATATACATTTTCTTGTAACATTTCGCCCACTTTAAGGGGCGCCTATGCTTCTGGGACAGTATACATGATCAATGATACGACTGTTGATAGCGAATTCATACGCCTTTTTAAAAAGGCACATTCTTAGCTGTGGTATAGTATATCCATTTCCTTAAGCAGTTACAATGAAGTTGTAAACTTTTTTAGCCACAGATAACTATAATGAATAATAAATTTATTTTGCAAGGAAACTTTCATTTCTTCTTCATTGTCTACCTTTGTATTGACGCCTCTGTAGGCCACATATTATTGTAACAAAAAAGTAATGCTAATCTATCTATAAATTGAGGAAAGACAGATGTAGGATAGATGTGCGGAAGTTTACTTTTAGCCAGCGGGTAGTTGGTTGGTGGAACAGACTTCCATCCCTTGTTGTGGAAGTTGATAGCCTAAATAAATTTAAGGCTCAGCTGGACAGGTACTTGGAACGAACGGACGGGTGAAATGGGAGCAATTTTTTTTTTTTTTTTTTTTTGGCCGATGCTGCATAAGCTTGCTTTCTTGCATCATATGCCTCTACTAATGATAATGCTAATGCTAATTATTTAAAAAAAGCTTGCAGTGTATTTAAGGAGCGAGAGACTTCTGATTGGTTTTTGGCACAATAAAACTTTTTTAACCCATTACCATGATACTTTCTATAGAGAAAGTATGATCTGTGTACCAATAATTACCATTAACACATTGGATTGGTATTTTGCTATTATGCGAAACTACTCACACTTAAAAGAATACCAGGAGATTTCTGAATTATGAAGTACTGGCTTATGTTGAATATAGTTGCCTGAATTTTTCGCTAAACTTACAAGACTTCATTATTTAGAGGCCATTTATCATAATGTCGTCAATGAGTCATATTGTGATTTATGCGTAAAAGAAAAGCAATTTGTTCAGTGGATTTGCCGTTCACAACGCAAACTGCAAATACTCTGAAAGAGGATCCGAAAATCCATGAATTGCAATTTAGTTTTATGCATTGCAAATCCACAGTAAACTTGGACCTAGGACTATCAGATCGACACTCTACTGAAGTTTTACCTATTACTTATCCTTTTGATTCTATACATTTTCATTCATTTAGCCCCAGGGGCTCACATCTGGTGAGTATGCGCTTGGCACACCTAGGATCCTGAGCTGGATATCATCATTCTTCTTTTTCTTGGTGATTCCCTTTCTACTCTCTCTCTCTCTCTCTCTCTCTCCCTCAGGGTAACTCGGAAATTTTTTTTTTTTTTTGGCTAGCGCAGCATAAACTTCAGGCTTCCGTGCACTATATGGCTAATAATAATAATCATAATGTCCTCCTTAAATTGCATCGTGAATTCATTATCTGCGTTGCTTGCCAAAGTAATCATTGATCGAAGGCTCTAGCTGGACTTAGTTAATTACTTATTCTTATTACTTCTTAAAATATTTTGATATTTTTTAATGTTTATTTTTTATTTATATATTCTTTATTTTTTTAAATATCTTTATAAACTTGTTATTTGTAATTGTTTACTTTTAGATATGTACGTATTTCACGACGTGCAAACAAGAATTGTAGGTTATGTTATATTTTCCAATAAACAAATAAAACAATTTAAACTAAGACAGTTTATTAAGAGATTTTTATACTTCAGTTTCTTTTGTTGAAAAAACAAGCCGTGAATTAGAGTTGATTTTGAAAGTGTCTGCAATTCTGCCCAGAGACGATAGGAAGGAGTATATGATGAGAGCCTTATCGATCAATTCGGCCCTGGAGAGATTGTGCAAGGCTCAAGGGGTAGAATTTTTTTCAACCTGGTCTGTACTTCTTAACAGGAGAGACTGCTTCTACAGGGATGGGATATACTTAAATAGAAAGGGTGCAAGAATATTTGCTGATGCTATCGAAGCAGTGTTAGGTGGGTCGGAAAACTGCTAGCTTTGGGGGGGGGGATACAAGGACTAATAGATTACCAGTAGCCACTGGCAGAGGTGAAAGTGATTCTTGCACTGCTTCTATTGGAATGAGCAGCAGCCTGGAAAACAAGATGCAGGGTATTTCAGAGACTGCTAGGAGTCATTGCGGTACAAGTAAACACATGGTTTGTGTTAGGGTAGCTAAGAATAGAAACAGGTGCATGCATACTTGCGTGTACACCAATACTAGGAGTTTGATAAATAAATTTGATGAATTTGAGGTATTGCTCAGAACATCAAAAGCAGATATTGTTGGGATATCAGAGACGTGGTGTCACACAGATATAAGGAATGCAGAACTGGAATTTGGGGAGTGCAATGTGTAAAGGAAGGATACACAAGATAGGAAGGGAGGAGGGGTTATACTAATAGTTAAGAAACGCATAAAATCCGAGGACGTGAAGCCAGTCGACATCGCTGACCAGTGCAGTGTCGAGTCAGTTTGGCGTGACATAAGCATTGGGAGATCAAAATTTAGAGTAGGAATGTGTTATAGGCCTAATGACTCTGATGAGTATAATAAGAAACTGTACAGGGAAATAGAGAGCGCCAGTAAATCAGAGTCTTATAATGGAGGAATTTAATTTCCCTGATATTGACTGGAATTTGTGGGTTGGTCATTTGCACTCTAGCAAGGCTTTTGTGGATTTATTGAATGATTGTTTTCTACATCAGCATGTTAGGGAGGCAACTAGAGGGAGTAATACTCTTGATTTGATTATCAGTAGTGATTCTTCATGCATTAAGAATCTGTAGATAAAGGAACCACTAGGTGACAGTGATCACAGTGTGCCGAAGTGGGATTTACTCAAAGAGGTAACTACCATCAGGGGTAAAAGGAAGGGTTATTGCTTTCGTAAAGGCGACTACGATGGTCTGAGACAATATTTAAATTCTATACAGTGGGACTAACTGATGATGTTACCAACAGCAAATTCAAAATGGGAAGTATTCAAAGAATTTATCTTGGAAGCTACTAGGCTTTACATACCAACTAAGAAATATTGTTCAAAGTTTAGGCCTAAATGGATGTCAGATGAACTAATGAGACATGTGGTAGAGAAGAAAAATGCATTGGATACATATAAATTAATCAGTGACATGGAAGCCTATATTAGATATAAGCTGGTCTGTAACCAAGTCTCAAAGGAGATTAGGCAGGCAAAGGCAGATTATGAGAAATCCTTGCAAAGGATTTCTCATAATCTGCAAAGGATGCAAAGAAAAACAACAAAGAGTTCTTTACCTATGTAAACTTTAGAAGGAAAGGGATGAATTAGATTGGTCCACTAGATATTGATGGTTTCACTGTTGGTGATCCTGCTCAGATGGCTAAGAAACTAAACGAGTATTTTTGCATCTACATTCACCCATGAGGAGTTATTCAGGGAGGGAAATGCCAGAGGTGAGTTAAACTCTGGCAGGGAGCTGAATGATTTTGTAATAACTGAGAGGAAAGTGGTGGAGAAATTGTTGAAGATAAACATAAAAAAGGCACCCGGGGCGGATGGGATCTACGCAGTTATATTAAAGGAGGCAGCAAAGGAAGTAAGCAAACCCTTAGCCATAATTATGAGAACTTCCTTGGACTCAGGGGAGGTACCCATGGACTGGAGATGTGCAAATGTGACCCCAATTCACAAAGGAGGATCAAAGGGCAACACAAGTAATTATAGACGTGTTAGTTTAACTTCTGATCCAGGAAAATTAATGGAGGCATTGGTTAAAGAAGCACTGCAAAATCATCTAGACAAGAATTCGGTTATAGCTCAGACATAGCATGGTTTTGTTAAGGGAAAGTCTTGCCTGACGAATTTGATTGGCCCAAATTTTCTAGATCCTGTCGCAGTAGCACACTACTCTGCCAAACTTAGTATCATTTGCAAACTTGGATATTATGCCTGATATACTTTCATCAATATCATTGATAAATATAGAAAACAACAGTGGGCCCAACGCCGAACTCTGGCGGACTCCACTAATCACATTAGTCCACGAAGAGCAGCATCCATTGATTAGTATTCTCTGTCTTCTCGCACTCAACTACCCTGTTTTCCATTGTAGCAACTTGACTGTAATGCTATTACTGCTCCGACTTTGAGAGCAGTCTTCAATGAACAACAATATCTAAAGAAATTCTGAAATCCAAGTATATGATATCAAAATTATTTTTTGCATCCAATTCCTTTCTAACCGCATCATAGTATCAAATCAAATTTGTCAGATAAGACTTTCCCTAAACAAACCCATGCTGTGTCTCAATCATTACTGCTGTCTTGTCTGCATGATTATGTAATGCTTCTTTAACCAGTGACTCCATTATTATTTACCCCGGAACAAATGTTAAACTAACAAGTCTGTAATTACTCATGTTACCTTTTGATCCCCTCTTTGTGAATAAGGGACATTTGCATATCTCCAGTCTGTCAGGACCTCTCCCTGAGTCCAAGGATAGCCTCATAAACATGGCTAAGCACCTGCTTACTTCCTTTGCTGCCTCCTTCAATATAACTGGATAGATCCTATCCAGCCAGGCGCCTTTCTTATGTTTAACTTCAACAATTTCTCCTCTACTTTGCTCTCAGTTTTTACAAAATCATTAAGCTCCCTGTTAGAGTTTAATAAGCTTCTGTCCTGCACTCACCTGCAGAATTCCTCATGTGTGAATGTAGATGCGAAATACTCATTCAGTTTCTCAGCTATCTGTGCAGGATCATCAACAGTTGAACCATCAATGTCAAGTGGACCAATCTGATTGATCCCCTTCCTTCTAGAGTTCAGATAAGTAAAGAAGTCCTTGCTGACTTCTTTACTTATCTGACCGATAATTTATATGCATCCCATGCATTTTTTTTTTTTTTTTTTTGACACGAAGTAGTACCTCTGCTGCTTGTTAAACCCTCCCATGGTATTGTGAATGGTTTTGTAAAGTCATAGTACTTGTGTGTGCCTGTGCACCTTAGAATAAAAATCATATTGATTTTATTTATTTATTTATTTATAGATTATCTCCTTATTTAAAGCCATGGTCAGGTCACATTTCGAGTACAGTATTCGGGTCTGGAGGCTTCACTTTGGGAAGGATGTAAATCTGCTGGAAGGAGTGCAGAGAAGGACAACCAGAGTGGTGATGAAAGCAAAATGGTGCTTGTTCCTAGAAAGGCTTCAGTTCTGAAAATTGCAGCATCTGGAGACCAGGAACCTGTGGGGAGAACTGATTGGGTGTTTAAAGTCTTGAATGGATTGACTAAGTTGAATATTAATGGTATTCTTTCACATGCTGAGACCATACACAGAGTGCAGTGTCGTATCTTCTGGATCCGATATTGCACTCTGAAATGCAGAAGATCTTGGGGATTGTATGTAATGCAACGCTGGTTTTGGCAGTTGCATTCTGCCTTTTGTTATAATTATAACAATTTAACAGATTTTTGGGTTTCCCTTCTTTGTTGAGTTTGGAATACTCCTCCCACTTTAATAAAATTTCACACGTCCTAGGGGGAAAGTTTTATTCATAGTGGAGTATAGTTTCTTTCAACTTCGACTTTTGGTGACTGACAATGGGTTTTCTTTATTCATGATGTACTAAAGAGCGTCAACTGTAACCATAGCTCTAGCAGCATGTAGACTACTTTTCTTAATTAAACAAATTAAACTAGTCATCTCCTAATTTAATATTTCATTCTGTTTATTATTTGAAAGAAATTGTATTTATAACATTGTGGTTATAAATAAAACTTAATTTTAAAACAGTTTAGTTTGAGGACGAGGCTGCATTGAGTTCACATGATACAGCCCAGAGAAGTGAGATACTCCGTGATACAGTACATGATTGTGAAAGTGAAATGTGATCGTGATATAAACAACCACATATTACGATGTGGTTGTTTTCGAGTATTTTGAACTTTATTTCCTGTTCTAAGTGTTCATCGTAATTTAGATGTAGTGCATAAGAAAATGCATTGGTGTTCGATACGGAAGAGGAATGCACACAATGTAATTTTTTTCATGTATCCCATTTACTTCTATTCCCTTGCAATATGTCCATCGATGGATAGTAGGAAATTTTAATTTCTATTGCACTACTTAAAATCAGTAAGTATGAACTTTTTCTTGTTTTTAAGCTTGCTTATTAAGTAATATATAAACATATTTTGAGTCTGTTTTGTGTAACATAAGTACTGGGAAAGGAAAAATGAGAGTAGGTGTGTGTTATAGGCCTAATGAATCTGATGAGTATAATGAGCAGTAGTGCAGAAAAATATAGTGGGCCAGTAAATCAGAATGTCTTATAATGGGGGATTTTAACTTTCCAGATATTGACTGGAACTTGTGGGTTGGTCACTCGCACACTAGCAAGACATTTTTGGATTTATTGGATGACCCCAAGATTAAGTCCTTGAAGGCTACTAGGCTTTTCATTCCAACTAAGAAATACTGTTCAAGGTTCAGGCCTAAATAGATGTCAGATGTATTAATGAGGCTCTTGGCAGAGAAGAAAAATGTATGGGATGTATATAAATTATCAAGTGACAAGGAAGCCTATGGCAGATATAAGCTTGTCTGTAATCAAGTCGCAAAGGAGGTTAGGCAGGCGAAGGCAGATTACAAGAAATCTTTGGCAAAGAATGCAAAGAAAAACAGCAAAGAGTTCTTTACTTATGTAAACTCTAGAGGGAAAGGTATGAATCAGCTTGGACCACTTACCATAGATGGATTGACTATTGATGATCATGCTCAGGTAGCTGATAAACTGAATGAGTATTTTGCATTTATATTTACACATGAGGAGTTATTCAATGAGGGGAATGCCAGAAGTTTATCAAACTCTAACAGGGAACTAAGTGATTTTGTAATAACTGAGAGCAAAGTGGAGGAGAATTGTTTAAGTTAAACATAAGGAAGGCACCTGGAGTGGATGGGATCTATCCAATTATGTTAAAGGAGGCAGCAAAGGAAGTAAGCAAACCCTTAACCATAATTATGAGAGCTTCCTTTGATTCAGGGGAGGTCCCCAGGGACTGGAGGTGTGCAGATGTATCACCAATTCACAATGGGGGTTCAAAAGGTGACAAGTAACTATAGACCTGTTGGTTTAACTTGTGTTCTGGGGAAAATAATGGAGTCACTGGTTAAAGAAGCATTGCAGGATCATCTAGACAAGACTGCAGTAATAGTTAAAACACAGCATGGGTTTATTAAAGGGAGGTCTTGTCTGACCAATTTGATTGGATACTATGATGTGGTCACAAAGGAACTGAATGTCAAAAATAATTTTGATATCATATATTTGGATTTCAGGAAAGCTTTTGATACTGTTGCACATGGAAGACTGTTATACAAATTGGAGATGCATGGCATTAAGGGTAAGTTGCTACAATGGATAAAGGGATGGTTGAGTGGAAGACGACAGAGAGTGGTAATCAGTGGACACTGCTCTCCATGGAAAAATGTTATTAGTGGAGTTCCCCAGTGTTCGGTGCTGGGCCCATTGTTGCTTTGTGTATTCATCAGTGATATCGAAGGTATATCAGGTTTAATGGCCAAGTTTGCAGATGATACAAAGTTTGGCAGGGTTGTGAGCAACAGTAAACACAACCTGTTTACTACTCCAGTATGCTACTCCAACTGGATCTAGATAAGTTGGGCGAATGGGCTGAGAAGTGGCAATTGAAGTTTAACATTGACAAATGTGAAGTACTGCATATGTGTAGCAATTAACCCAAGAGAAACATACCGACTATATGGTACTACTCAGGGAAGTGGAAAGTGAAAAAGACCTGGGGGTAATTGTGCAGTCAAATATGAAGTTTGCTGAGCAGTGCAAATGGGCTGCCAGGGCAGGCCATGGAGTCTTGTCAATGATATATAGGAATTTTTCTAGCAATGACAGGGAGGTGATTATCCCGTTGTACAAGGCAATGGTCAGGCCACACCTAGAGTACTGTGTACAGGTCTGGAAGCCTCACTTAGGAAGGATGTAGAGTTGCCAGAACGAGTACAAAGAAGGGCAACAAGATTGGTGAGGGGAACAAGGGGATACTCTTACCAAGAAAGGCTGCAAATTGCAGAGCTTGGAGAGTAGGCACCTGCGAGGTGATCTGATTCAGGTGCATAAAGCCTTGAATAGGTTGAGCAAGTTGAATGCTGATGGGATTCTTCCTCTTGCTAAAATTAATAACCTGAGCGGTCATGGATTCAAATTGAGGAATGACAGTTGTAGAATGAATGTATGTACAGAAGTTTGCCTTTAGCCAGCGGGTAGTTGATTGGTAGAACAGACTTCCATCTTTTGTTGTGGAAGTTGACAGCATAAATAAATTTGTAAGGCTGAGTTGGAGAAACATTTGGAACGAATGGAGGGGTGAAATGGGAGTTTTTTTTTTTTTTTTTTTTTTTTGGCTGATGATGGATCTAGATAAGTTGGGCGAATGGGCTTGCTTTCGTGCATCGTATACCTCTACTAATGCATAATGCTGATGTGCAACATAATAAACAATATACAATAACGGACATTTATTATCCAAACTAAATGCAGAGTTTAATCCTAAAACTCTTTTATTTCTTTTTTTTTTTTTTAATTTGTTTTTTGCATTTAAAATTAGCAATAACCATTTTGGCAACCAGTGTTTTGAAACACATTGTTCATAATGTAGATAGATAAAAGCCGTTTCTCAACTATAGATCTTATGGCCTACAGATTTGTGCTGTGTGGAAAATAGCATCTTTTTTTTTTTTTTTTTTTTGAATACCATTTTCCAGACTACAAGATTGAACCATAAAGTTGTCGTGAAATTCAAGATGCATTTCAGAAAGGGAATGGTTCAGTTATGATTTAGCATTGGTATTAGTAGTGGCATATGATGCAAGAAAGCAAGCTTATACAGCACCAATAAAAAATAAAACCATTTCCCATTTCACCTATCATTCCCTCCAAAAGTTTGTCTTCTTTGAATTCATTTAAGCCATCAACTTCTACAATGACAGATGGAAGTTTTTTCCAGCAATCAACCACTTGCTGGCCAAAGGCAAATTTCCATACATCTCTTCTGAAGCTGTCTTTTCTCAGTTTCAGTTTATGCCCCCTCAATGTGTAATCTGAACAAGAGGAAAAATCCCATCAGTATTGAGCTTGCTCATACCAATCAAAGCCTTAAACACTTCAATCAGATCACCTTGCAGGTGCCTAGTCTCCAGATGCTGCAATTTGCAAAACTGAACCCTCTCTTGGTAAGAGCACCCCTTTGTTCCCCTCATCAATCTCATTGTCCTTTCTGTACTCATTCCATCAGCTCTACATTCTTCCTAAAATGGGGGTTCCAGACCTGTATTCAGTATCAAGGTGTGGCCTGACCATTGCCTTATATGAGCTGGCCTGAAAGCCTGGCTGCATTGCTCAGAGAACTTCGCATGTGACTGCACAATTACCCCCAGGTCTTTTTCATTCTCTACTACTCTGGAGTTACTGCTAACCATATGCAATACTTTGCATTGGTCAATGTTAAATTTCCGTTGCCACTTCCCAGCCCATCTTCCCAACTTTTCTAGATCCTGTTGCAGTCGCTTGCTGTCTTTAACAACCCTGTCAACCTTTGTATCATCTGCAAACTTGGACATTAAGCCTCACATGGCCTTGAATGGGTTGAGCACGCTGAATTCTGATGGGATCCTTCCACTTGTTCAGATTACGAACCTAAGGGGGCATAAATTCAAATTAAGAAAGGACAGATGTAGAATAAATGTGCGGAAATTTGCCTTTAGCCAGCGGGTGGTTAATTGCTGGAACAAACTTCCATCTGTCATTGTGGAAGTTGATAGGTTGAATAAATTTAAGGAGGAACTGGACAGGCATTTGGAGGAAATTTTTTTTTTTTTTTTTTGTTAGTTGTTGGCGCATCGGCTTCTGTGGCCATAATGCACTTCCCAAAGTTTTTGCATTTACTCTGATCCAAGCCCGAGACGGGATTCGAACCCGCGACCTTTGGGTTGCCAGGCAGGCACTTTACCCACCGGGCTAGCCCGGTCGGCTTGGAGGAAATGGTGTGATTTTTTTTTTTTTTTTTGGCTGATGCTGCATAAGCTCATACACTTGCTTTCTTGCATCACATGCCACTACTACTGCTACTACATACCTTCATCAATATCATTGATAAATATATAAAACAACAATGGGCCCAATACTAAAACCTGGAGGACTACTAATAATATTAATCCCCGAAGGGCAGTGTCCATTGATTGCCACTGTCTGTCTTCTCCCACTCAACCTAATGCCATACTGCTCCAATTTTTACAGTAGTTCTTCCATGTGCAACAATATCAAATGCTTTCCTGAAATCTTAACATATATCAAAATTATTTTTTGCATCCAGTTCCTTTGTGGCCACAACATCACAAGACCTCCCTTTAACAAACCCATGCTGTGTCTTAACTATTACTGCAGTCTTGTCTAGATGATCCTGCAATGTTTTTTTAACCAGTGATTCCATTATTTTCCCCGGAACAGATGTTAAAGTAACAAGTCTGTAATTACTTGTGTCACCCTTTGATCCCCTTTGTGAATGGGGGATACATTTGCACGTTTACAGTCCACGGGGACTTCCCCTGAGTCCAAGGATGCTCTCATAATTATGGCTAAGGGTTTGCTTACTTCCATTGCCATCTCTTTTAATATAACTGGATAGATCCTATCGACCCCAGTTGCCTTTTTATCTTTAACTTCAACAATTTCCCCTCCACTTTGCTCTCAGTTATTGCAAAATCATTTAGCTCCCTGTTGAGAGTTTAATAAGCTTGTGCTCTTCAGTTCCCTAAAAATTACTCGTGTCTAAATGTAGATGCATAATACGCGTTCAAGAGTAGTTGAACTATCAATATCAAGTGGGCCAATCTGATTCTTCTCTTTCTTTCTAGAGTTTATGTAAGTAAAGAAGGCTTTGCATCCTTTTCCAAAGATTTCTCGTAATCTGCCTTCGCTTGCCTAATCTCCTTTGTGACTTGATTATGGACTAGCTTATGTCTGCCATAGGCTTCCATGTTGTTTGATAATTTGTATGCATCTCATGCATTTTTCTTCTCTACCATGAATCTTATTAGTTCATCTGACATCCATTTAAGCCTAAACCTTGAACAGCATTTCTTAGTTGGAACGAAAAGCCTAGTAGCTTCCAAGATTACTTCCCATTTAGAATTTGCTGTTGGTGACATCATCAGTTGGTGACATCACCAAAAATAACTTACCCATTAGAAGAATTGATTTGAAACAGTTGAGGAGAGCTTAGGAGGTTATGATATGAGTTTATGGTAAGGCCCAATGCCGAAATATGGAAATTGAATGTAAAAAAAGATATTCAGCTCTTAAGAGTTCAAAAGCTGACATGCCTGGTGTGATTGAAGAAAGATATTGAATATATGGAGTATTGGCACCTTAGAGGGGATCCTATTGAGGTCTGTAAGGCTCTGAGAGGAGAGAGTAAAATGATTGATTGAGAGTGAAATTTTCATGGTTGTATGGAAAGTCATAGATCAGCTGGTTCAGTACCTAAGTTAGGAGGAAATTTCATTTTTTATTTATTTATTATTTTATTTTTTTGCTGATATGCATTGTTATATTGACACTAGCTATTGTGTCAGAAAAATTGCCAACCTGGTTACCATTAGATTAGACTTAATGTTTATGAGTGTGGGGGGGCTCCAAAAAATGTGAACCCTACAACTAATCTATGCATGTTGCCCTGATCAAGAGACTTTCAAGAATTCTTTTTTTTTAAGTATCTGATAGGATTAACTTGAACTTCAAATGAGAGTCAAACACTAGCCTAACACACTTTTAATTATTACAGAGAAATAATGGAATAAGACTTCAATTCTATTTTAGTACTTTTCAGGGCATGAGATATAAGTAATAATAGGAATCGCAAAATGTTTAACATTCTAAAATATTTTGCTATTACTAACAGTGGACATGATTGCAGGCAATTTATTTTTCAGATAATTGTAACCTGCAATATAAAGTCCAGTTAATTCATATGCAGTGTAATGTGATTTTCTTACAAATAGTCAAGCAATTCTATGTAATTTAACAAACTGTTAGCATTATTGTTCTATTCCATATTTTACATTCTAAAATATTAAACTTCATTTCTGAATAGATGCCGTCAAAATTCATCTATTTTTGAACAGAGGTGCTTTAAGCTAATGTAATGGGTTCCAAAAGTATTCTGCATGCAGCAAAAAAGGCACTTCGTTCTGAGTTAAAGAAAAAACTTTTTGCATTATCCTGTGAAGAAAAGGAACATCAGTCAGAAGCTGTAGTTGCTAAAGTTGGTAATTGTTTTTTATTTATTTTTTATATTGCATATTGTTAATTTTTACATTATTGAGATGCCAAGTCTAAACTGAAATATAACAATATTCCATCATCTGACTCTATGATAGTACAAATTATCCTGGGCTATTAGCCATCCTTTTGCAATTATCCTCATGCTGTCCTGTTTCCTGCTAGCTCTAGTCACTGTAAGCCTTTTTTCTAATGTTTGCTTAAATTAACACCATCAGTTTGTCTTCCTCTTCGTCTGCCTGTGGGTCTGTTTCCATTCACTTACCTTCGATTGGATATTTTTCACCCAAAAATTTAAAAATTTTTTATTTCTTTTATAATCCGTTCTTACTTCCATCTATTATTTCCATTTTTTTTTCTTTTTTTTTATTTCTTAATTTATTTCCATTTATTAATTCTTATTTTTTATCAAATCCTATGTTTAATAACCTAGGAGCTCTCAGCTCCATAGGTTAAAGAAGGTTAAAAACATTTGAATTTTTTTAATTGGCTTCCTATAATTATTTTATTGTCTATTTCCATGTCCATTTTCATTAAAGGCTGTTCCTAGATACACAAAATTACTAACGTGTACCAATTTTTTTATTAATTTTAGTTTACACAACATTTTCCTTGTTTCTCGCAACTTTTGTTTTTGTATAACTAATTTTTATGCCAAATTCTCTATAAAGTTTTGTTTTAGCTTTAGCAGTGGCAAATGATAGAAGAAAACAAGCTTGTACAGCATCAGCCAGAAAAAAAAAAATGACACCTCCCATTTCATCTATTCATTCACTCCAATCTAGTTCTTTGAATTGATTTAAACAATCAACTTCCACAACAACAGGTGAAAGTTTGTTCCAACAATCAACCACCTGCCTGCTAAAGGCAAACATCTGCACATCTACTGTGAGGTGATCTGATTGAGGTGTATAAGGCCTTGAATGGCTTGAGCAAGCTCAGTGTTGATGGCATTATTCGTCTTGCTCAGATTTTGCATCACAGGGGGCATAAATTTAAAATGAGGAAAGAAAAGACAATTGTAGAATAGATGTGGAGAAATTTGCCTTTAGCCAGCGGGTGATTGATTACTGGAATAAACTTCCATTTATCGTTGTGGAAGTTGACAGTTAAAATTTTTTTTTTTTTTTTTTTTGGCTGATGTGATGTAAGCCTACTTTCTTGCATCATATGTTTCTACTAATGCTGATACTAATGCTATTCTGCAACCATCCTACCTCAATTTGAATTTTTACTTCTTTGTTTGTGTGGTCTTACCAAGAGGATTCTTCCTCTTGGTCAGACCCCACTCATGTGTGGCATGGACAAGGTGCTGCTATTGATAAAGGGATGATTGAGCAAGCTCAATTAGCATTGAGCTTTCTCAATCCATTCAAAGCCTTAAACACTTCAATCAGATCATTTCACAGGTGCCAAGTCTCCAGATGCTGAAATTTGCAGTACACTGTTCTGTTCATCAATCTCATTGCCCTTCTCTGTACCTGTTCCCTCAGCTATACATCCTTCCTAAGATGAAGCCTCCAGACCTGTATGCAATATTCAATGTGTCTCCTGACCATTGCCTTATACAATGGGATAAGGATCTCCTTATCCTTGCTAGCAAAATTCCTGTATATCATTGACAAAATTCCATGAGCTGTCCTGTGCAACTCATGGAGCAGCAGTTGTACAGCTAGTCTGCATTTCTCAGAGAACTTCATATCTGACTGCAGAACTACCCCTAGGTCTTTTTCGTTTCCCACTGCCCTGATTGTAGTACCACACAGTTAGTATGTTTCTCTGAGATTACTGCTACCCATGTGCAGTACTTTGCATTTGGCAATGCTAAATTTCACTTGCCATTTCTCAACCCATCTGCCCAACTTTTCTAGATCCATCCTGTTGCAGTAACATACTGTCATTAACAACCCTGTCAACCTTTTTATCATCTGCAAACCTTCAACATTAACCCTGATATGCTTTCATTAGTATCATTGATAAATATTGAAAACAACAATGGCCATTACACCGAAACCCTGGGGAACTCCACTAATAACATTAGTCTGCAAAGAGCAATGTCCATTCATTCACTCTGTCTTCTCCCACTCAGTCATACCTTTATCCATAGCACACATTGCTCCAATTTGTACAGCACTCTGTCATGTGCAACAGTATCAAAAGCTTTCCTGAAATCCAAGTATATGATACCAAAATTATTTTTTGCATCCAGTTTCATTGTGACCACATCATAGTATCCAATCAAATTTGTCAAAATGATTTTCCTGTAGCAAACCCATGCTCTGTCTGAAGTATAATTGCAGCCTTGTCTAAGTGATCCTGCATTGCTTCTTTTACCAATGACCAGAGCCAAAACTAGAGTGGGGCGGCTTTAAGGGCCTATTCGACCAGTTATGTATTTTAAAATTGCTTATTTTTGATTTAATTACTGTCAGACCTGTGTTTAACAAACTCCATTATAGCTAATATTTTGAATTCCTTTTGGTAATTACATTTAAAGGTTTCTGTAGAATGAAGAAAATTTCCATATAACAAACAGATTACGGGAGACTTAACTTTGTATGCTTTGTTTCTACCTCTGGCCTTTAGGCAATTTAAGCAGTTAGAAAGTGCAAATTAAGAATTAAAGGGATTATCGTTCCGCAATGTAAGTGGAACGTAAAACATATCCCGCCATCTATCTCACATACTGAGAAGTCATGCTAGTCAACTGTTTTCTATAGCCAGTCAAAAGATTAAGGCGTTTTCCCAACATGGTTAATAGCTTCTGGTCAACTTGTGTTCTTTGTTTATAATAAAAGTAAAAATTTTATTAAAAGAAATACTGCGTTATCTTTGTACATGCTACTAATGATTCCAGAAATTTTTGTGAGAGTGAAAAAAATTATAAATTCGGGATTTATAATCACTTACAGAAAAAAAATATCAGGAAGGAACAGTTTTACAATTTCTGAAAATAACAAACTCCAATTACAAAGTTCAACAAAGTATGGCCCGTTCTGTGACGTCACACCTGAGTTTTTTTGTTTGTCCTCCAGTGGTTAGCACTGGAGGATAAACAAAATTTTTCAGATATCTGTTGAAATATCAACAGATATTTGAAAAATCATGTGTTATCAATTTTGCAGGACATAAAATCTATAACCCCTTTACAGCTTCTCCAATTCGTTCATGAGTATTATCTAATAGAATCTTATCTACATATAGAAATAGCGCTATGAATTTTTCTTACCCTGCCTGTAACAGTAGCTTATGAAAAGTCCTTCAAAGTGAGAAAAATTCAATTAAAATAATACACCTTCATTGCATATTTTTAGTTTATGTTATAATATTAAAAGTACTATATTTTGGAATATTTTGTTTCTAGGTATATAAACAAACTATCTGGTTTTCTAATTTCTTTTAATTAGAAAATTAATAATTTATATAGAATTAAATTCTTTGTAGATATAAACGAATATTTGTATGTTTCTTTTTCTTTGATATATTCATCGTTTTGTTATATTTATTGTATTATTTAAATTATTCTATTAATAAATATATGCAAATCATAGGTTGCAATAGTAATTTTTATAAATTCATAAAGATTGCAAAGCTGTAGCAAGTGGGGTGCAGAGGGAATTTTCCCCAGCGCCAAGCTTCTGGGGGGGTGCAAACTGAAGGAATTATCTAACACAATCAACGGTGCCAGGAAGATGTGTTGCCCCCAGGCATTGACAACCCTAGCTAAGCTACTGGAAGATTGACTACCTACATATAATGGTGGCATACTTATAACACTTTTGCCCCAGGCATAGGATTGCCTAGTTCCAGCTCTGCTAATTACTATTATTTTCCCCATAACAGAAGTTAAACTAACAGGTCTATAATTCCTTGTGTCACCTTTTAACCATATTTTGTGAATTGGGGATACATTCGGACACATACAGTGTGTGGGGACCTCCCTGAAGCCAAGGATAGTGTCATAATTATGGCTAAGAGTTTGCTTACTTCTTTTGCTGCTGCTCTTCTTAATATAATTGGATAGATCCTATCTACCCCAGGTGCCTTCCTTGTGTTTAACTTCAACAATTGCTCTCCCACTTTTATGTCAGTTATTACAAAATCATTTAGCTCTTGTTACAGTTTGATAAACTTCTGTCATCCCTTCCCTAAAGATTTCTCCATATGTGAATGTAGATGCAAAATACTCATTGTTTGTCAGCAATCTGAGCGGGATCATCAACAATGAAACCATTGTTATCGAATGGACCAATTTGATTCATCCCCTTCATTCTAGTGTTTACATAAGTAAAGAAGTCTTTGCTGTGTTTCTTTGCATCATTTGCCAGAGATTTCTCATAATCTGCCTTTGCTTGCCTAACCTCCTTTGTGACTTGATTTCAGACTAGTTTGTCTACCATAAGCTTCTGTGTTGACTGATAATTTATATGCATTGCATCCCATGCACTGTTCTGTGTCATGAGTTTCATCTGTTCAGGTGATATCATCAGTTGGTCCCACTGTATAGAATTTAAAAACTATCTGAGACTAATGTAGTCATTGTTACGAAAGCAAAAACCCCTCCCTTTACTGTCGATGGTAGTTCCGTCATTGACTGGAACTGAAATCAATACACTGTGATCACTGTCACCAGTGGATCTTTTATCTGCAGATTCTTAATGCATGAATAATCACTGCTGATAGTCAGATAAAGAGTATTATTTGCCCTAGTTGCCTCTTGAATATGCTGCTATAGAAAAGTCAACTAAATCCACAAAAGTTTTGCTAAAGAGTGAATGAACAACCCCCACAAGTTTCAGTCAATATCTGTAAAGTTAAAATTCCTCATTATAAGACATTCTGATTTTCTGTACAGCTGTTCATTGTACTCACCAGAGTCATTAGTCCTATAGCACATTCCACTCATTTTTGCTTTCCCAGTGCTTATGTCAGCATTACTCAAACTTTTTTAGTCAAGGAACACTTTTTTATCTCACAATATATTTATGGAACACTTACGAAACACAAATTTAGTGGGAGCCAATGAACTGTTTGCTAATATTTTATTACATACGACACACTGTACATCAAGAGCATCTTTATTTCCAACACATGTAAGGCCGAAATTCAAATAACTGTCATCATTTCGTTTTGGTCTTTTATTAGTTGGTTCCTGTTTTTTCACTTCTGATTTTTGGGGAACAAAAGACTGCGATTGTTCATCCTCACTTTGAAGTGTCACTATATTGTGTTTGTTTTCATCGGCCACAGTTGCAATACTAGAAGTACTTGCTTCTTGTTTTAAAGTTCCTTTTTTCAACCACAAATCCATGGTCATTTATTTTAATAATATTTGGAAATACTGATAATTATCAAAAAAAAATTTATACAAGGAAGTGAGCTTAATTATGATATCGGTTCACTTTCCCCCTCTTCTTCAACCCATGTACTCCAGGCTAAATGGCATATGAATGGCATACTAGATCACTACATTCCTACTTTTTCGTAGATGTCATTACCTCTATGCAAAAGCCTGCCAAAATAAAGTGTTCCGCAGTCTATTTGATTATTAATCTATGCCAGTACGTTAATAACTCAAAAAAATTGTTACAAATTATAACGATGCTACAAATATGCAAAATTTATTTATTTCATTTATTTTTTTATTTTTTTTTTTTAATTATTAATTACTATTTTTCGTGGAACACAGTTTGGGAAACGCTGGCTCATGTCGCACCAGACTGACTCAACCTTATATTGGCCACCCATGTCAACTGGATGAACTGCATTAGATTTTATTTATATTTTTAGATGCCTTAGATTTTATTTAGATTTAGATGCCTTAGATTTTATTTAGATTTAGATGCCTTAGATTTTATTTAGATTTAGATGCCTTAGATTGGGGCTCTGCTGGGGTATTCATGCACAAAAGTATCTGGAGTATACATTGAACTAATGAACTAATGAGACTTGTGGCAGAGAAGAAAAATGCATACGATGCATATAAATTATCAGGCGGGCGACACAGAAGCCTGTGGCAGATATAAACTAGTCTGTAATCAAGTCACAAAGGAGATTAAGCAAGCGAGGCAGATTAAGAGAAATCTTTGACAAAGTATGCTAAGCAAAACAGCAAGGACATCTTTACTTATATAAACTCTAAAAGGAAGGGGATGAATCAGATTGATCCACTTGATATTGATTCGACTGCTGATGATTCTGCTCAAATAGCTAACAAACTGAATGAGTATATTGCATCTACATTCACACATGAGGAGTTAAGGGAGGAAAATGCCAGAAGTTTATCAAACTGTAACAGGGTGCTTAATGATTTTGTAATAACTGAGAGCAAAGTGGAGGAGAAATTGTTGAAGTTAATCATAAGAAAGGCTCCTGGGGTGGATGAGATCTATCCAGTTATATTAAAGGAGGCGGAAAAGAAACTAAGCAAACCCTTAACCATAATTATGAGAGCATCCTTGGATTCAGCCCCACGGACTGGAGATGTGCAAATGTATCCCCAATTCATAAAGGTGAATCAACGGGTGACACAAGTAATTACAGATCAGTTAGTTTAACTTCTATTCCGGGTAAAATAATGGAGTCAAAGTTGCATTGCAGGATCATCAAGACAAGACTGCAACAATAATTCAGACACAGCATGGGTTTGTTAAGGAAAAGTCTTGTTTGACAAATTTGAGTGGATACTATGATGTGGTTACAAAGAAACTGGATGCAAAAAATAGTTTTATATCATATACTTAGATTTCAGGAAAGCTTTTGACACAGTTGCGCATGGAAGACTACTGTACAAATTGGAGCAGAATGGCATTAGGGGTAAGTTGCTACAATGGATAAAAGAATGGCTGAGTGGGAGAAGACAGAGTGGTAATCAATGGACTCTGCTCTTCGTGGACTAGTGTTATTAGTGGAGTCCCACATGGTTTGGTGTTGGGCCCACTGTTGTTTTGTATATTTATCAATGATATCGATGAAGGTATATATATCAGACTTAGTGTCGAAGTTTGCAGATGATACAAAGGTTGGCAGGGTTGTTAATGACAGCGTGCTACTGCAACAGGATCTAGAAAATTTTGGAAGATGGGCTGAGAAGTGTCATCTGAAGTTTAACATTGACAAATGCAAAGTAATGCATATGAGTAGAAGTAATCCCAGACCAACTGTGTGGTACTACACTTAGGGTGGTAGAAAATGAAAAAGACCTGGGAGTAATTGTGCAGTCGGATATGAAGTTTTCTGAGCAATGCAGACAGGCTGCCAGAGCAGGTCATGGGATTTTGTCAATGATATATAGGAATTTTGCTAGCAGGGAAAAGTGAATATTCCTTTGTATAAGGCGATGGTCAGACCAAACCTTGAGTACTGGTCTGGAGGCCTCATTTTAAGAAGGATGTAGATTTGCTTGAGCATGTACATTGAAGGGTAACAAGATTGGTAAAGAGAACGAAGGGGTCCTCTTACCAAGAGAGGCTTAAGTTCTGCAAATTGCAGCAGCTGGAGACTAGGCACCTGTGAGGTGCTTGAGGCTTCGAATGGGTTGAGCACACTGAAGTCTGACAGGATTCTTCCGCTTGCTCAGATTATGAATCTAAGGGAGCATAAATTAAAATTGTGGAAAGACAGTTACAGAATAGATGTGCGGAAATTTGCCTTTAGCCAACGGGTGATTAATTCAAACTTCCATATGTCGTGGAAGTTGATAGCGTAAATAAATTCAAGGAGGAACTGGACAAACTTCTAGAGGGAATGGTTGTGTGAATTTTTTTTTTTTTTTTTTTTTGGCTGATGCTACATAAGCTCATACGCTTGCTTTCTTGCATCACATGCTTCTGTTACTATACTGAGAATGTTGCGGCTCCAGCCAACAACAGTACTGTAGCTAGAAACAGCATGTTGATGTGAGAGACTGACAGAGGGTGAAAGGAATCTGTCAGTCTAACAGACAGGCACAATTGTTTAAATGACAATGGTGTCCAAAGGAATGTATCAGAATGTACAAGTCATTGGATTCTGTTACAGATATTAGGGTATGGCAGCAAATGGCCTCTCCATTCTTGTCAACAGAAAACTAGTAGCTATGCGAAACCAAAACTGGACATCTGAAGAGTGGGAAAAAGTCTCGTAGTTCACTTGCTCTCCAGTTCTTGGTTCCATTTTATCCAGTGGACATGACAGCACTGCAAGCTAGGGTTGGAAATGTGGTGTGAGAGTGTTTTCGTGTTTATGGGTTGACATCCGATTGCTTCAACCTGTGAAGTGCTATTCACTATTAGGTCAGTGTGCATAATCAGCTGGCTGCTCAGTGTATATAGCACTAGAAGGTAATGTTATTATAATTATGTATTTTATTTATTTAGTGTTATTCAAAATCTCCTATATTTGAAACTAACTTGTTCAAATATGGAATTCTGTACTAATAATAAATGTACAGGCTTATGTATACCTGCACTTCCTTTATGTGATATATAACAATATTATTTTTCCAGTTACTCAACAGTGAGAGATTTAATTCAAGTCAAAGGATATCTGTTTATTTAAGTAGAGACATTGAAGTGAATACACAAAAAATTTTAGAACACATCTTTCAAAATGGAAAGGAATGTTTCATTCCAAAATATGAGTAAGTCATGTCACTTTTCTAATTAAAAAATAAACATTTTAATTTTCGAAACTACTTTATTTGAAAATTGTTGGTATCACAAAAACATTTACTTTCAGAAGTCAGTTTTCAGAATTTTTTTTTATTATTTTGTCTAGCATTTAGTAGTTTTGTTCTCTGTTCACTTTTATGTCACAACATTAGTCTTTTGACAACAGCTGAGAGAAATGCTAGTTTAAATGTGCAGTTCTTGTGTGATGTAATTGATCTGCCGTGAATGTTACTCGTTTCATCTCTATGTCATGCACTGCTAAAAGGTTTCAATTATTGTCCAAGTAATAAAATTACCTTTAAATTGCTCACTATGTATTGTTACTTCTTTAATTTCCTTCTTGCTTATAGTTTATAAATTTCCTTTACATAAATTTACCAAATTTCTTCCCCTAAAACTACTAAATTCCTAATTTTACTGGACATACATTTCAAATCACCTGTTATTATCAACTGATAACACATATATTAAAAATTTTGTTAATTTTCTCAAATGTTTGCTCTCCTTATAAATTTTATTGCACATACATTCATATGTTGTCTAGATCAGTGCTTCTCAAACTATCTGTGGTGAAGGATCAGTTCCTTTTATTTCCAATCTGTCGCAGACCGATACTTTTGTAAACTACAAATCGCCTGGACCAGTAATGGAAGAATTGTTGCATACTGGTTAACATTCCCGACGAATTTCCAATTCGTCTCGGACCGGTAACAAACAGTTTTCAGACCAGCACCAGCCTGTGGACCACACTTTGAGCAGCATTGGTCTAGATTATTTGTGTTGTATGAAAACAGCACCTTTATCTTAAATTGTGGTTTATTTTAACGTTGTTGCCCCTTTCTACTATTAACTTTGAATGAACACTTGAACTTTTATGAGTAATTTGAATTTTTGGGTTCAGTAGTGAACTTTATGGATCAGTATATTCCAATCATAAATGGCTGTTTTTCTTGTTATGAACTGTTGTCACTGATTAAGTATGTTCTTATTTAACTATATTTCTCAAAACGTGGCTTGTCATTTTTTTATTCAATAAAAACCCAAATTAAAGAAAGTTAAATTAATAAATGTCAGAAATTTGATGCATTTGCTATAAAAATTAGTCTAATTTCTGTAGCAGATGCATCAACCAACTGGCAAGAAATTTTGTTTCATGTTTGCCAACTTGTTTCCATGTGAGGGGGTATGTCATCATATCATGATGACATACCCCCTCACATGGAAACATTTTATTTATTTTTTTCATTTTATTATACATTTTTATTTATTTATTTATTTTTAAACAAGACTGGTTCTACATCACCAGTTTAATGAGAGACTTATATTAAACTCTCCTGTTAATTCAAAAAAGATAAAGATTGTTACTGCAGAATTATTTATCTGCATATATTTACCTATATATATTTCCCTCTTCGATTCTGTTACAAAAATTTATGACTTTGCTCTTTGAAAAATTGTTTATTCACTCAAACCACAGTTAACCTGTAAGTGCAGAAGGCCATTTCACAATTATACTCTTTGCAATCTTAGTAACCTTTGGAAATCCATTTTAGAAACAATTGATTGTAATCTCATTAGGTTGATTGGATCTTGTCATGATTTTCATTCTGGCTCTTGTAGGCATATTCTGTTTACAGCCATAAATCTAAATGTTGAGGACATGTTATCATGAAGGATATCCATATTGAAGCATATCAAACCTTTACCAGACAACCTGTTTTGATGGATTTAATAAGTTTTTTTTATTTATTTATTTATTTAAAATTAGCTTGCTAAGTACTCTACACACTAAAGTAATATGAGACTGTAGTAGCTAGAAGGTATATAGGGGCTTTCAGATTAATAAATGTTCAGTTGAGAAATGCTACTGTTTTAATGTTCTGCTTAAATACGAGGTCTGTCCGGAAAGTATCCAGCCATTTTGAATATTTGAGAACCAGTTGCATGGCCTTGATGTAACTTGGCAGCTCTTCATAGGAGACCTTACTGTGCATGCCTGAACAGTCAGTCGGCAATGAGATGCCATTGAGGGAGCTTGTGTACTGTGTGACCGTCGCATTCACAATTACCGAGTGAGTAGATCAGCGAATGAGAAGACTTTCGGGGATGATTCAATGAGTGAAGCCCAAATAAAAATGTGGTACTAACGCTTCGAAGATGAGTGGGAATCCGTTGAAAACTATCCGCATTCTGGAAGGCCTTCAACAAGCAGAACACCCGAAAATGTTGAATGCATGTGGCTGCAATCAACGAAAATCGGCGATTGACAGTGAGAGAATTAGAAGAAGTTGTGGGGATTCCACGGACTATTGTTTCAAAGATTTTGACAGAGGATCTTGGCATGAAACATGTGCCCCCAACTTTGTTCCCTGGCTCCTGTCACAAGGAATTTTGTGCCGAAATTGCACAGGACTTGCTTGAAACCACTAATAATGACCCAGATTATTCCAGATTTGGCTCCCTGTGACTTCTGGCTTTTCCCAAAGCTGAAATTGCTGTTGAAAGAGGGGACAGAAGAAAAGAAAAGACGAGATTAAGGAGAACGCAATGAGGCAGCTGATGGCGATCCCAAAAAAGGACTTTGCAGATTGTTTTGAAAAGTGGAAGCAATGCTGGGATAAGTGTGTGAGATCCCCTTGGGATCCCACACACTTTGAGTACTTTGAAGGGGACTAAGGTACCATTGTCGTAGGCAAGTTTTTTTTTTTTTGTATGTTACTTGACTGGATACTTTCCGGACAGACCTCGTAAGTATACAGGAAGAACTGTCAAGAGCAATTCTAGAATCCACATAACATCCTTATTTCCTTTCAAAATAACTAACTATAGATAATGACTGGAAAAGTTCCTGTGCTTATCATTAGTAATTTTAAGTTGTGTTGAATTAAGTTAAATCAGTCAGCTTGTACAAAAAAAGCTAACCACATTTAGACACTTAGAAAACAAATTGGAAGTTTATCTATGGACAACATGTTTCATCCACTGGAATAAGTTGTTTCCGTTAGTATTCAGGGTTAACAATATGGAAAAATTTAAAGGTCAGTTGTATTAGCACGTTTTTGCTATGGGAAGTATGAGAAGAATAAATATAGGCCCTGTGTGTGTGTGTTACTTTTATTAATGCAGCAATAGCTGAGCAGCTTCCATATATCTTTTGGCCTTTATTAATAATTCTTTAGATCAGTTGTTTGCATAATAGTAAAATTACAGTGATATTATGATTATCTAGCACTCTTGAAGTGCTGAAGAAAAACACAGTTGAATGCTAAATGACAGTTGTAAGTTATTGTTTAAAGGAATCTTTCACAAGAAAAGAAACACAGCTGTGATCAAATAAGCATGCTATCCTGTGGCTTTTGAAAATTGGTATTCATTCTCTTCAGAATTCAGAGAGAAACTGATAATTTAGATTGATAATTGTTTTGGTATATTTCTAAACTGCTTCTGCAGAGCAGGTTGAAAGTATCATTAAGAAGTTAACTATTGACTGAAAAATAAAAATAAGATAAAAGAACTTAAAATTATCATTAATAAACTTAACAAGATGAAATTATCTTAAAAAGATAGCTATAGCATGATAATTATGCAAAAGAATAGGAAACAAAAATAAACACATAAGGTACAACTGTTGTTCCAACTGAATTCCACAAAACTACAGTGACAACTGAGAAAAGATTAGTTGACAGGAGCTGGGCTCCTTGGATATCATGTTAATCAATGAAATGATATTCCACAGCATTTGTGAGAGCCATACCTTTAATCTCAAGTCCCATTCTCCGGGGTTTATATAATCACTAAGAGAGAGAGAGAGAGAGTATGAACTCTGAAGTGCCATGGAACTTGAGATTAAAGGTATGGCTCTCTAACACAGCTCAGTACCACCATCAACCCTCGCTGCACCCTTCCCTCCTCCCACATTCAGAGTTACTTCTACTTACACTAGGTCTTCAAGGATCCAAAGCTGACTTTCCAGACAGCTATCAGCCAAGCAACCAACCAACCAACCAACCAAACCAAGCCTCACCAATCAAAATACATTTCCCCACCATCCTGCAAAGATATTATTACATTCAAAAACCATTATAGCCACAGCTAATTATCAAAACTGCAGCTTTCTGTCAGAGCAGGGATAGACACTTAAGTTGTCTAGCTCTCTATAACCTCAAGAAATAGAAATCCCTGTGTGCATAGTCTACAGCTTACACGCACAATCAACATGAGTCTGGACCACTCAGAATATTCCTCCTGTAACTCCAAGTTCAGTTTATGCTGCCACCAGATCAAGTTACTGCTCATCTGAGATATAAACCCTGTGCATTCCTTCCCTGTCTAAAAACTTCAAAATTAGTATTAGCCACATAGTACGATAAAGCCTTAGGCTTTGCTGCACCAGCCAAAAAATTATATAAAATGCAGGTAGTTCCCAACTTTATTAGTTAATTCATTCCTGGTGCACACTTCTAAAGCGGGAATTTATGTCCCGTAGACATAATGTTAAAAACGGGTTACGTTCTCAACAATGAAATTTCACCATAGTAATATTAAATGAAATTCAGCAAAACAATACTTTATCTTAAACAATGATTTATTTATCCAAAGAAAAATGAAAACATAACCTTTAAAATCAAGCAAATTATAATAATAAAGAAATTACTTGTCACACAAATGTTCAAGAATGTTTATTCTTCATTATCATCGACTAAATTCACACTTGTTGATGGTTCTTCACTTGTAGATGACTCAACAGTAGTTGGCTTGCACTCATTGTTGGAAGCACAAGGAGTTGCTATTTTCTTCAGAAATGCTTCTAGAGTCATTTGTTTCAAAGACACTCTTCTCTTTTCTTTATAAATTTCATGATTGCATGCATAAGCAACTTTTCTAGTGCACTCGAAATGTGAATCTTGAGGCTCAAATCTCAGTTGTTTTTGTTTTTTTTTTTTTTCTGCGTTGACTTTATCAATCCCTTTGAGAATGAAGGAATGAATAGGAGTTTCAGCTGTTAAATCTTCTTCTTCCTCAGCTTCTTCACATTTTGCCATTTCAGTGAAGTCATCATTTGCAAGCTGTCCATTGCATTCTTGAAGCAGATCAGTGACGTCACTTGTAGAAACCTCAAGCTTCGATTGGTTAGCAATATTAATGACTGCTTCTCTTTCATTTTATACTATCTCTGCTGGTTTTTGAAATCCTTCAGAATTATCAATAAACTGAGGATAGAATTTATTCCAAACACCTTTCATGTTCTTTATAATTTTGTCCCATACTCATTTTATTATTTTGATTGCATCTAAAATATGAAATTCTTTAAGAGTTGAACCTTACTCCTTATCTGTTGAAACGATGCCCTGAAATTTTTTGCCATCAAATACGACACCACTTTTGCAGCATTGGCAGCAAAAGTAGTGTCGTATTTGATGGCAAAAAATTATTTTAACATTAGATTTTAAAAAAGATTATTTTAACAAAAAAACAGCGAAAAACCACTCTTTGCAACGTCAGCATGATAACTGCTTTGTTATGCAAGTAGTAGTAGTAGTAGTAGTAGTAGTAGTGGCACATGATGCAAGAAAGCAAGTGTAGGAGCTTATGCAGCATCAGCCAAAAAAAAAAAACACACCATTCCCTCCAAATGCCTGTCCAGTTCCTCCTTAAATTTATTTAACCTATCAACTTCTACAACGACAGATGGAAGTTTGTTCCAGCAATTAACCACCGCTGGCTAAAGGCAAATTTCCGCACATCTATTCTACATCTGTCCTTTCTTAATTTGAACTTATGTCCCCGTAGGTTGGTAATCTGAACAAGTGGAAGGATCCCATCAGAATTCAGCGTGCTCAACCCATTCAAGGCCTTATAGACCTCAATCAGAACACCGCGCAAGTGCCTAGTCTCCAGCCACTGCAATTTGCAGAACTTAAGCCTCTCTTGGTAAGAGAATCCCTTCATTCCCCTCACCAATCGTGTTGCTCTTCTCTGTACACGCTCAAGCAACTCTACATCCTTCCTAAAATGAGGCCTCCAGACCTGTACGCAGTACTCAAGGCGTGGCCTGACCATTGCCTTATACAGAGGGACAATCACCTCCTTTTCCCTGCTAGCAAAATTCCTATATATCATTGACAAAACCCCATGACCCGCCCTAGCAGCCTGTCTGCACTGCTCAGAAAACTTCATATCTGACTGCACAATTACTCCCAGGTCTTTTTCATTTTCTACCACCTTAAGTGTAGTACCACACAGTTGGTACGTTTCTCTGGGGTTACGTCTACCCATATGCAGTACTTTGCATTTGTCAAGGTTGAAATTCAGTTGCCACTTCTTAACCCATCTGCCCAAATTATCTAGATCCTGTTGCAGTAGCACACTGCCATTACTGTCATTAACAACCCTGCCAACCTTTGTGTCATCTGCAAACTTGGACATTAAGCCTGATATACCTTCATCAATATCATTGATAAATACACAAAACAACAGAGGACCCAACACCGAACCCTGTGGGACTCCACTAATAACATTCGTCCACAAAGAGCAGCACCCATTGATTACTACCCTCTGTCTTCTCCCACTTAACCATCCTTTTATCCATTGTAGCAACTTACCCTTAATACCATTCTGCTCCAATTTGTACAGTAGTCTTCCATGCGCAACAGTGTCAAAAGCTTTCCTGAAATCCAAGTATATGATATCAAAATTATTTTTTGCATCCAGTTCCTTTGTGACCACATCATAATAACCAATCAAATTTGTCAGACAAGACTTTCCCTTAACAAACCCATGCTGTGTTTGAATTATTGCTGCAGTCTTGTCTAGATGATCCTGCAATGCATCTTTAACCAGCGACTTCATTATTTTACCCGGAACAGAAGTTAAACTAACTGGTCTGTAGTTTGTGGCCTATGTATATAGTTACACATAGGGTTTTTAATGCCATATTTATGAATGTTTAGCATTTATTTATTGCAATTAATGTTCATATTTTTGATTTTGTTGATACATGATACTTGATAAAAGAACTCATAAAACCAGGAATGCGTAATGCGAAAACTCATAAAACCAGGAATGCGTAATGCGAAAACTCATAAAATGGGAACTGCCTGTAATAATAAAAAATAAACAATAAAACAATAATAAAAAAGAAAATAAACAACCCATGTAAATAATAATTTTACAAGCTGTCAGCTTCAGCAACCCAAGAATAAGTTTATTCCAGTAATTAACAATTCATCTGGCTAAAAGACCTGTGATCCACTTTAAACCTCTTTCTCTGTAATTTGAATTTGTCTGTTACTCCTAGTTCTAGAATCATTTGTAAGAGCAAAAATTTTGCCTTCATTCATTTTACTTTACTCTCTGAGAGCCTTATAGACCTCAATCTGGTCCCCTCTGAGGTGCCTGGTTGCCAAGCTCTACATAGCTCACATATTCACAGTGTTTCCTAATATGAGCATCCTTTTGCAGATCTAACCAAGTGGTTCCTGCCTTTAAACCCTTACCAGAAGCTTGGTGTATTTTTTTAGGTACTATCTCTACACAGTGGACCCCCACTTTATGATATTAATCCGTTCCAGAGACACCATGCTATCATGAAAATATCATAATGTGAACCCAATAACACATTGTTCTTTGGTAATTGGTTCCAGTACCTTGGAAGTTGAAATTTTTGCTATATAACTGAACTATTTATCTCTCTTAAAGGTGATTTTTATAATTATACATATTGATAAAAAAAAAATTTATTAAAACTTATATATCAATTAAAGCACAGCACACACAGCCAACACATTTACAAACGCTGCTATTGACTGATAGGAAGGACCACATGATCCAGTCGGAGACAATTGTAAACCCATCATCGTGAAATAAGTAGTCGCTGATTAACATGATCACTGGTTAGTAGAATCAGCCTTTATAGAATCAAATTTTAAAAAATGAATTCAAATCATTAAAATGGGCTACACTTTCATCGTTATCATATATTTGGTTATAAGAATCAATTTGGAATGCCTTTGTGATATTTTTCTAAAGAACATTTCTGGAGGTCACATCTGTTGTTGCATTAGCATTAGTAGGAAAATTGATACAAGAAAGCAAGCTTATATAATATCAACCAAAAAAAAGAAAAACCTTCCCTTTTCACCCATCCATTCAATCCAAAAGTTTCTCTGGTTCATCCTTGAATTTATTTAAGCTGTCAACTTCCACAGGGATAGATGGAAGTTTGTTCCAGCAATCAACCACCTGCTGGCTAAAGGCAAATTTCCTCATATCTATTCTACAACTGTCCTTCCTCAATTTGAGTTTATGCCCCCTCAGGTGCCAAATCTGGGCAAAAGGAACAATCCCATCAACATTGATCTTGCTCAAACCATTCAAGGCCTTATACACCTCAATCAGATCACCTTGCAGGCACTTGGTCTCCAGACACTGCAATTTTCAAAACTTAAGCCTTTCTTGGTAGCAGCAACCTTTTGTCCCATTCACTAATCTGGTCCTTCTCTGTACTTGTTCCAGCTCTACGTTTTTCCTAAAATGAGGCCTCCAGGCAGATCTATATGCAGTATTTAAGGTGTGGCCTGACCATTGCCTTATACAAGGGAATAATCACCTCCTTATCCCTGCTAGTAAAATTCCTATATATCATTTACAAGACCCCATGAGTTATTCTTGCAAACTGTCTGCACTGCTCAGAGAACTTCATATCTGACTACATAATTACCCCCAGGCCTTTTTCATCCTCCACTACCCTGAGTGCAGTACTGCATAGTTGGTATGTTACTCTGGGGTTACTGCTACCCATATGTAGTACTTTGCATTTGTCTATGTTAAACTTTAGCTACTACCTCTCAGCCCATCTGCTCAACTTTTTCATATCCTATTGCAGTAGCTTACTCTCATTAACAACCCTACCAACCATCATATTGTCTGCACACATGGATATTAAGCCTGATATACCTTAATAAATATCATTGATAAATACAGAAAACAACAATGGGAACAACATGGACCCCTGGGGCACACCACTAATAACATGAGTCCATGAAGAGCACTGTCCATTGATTACCACTCTGTCTTCTCCCACTCAACCATCCCTTTATCCATAGCAACAACTTGCTCTTAATTCCATACTGCTCCAATTTGTACAGTAGTCTTTCATGTGCAACAGAAGTGGTGGTAGTAGTAGTAGTAGTAGTAGTGGCATGTGATGCAAGAAAGCATGTGTATGAGCTTATGCAGCATCAGCGAAAAAAAAAAAAAAAAAAAAATCACACCATTCCCTCCAAATGCCTGTCCAGTTCCTCCTTAAATTTATTCAACCTATCAACTTCCACAACGACAGATGGAAGTTTGTTCCAGCAATTAACCACCCTCTGGCTAAAGGCAAATTTCCGAACAAGTGGAAGGATCCCATCAGAATTCAGCGTGCTCAACCCATTCAAGGCCTTATACACCTCAATCAGATCACCGTGCAGGTGCCTAGTCTCCAGCCACTGCAATTTGCAGTACTTAAGCCTCTCTTGGTAAGAGGATCCCTTCATTCCCCTCACCAATCTTGTTGCCCTTCTCTGTGTACACGCTCATGTAAGTCTACATCCTTCCTAAAATGAGGCCTCCAGACCTGTACGCAGTACTCAAGGCGTGGCCTGACCATTGCCTTATACAGAGGGATAATCACCTCCTTTTTCCTGCTAGCAAAATTCCTATATATCACTGAAAAAACCCAATGACCTGCCCTGGCAGCCTGTCTGCATTGCTCAGAAAACTTCATATCTGCCTGCACAATTACTCTCATGTCTTTTTCATTTTCTACCACCTTAAGTGTAGTACCACACAGTTGATACGTTTCTCTGGGGTTACTTCTACCCATATGCAGTATTTTGCATTTGTCAAGGTTTAAACTTCAGTTGCCACTTCTTAGCCCATCTGCCCAAATTATCTAGATCCTGTTGCAGTAGCACCCTGCCATTACTGTCATTAACAACCCTGCCAACCTTTGTATCATCTGCAAACTTCGACATTAAGCCTGATATACCTTCATCAATATCATTGATCAATATACAAAACAACAGTGGACCCAACACTGAACCCTGTGGGACTCCACTAATAACATTAGTCCACGAAGAGCAGCACCCATTGATTACCACCCTCTGTCTTCTCCCACTTAACCATCCTTTTATCCATTGTAGCAACTTACCCTTAATACCATTCTGCTCCAATTTGTACAATAGTCTTTCATGCGCAACAGTGTCAAAAGGTTTCCTGAAATCCAAATATATAATATCAAAATTATTTTTTGCATCCAGTTCCTTTGTAACCACATCATAATATCCTATCAAATTTGTCAGATAAGACTTTCCCTTAACAAACCCATGCTGTGTCTGAATTATTGCTGCAGTCTTGTCTTGATGATCCTGCAATGCAACTTTAACCAGCGACTCCATTATTTTACCGCAAACAGAAGTTAAACTAACTGGTCTGTAATTACTCGTGTCACCCTTCGAACCCCCTTTGTGAATTGGGGATACATTTGCACATCTCCAGTCTGTGGGAACCTTCCCTGAGTCCAAGGATGCTCTCATAATTATGGCTAAGGGTTTGCTTAGTAGCTTTGCCGCCTCCTTTAATATAACTGGATAGATCCCATCCACCCCAGGTGCTTTTCTTGTGTTTAACTTCAACAATATCTCCTCCACTTTGCTCTCAGGTATTACAAAATCATTAAGTATCCTGCTACAATTTGATAACCTTCTGCCATTTTCAAACCTTAATAATTCCTCATGTGTGAATGTAGATGCAGAATACTCATTCAGTTTGTTTGCTATCTGATCAGGATCATCAACAGTCGAACCATCGATGTCAAGCGGACCAATCAGATTCATCCCCTTCCTTTTAGAGTTTATATAAGTAAAGAAATCCTTGCTGTTTTTCTTAGCATCCTTTGCCAAGGATTTCTCGTAATCTGCCTTCGCCTGCCTAACCTCCTTTGTGACCTGATTTCAGACTAGCTTATATCTGCCATAGGCTTCTGAGTCGCTTGATAATTTATATGCACTTCATGCATTTTTCATGCATTGGAAGTTGAAATTTTTGCTATATAACTAAGCTATTTATCCCTCTAAAAGGTCATTTTTATAATGGAAATTGCACTACACTTTCACGTTATCATATGTTCCGTTTATAAGAATCAATGTTGAACAGCTTTGTTGAATTTTTTCTAAAACATGTTTCTGGAGGTCACTACCATAAAACAATAAAAACAATTTGCACTTTCCGGTTTATTGGACTTTACTGTTAGTGCAGTCTATTATAATTGGATCTCGTTGCTTCAGCAGTGAATACTATTTTAAGGGACAGTGCACGTATAAAAGAACATGTTAAAGGATCAACGCATTTAAGATCAGCAGTGATCACAAAACAGTGTTCAGGTGCTATATCGAAGATGGAAAAGCTTTTAATAATATGGATGGAAAATCAGATTCAGAAGCAAGTACCCCCTGAGTCCAATGGCCATTCAAGCAAAAGCAAGAAATCTTTATGACGATATTAAGGATATGTACGGCAAACCCCAAGCCAAGTTCATTGCAAGCAGTGGGTGGTTTAATAGGTTCACGCATTGTGCTGATTTCCAAAACATTAAAGTATGCGGTGAAGTTGCCAGTGCCAATTCTGCAGCTGCAGAGAAATTTTGTGACATTTCTTCTCTCTTTTTGTAATTTTATAATTTTGAATTTTTGTAATTTTGTACATTTTTGTTATTTTTCCTGCGCGTGAGATAAAAAAATTTAATAAATAATTCTATTTACATGTTTGTCGAACATTTCTTTTTTGCTTCAATCAAATTCACGTGCATAGTTGAGTGCTGCCTAAGCATTTAGGGAAATCCTGACTTATGTACCGTTCCACGGAATGCAATTCTTACATTAGTCAGAGAGTGGCTGTATATGATATCAAAATTATTTATTTATTTTATATATATATATATATTTTTTTTTTTTTTTTTTTCAGTTCCTTTGTGACCACATTATAGTATCCAATCAAATTGGTCAGACAAGACTTGCCCTTAACAAACTCATGCTGTGTCTCAATTATTACTGCTGTCTTTTCTGCATGATCATGTAATGCTTCTTTAACCAGTGACTCCATTATTTTCCCCTGAACAAATGTTAAACTAACGAGTTTGTAATTGCTCATGTTACCTTTTGATCCCCTCTTTGTGAATAAGAGACATACATTTGCACATCTCCAGTCTGTCAGGATCTCTCCCTGAGTCCAAGGATAGCCTCATAATCATGGCTAAGCACCTGCTTACTTCCTTTGCTGCCTCCTTCAATATAACTGGATAGATCCTATCCACCCAGGCACCTTTCTTATGTTTAACTTCAACAATTTCTCCTCTACTTTGCTCTCAGTTATTACAAAATCATTTAACTCCCAGTTAAAGTTTGATAAGCTTCTGTTCTCCACTTGCCTACAGAATTCCTCATGAATGTAGATGCAAAATACTCATTCAGTTTGTCCGCTACCTGAGCAGAATCACCAATCTGATTCACCCCCTTCCTTTTAGAGTTTACATAAGTAAAGAAGTCTTTACTGTTTTTCTTTGCATCCTTTGCCAAAGACCATTGTTTCAGACCATAATGTACAAAGTGTAACAATTGGAAAATGAGCACTGCAGTCAAGGTTAGTAGAAATTCACACTGTTGCAGAATGTAGTGTGAGCTGAACTGCACTTCTTTCCTGGATCTCTATTGTGGAGGTACAATGGAACAAAGAGCAAACATCAAGTTTTATGTTCAACCAGACAAGTGTGGCGGAAACATTTCAGATGATGAAGCGAGTGTATGGAGAGAACTGTTTGTCTTGTGCACGTGTGTTCAAGTGGCATAAACGTTTCGCCCACAGAAGAGAATCACTGGAAGATGACAAATGTCTGGGACCCGCAAAAATGGTTCAAATGCCAGAGTGGATTGAAAAGTTTCAGGAAATCATTACCAATGACTGACATTCAATGCTCTGAGTGATTTCAGAAGATTATGCATTAATTAGGAAACCATTCAACAAATAATAACCCAGGATTTGAAAAAAATGGAAGTCTGTGTGAGGTTTGTTCCACATTCGTTAATGACAGGTGCGAGTTAAACACTGCAGAGAACCCATCAAGGCAAACCCAAAAGCAAACCAAACTTCCTGAATTCGATTGTTATTTTCAGTACGACACCACAACAAAGTGACAATGTGCGAAGTGGAAGTCGGCAAACTCTCCCAAGCCAAAAGTTCATTACAAAATGTCAAAACCATGCTCATCACTTTCTATGATAGCAAGGGAATTGTGCACAAAGATTTCGCGCCCAATGGCCAAAGTGTTACTGCTGCCTACTCTCTGGATGTTTTGAAACATTTGTTGAAGGAATCCGTGTGGCCTCGGTACGGAGAAGACAGCAATTGGTTCCTCTCACATGAAAATGCACCAAACTACAAGGCTCTCATTGTTTAGGAGTTTTTGGCTAGCAAAAAAGTGCATACTGCCACACCCACCTTATTCACCAGACTTAGCCCTGTGCAACTTTTTTGTTCCCAAAGCTCAAGGCATCACTGAAAGGCCATTATTTTGATAATGTTGACACTGTTCATCGAGTTGTGATGAGTAAACTAAACCAAAGTTAGTTTATTTGTATGTGGGATCATTATTTTTTTACTAGCATCAGTCTCATTTTCCAATTGTACTCTGTATAGTAATCTTCCCTTCTCTCATGTTTATTTTATTTAGTTCATTTTAGTATTGATATTTAATTTTCTTATATAGTCATCTCCGTGCTTTATCCTGCATCTTTGCACAGAACTGTATTTAGCTTGTTGCTAATATTCAACATGTTATACATTAAGGAGCAGCATTCGCTACTTAATAAATTTCTGTCCGAAGTCAGTCATTCAAAATTCATTCATTCATTCATGCCTTCCTAAACACCTGTACCTGAGACCTATGTTTTTCAGATAAATACACACAGTCTCTGTATCAACTTTTGTGGGGTGAAAAATTACACTTTGCCTAGAGACTGATTGTGACTCTTTTAGTCTAGTCTTCAGGACTAGAAACAAGCACCTTGGATGAGAAATCTGCCTCATTCTTCTCATTTGCGGCACCTCCATAGCCAGGTGGGAAGGAGCAGCAGTGCGTAGCACACGCTTCTTGATTAGACCGGAGTTCGAGCCCATCACCACCAAAAACGGAGGATGCTGAAAGGTCAGGGAATGACCACCGCATATCTCGGAGCAATATGGCCTTAGTTGCTAATGCTCCTAAAAACCAAATAACAAACAAACAAACAATCTTCTCATTTGCCCATATAACCTATTGAATATTGTAGCAAGAATATGTTGTATTTCAATAAGCATTACTTTCATTAAGCCAACTTTTCCTCCCTTATGGGTGGATCAAGACTAAAATTTTAAAAGAGTAGATTTGGTGAAATCGTAACTTTGTGTACAAGTTAACTATTGGATGATACATGTTGATTTTCTTTGTTTTCTATTTGATGAAATTAACTGGGTGAAGGCTGTGAATGGTTACAAAAAATATCCCTTCATGTGGTAGTAAAGAAAGGTAAGTCATTTAATTTAAGTCATGTTCGAAAACATCTTGGAGTAATGAGAGTTAAAAATGAATCACTTGTACTCATTTATATATTATTTCTCTGGGTTTATTAACCTATGGAGGAAGTAATCATAGTGATAATGATAAATTTATAGTATAAATTTTTTTTTTCAAACAATTTTAAGTTGATATTTTTATTTATAGCTCAGATAAACCTCACATGGATATGGTTAAACTTTCTTCAATGGATGATTTCCTCAAACTTCCCTCTACAAAGTGGAATATTAAGCAACCAGCAGATGGTGATATAAGAGAAGATGCATTTTCATCAGGTAACTGTTAAAACTGTACAAAGTACAAACTGTTAAAACTGTGTGTAATTGTGATTTTAAGTTTTAACTACCAATACTCGTGAATTTTGCAAAATAAGTCAGTTAGTTACCTGCAGTAATATTAACCTGTGTCCTGTATTATTTATAACACTTTTCAGTAAATTGTTTCCTCTCTCATAATTTATGGTTTTTTTTTAACCTAAGTGATTATGCAGACTTAATTTTATAGTCCAACCTTTATATGCTTTTCTCATTAATTTTTTTTTATTACAGGTACTTTTAAAATAAAGTAATATAAACATAATGACAGTGTGTATTTTAGTGCAATTGCATCATTTATACACAGCTAAATATAAATTAGCAAATTTGCAATAGCAGCATCGTTTAAGTTACATCTCATATTGTGAATACCTTCACAATATGAGATGTAACTTAAATGATGAGAACATTTAACAAGTTGTTGGAAGAAGTTAGGCTTGATGTCATTTGTCTCATGTGGTTTATACACGATTTTATGACACCTCAATTTATTGCTGTCATTAGAAACATTTCAGAGGAGCAATGCCCTCATAAACAGGTTATGCAGGACCCATTGTCTGTCCTTCGTGCTCCCTGGAACTGAATCCACTTGATTTTTACTTCTGGGGGCCATCTTAAAGCTACTGTTCATTCCATACCAATTGATAACATCGAAATGCTCTGCCAACATCTGGAACAAGGTTGCCAGCAAATCTGATGCACATCTGGAACTTTTGAGCCAGTGAGTAGTTCTATGATGAGGTTTTTGCAGGCTTGTATTCGGGCAAATGGTATTCATTTTGAAAATTTCTTGTAAACGTAAGCAGAAAGTTGCTGGAGCACAAAAATTCGCTGTAACTCAGAAACAATGTGAAATCAGACCTATGTTTATGTGAACTTTTTTTTTTATTGTTTTTAGGTCCTAAATCCATCCTGAAGTGGGTTGCACATTATGATACACCCTGTGTAGTTGCAGCAGTTATTTCTGTAAAATATCATAACCTAAGTGATTGCTTGTGGTGATCATAATGTTTCATTTTAGCAGTCAGTTGTGGGATTATACTTCAGTGCAGCTATTGAAATAATCTGAAAACTGAATGCTAAAAAATGCAAAATTTTCAAATTTCTTTAATTTGAAGCTTATAATGTGTATATACTAGATATTTCTTATTTTAATTTTTTTTTCCCTTGTCAGATAGAATTAGAAGAGCAATATCAAAATATTACTTTCAAAAGCTTGTATTAAGCAGTATAAATGGGAATCTAAATATGAGCAATATTTGGTCTATGTTTATGTCTTAGCTAAGCATAATGTGCTATGGGTGAACTAAGACTCTTCAGAAATTAAATACATCTATAGTTTGAGTATTTCTCATATGATGTTCAAGCCCGTGACTACTAAATACGATAAATATTTGTATTGACGATTTATTGTAAACTCTACTGACTTGGTTGTCGTGCCGGAGTATAAACAGAAAATTTATTTATTTATAACTTTTGATAATTGGCATTTTCCTTGGAAAAAGTCAGAATGATCAGGCAAGACTTCAGTCACATTTTCATTTTTTGGTCTCTCTGGGTAAGTGTTATTGTCTAGGTAGTTCCCTCTGATGTCACCTGTGTTGTAGCATCTCTGCATAGCCAGTAATGAGTTGTATAATTGTATTTTACCATTGTGTTACATTCTTGCCATGGGTAAGACAGAATTTCATTACTTCATACAGCATGTCTCTCCCCCCACCTGTTCTTAATACTGAATACATCATTTAAAACTAATCGAACAGAACTTATCTGCAAAAAGACTTAACCTCCCAAACACTTCCTCATTCATTTCACAGATATATGTGCTCTAAATGATGTCCATTTCCACTCAGTCTGCCAAACCCCGTATACTCTTTCTGACAGAATCCAGTTATCAGTTGATTCAATCACTGCCATCTCAGTTGTCCACTCTGAGTAATTTGAAATGTCCTCTTTTTGATCTTTGACTTAAAACCTCTTTACCATGTTCTGTCTATTCTATGTTGCCTCTGCTGTTCCCTCAACTCCACTAATCAGTTGGAGCTCTTTCACTTCCTCTCTTTAAAACTTTCCCAACAGAGGTAATTTTCCTTGCTAATTTTTAATGTTCACAACTCCATCTGACTTCTGTTTTCTAGTCACACGGACCCAGCTGATCGAGAAGCTGAGGTTTTTGCAATTACTAGTGACCTCACACAGATTGTTTATTTACCTACCAGAATACCAGAAAATTCTAACCGCATAGCCAACACACTTGATCTTTTTCTCACAAACAACTCTTCTAAGTACAGAGTCAAGGTTAGTGGTCCTCTAGGTACCTCAGATTATAACTTGGTGATGGTGTCTTCTCCAACAGCACCTTTCTTTCTTGGCCATTCTCAATCACATGTTGTTTTAAATTACAAGAATGCAAGATTTCTTTTCTTTCTTTTTTTTCTTAGTCAGATCTTCTGATGTCAACAGTTTCTCAGATTGTGTCAGCAAAATTATTCTTGTAGGGATGAAATCCTTTATTTCACACTCCACCTTAAAATCTCATACTTAATATAAACCTTGGTTTTCCAATAAATGTGCTAAGGCTGTTCAAGATAAGAATGTCATATATCACAATTGGCATGTATCCAAATCTCCTGGTTCTTTTCTGCCTACACCAAAGGCGCAACAATTGTAAAGCAGTTATTAATTAGTCCAAACTAGATTTCAAACAGGCTAAGAGTAGAAAACTTGCTTCTTGTCCAAATGGTAGTTGACCATTCTGATCTCTTGACAAAGCTGTTGGCTGCAACTTTTGCTCACTTCTGTCAAAATCAGGTGGTTCTATTGCCACTTCAGCCAAAAATAAAGCACATCCTACTTTTCTTATAACGTCGTGTATTGATAATCTTGGTAAACAACCTGCTACCATTCCCAGTACACTCCATGCAATGCCTCCTGTGGTCTTCTGTGAAAAGGATGTGAGAAGGATTTTGAACAGTCTTGATACTATGAAAGCTCCAGGTCCTGGTAGTATTTCTTCTCATGTTCTCAAAACCTGTGCCCCTGTTGCCTTTTTTCACTTTCTTATTCCAAAGGTGTGTTCTTTTCTGCTTTGACATTTGCTCATATCCAGTTAGTTCCTAAAAAGGGTGATAAATCTCTCCCATCCATTATTGTACCATTACACCTACTTCTAGTCTTTTTAAAGTAATGGAGAAACCAATTAACTGCCAACTCAAACTATCTAGAAACCTTCCATCAGATCAATCTTCACCAGTATGACTTCTGTCAGTGTTGATTTGCTTGTGATATTCTGGCTTTTGTTTCCCATCTATGGACAATTAAATGGAAAAAGTTTGATGAAACTTAAGCAGTTACTCTTGACATTTCAAAAGCTTTTGATCATATTTTGATGGAAGTTATTTAGAGGACCCATAAAGGTCCTATAAATAACTTCCATCTTATGGTTTGTCAACTGTTTTTTGTAATTGGGTGTCCAGTTTTATCTTTGACCGCTCACTGCTTGTAATGGTAGATGGCTCTCTGTCTTCTAACTTCTCCACTAATGCTGGTGTTCTCCAACGTTCGGTTCTTTCTCCCACTCTTTTCCTCTTGTATATTAATGACCTTCCATTGACCAGAAATCCTCTCCATAGTTTGGCTGACGATAGCACATTGCATTCCATCTTCCAGTTTGATGACCCTTGCCCTGCTCAAACTTGCTCAAGCTTGAACTTCTTGAATATCCACTACCAATTCCTTGAATGGTGAACTTCTCCAGTAGGGTAAAGATAACTTAGTTGATTTCAATCCTTCTAAAACTGTCCTGCCATACACTGTGCTGCCACTTTATTAGGTACACCTATCTAATAGTGTGTTGAGCCTCCTTCAGCCTTCAAAACAGCCTGAATTCATCTAGGCATGGGTTGAACAAGATGTCAAAAATGTTGTGCAGGAATGCAGTACCGTGCAGACACGAGTGTGTCACGCAGTTCCTTGAGATTCAACAGAGGTGTAGGCCTGCAGCGAACAGCCCTTTCCAGCTTATCCCAAAGATGTTCAATAGGATTCAGATCTGCAGACTGAGCGGGCCGCTGCAGCAAAGAAAAGTCATTGTCATGTTCCTGGAACCATTCCATAGTGATTCGGGCTTTGTGAACCGGTGCATTATCCTGCTGGAAGTAACCATCTGACTCAGCCACTTGATCAGCAACGATGTTTAGGTACGATGTGGCATTCAGACATGAATCTATGGGTATCAATGGACCCAAGGTGTGCCAATAAAACATTCCCCGCGCCTCCAGGTGGGAAGAAGCAGCAGTGCGTAGCACACACTTCTTGGGATTTGAGCCCATCACCACCAAATATGGAGGATGCGGAAAGGTCAGGGAATGACCACCGCATGTCCCGGAGCAATATGGCCTTAGTTGCTAATGCTCCTAAAAACCAAATAACAAACAAAACATTTCCCACACCATAACACTGCCCCCACCACGGCACCTCCGTAGCCAGGTGGACAGGAGCAGCAGTATGTAGCACACGCTTCTTGATTAGACCACCAAATACGCATCCTCCGTATTTGGTGGTCACGGGCTCGTGACCACCAAATACGGAGGATGCGGAGGATTCGCATCCCAAATACCAAATACCCAAATACGGAGGATGTGAAAAAGGTCAGAAAATGACCACCGCATGTCCCCGGAGCAATATGGCCTAAACCTTGAACAGTATTTCTTAGTTGGTATGTAAAGCCTAGTAGCTTCCAACATAAATTCTTTGAATGCTTCCCATTTTGAATTTGCTGTTGGTAACATCATCAGTTGGTCCCACTGTATAGAATTTAAATACTGTCTCAGACCATCGTAGTTGCCTTTACGAAAGCAATAACCCTTCCCTTTACCCCTGATGGTAGTTACCTCTTTGAGTAAATCCCACTTCACACTGTGATCACTGCCACCTAGTGGTTCCTTTATCTCCAGATTCTTAATGCATGAAGAATCACTACTGATAATCAAACCAAGAGTATTACTCCTTCTAGTTGCCTCCCTAACATGCTGATGTAGAAAACAATCATTCAATAAATCCACAAAAGCCTTGCTAGTGTGTGAGTGACCAACCCACAAATTCCAGTCAATATCTGGGAAATTAATATCCCCCATTATAAGACTCTGATTTACTGACCCACTCTATTTTCCTGTACAGTTTCTTATTATACTCATCAGAGTCTTCATTAGGCCTATAGCACACTCCTGCTCTCAATTTTGATCTCCCAATGCTTATGTCACACCAAACTGACTCGACACTGCACTGTCCAGCGATGTCGACTGGCTTCACTTCCTTGGATTTTGTGTTTCTTAACTAATAGCATAACCTCTCCTCCCTTCCTATCCTGTCTATCCTTTCTGTAGACGTACTCTCCAAATTCCAGTTCTGCATTCCTTATATCTGTGTGACACCATGTCTCTGATATCCCAACAATATCCGTATCCGTCTTTGATGCTTGGAGCAATACCTCAAATTTATCAAATTTATTTACCAAACTCCTAGTATTGGTGTACACGCAAGTATACATGCACCTGTTCCTATTCTTAGCTACCCTAACACAACCGATGTGTTTACTTGTACTGCAATGACTCCCAGCAGTCTCTGAAATATCCTGCATCTTGTTTTCCAGGCTTCTGCTCATTCCAATAGAAACAGTGCAAGAATCACTTTCACCTCTACCAATGGCTACTGTTAATCTATTAGTCCTTGTATCCCCCTAAGCTAGCAGTTTTCCGACCCACTTAACACTGCCTCGATAGCATCAGCAAATATTCTTGCACCCCTTCTATTTAAGTGTATCCCATCCCTGTTGAAGCAGTCTCTCCTGTTAACAAGTACTGACCAGGCTGAAAAAAATTCTACGCCTTGAGCCTTGCACAATCTTTCCAGGGCCGAATTGATCGACAAGGCTCTCATCATATACTCTCTCCTATCGTGTCTGGGCAGAATTGCAGACACTTTCACTTTCAACCCTAATTCACGACTTTTTTTTCAACAGTGACCTGTACTTGTTAAGTAATTCTGCCGGTCTCCTACTCTTAATATCATTAGTGTCAACGTGTACAACTTTATCACCTTTTGTGCCCTTAATTGTCCCCACATCTTGAACAGTGTCCCCGAAACCTCTCTCAGACTTCTAGATTCCATTTTAAAGAGAGCAGTTAGGTTAATTAATGACTTATCTCTAACAGAGTCTCTGCTCTCAGTCTCATAGACATTCTGTTTGTGCTGCATGCCTTCTCTATAGATACTTCCATGGGCACTGTTCTTGTGAATTGTCTTGTATAATTCCTGTTCTCTCTCTCTCTCTCTCTCTTCCAAACCAGTTCAAACATGCACTGCAACCAGATTTCCCTTCATATGTATTTCTTGAAAATTATAATCTACAGAAATTCAAGTCTAATGTCAACAAGTATCTTCTTTCATCTTCTCAACCTTCACCCATGCATGGTACTTGGTACCTCTCTTGCTTGGGGTTCTCATAAAAAAAAAAAATAATAATAATAATAAATTTCCTCCAATTGCTTTTAGAAACACAGTAGTGAAATTACAAATAAAGTTAGAGACAGTAATAGGTAGTAAAAGTTTGAAGTAAAATTCTTGGCTTTGTTATAATAAAGTGTATTTAATGAGAAATTTGCATGTCTCAATATCTAGCACAATTCTTATAGTAGCAAGCAAACTGATTTAAAAAATTAACATCTGTTACAGAGCTTTGTCACTTTTTTTTTTTTTGCTACAATTTTTCACTGTAATTTTGCAGCAAAATTTCTCAAGTGGGGATTTTTTTTATTATTATTATTATTTAATTTTTGCATTCAAAACTAGATGATTGCTCACTGTAGGTTGTCTATACCTAATATAAATTATGTTATTGAATGACAGGGTGATGGCAGCTTTGTGCTCTGTTTCTGCGATACTGCAAATTAATGCAGTATCGCAGAAACATAGCACCCCTTCTTGCTATGCTTTACTGTTTAACATCTGATCATCGTAATCATCAGTTCCACCGTTGCTATTGCATGCAGTAAAGCTTTATCCCATCACTTTTGGGAATATCAAGTTGTGTGTTCAATCAGAAGTGGAGGGGCAGCCAAGGGACCAACTTGTAGTTGGGGGGTTAGCCAGGATTTAAGGATGAGATGCTCACTTTATTATCTAGTAAAATGAGCCTCTAATCCTAATTCCTCTAACAGAAAAATATTTAAAAAAGTTAGTGTATGAGTAACCTGACATAATCTAAACTATGCAAGAATTACAGTTATGGAAAAAGCTCATGGATCAGATGATGTGCTTCAAGAAGCTGAAATGTTGAAGATCCATCGTCCAAACTAGTAATGCTCATTTATTGTTCACAGGTGGTGCAAAAAAATAAATTTTAAAAAGTAAGGTAATTGCCAGAAAGTAATGCACCACTTTTTTTTTCTCTTATCCTAAATTTATTCAGAAATGTGAAACATACAAATAATTTCTTGGGAGAAAGACATGAGAAATTATTCAAATAACAGATTAAAAATGCTTTACTCCATGTAAATTTTTTATAGACAAAAATTAATCTCTTAAGATCAATTTTGATAGTTTTTAAATCCTCATAGTCAAGTTTAGAGAAAGGAAAGTATAAAGTGATTGTAAGAACTATAGTTATGTAAGATGTCACACTTTTTTAATTAAAGAAATTGTGTGAGAACCGTAGTTGTGAAAAAATGCAACAAATAATTTCTTGGGAGAAAGACATGAGAAATTATTCAAATAACAGATTAAAAATGCTTTACTCCATGTAAATTTTTTATAGACAAAAATTAATCTCTTAAGATCAATTTTGATAGTTTTTAAATCCTCATAGTCAAGTTTAGAGAAAGGAAAGTATAAAGTGATTGTAAGAACTATAGTTATGTAAGATGTCACACTTTTTTAATTAAAGAAATTGTGTGAGAACCGTAGTTGTGAAAAAATGCTGCACTGTTTTTTTTTTTTTTTTTAATTATAATTATGCAACTGTCATTATTGAGTCTGAAAAAGGAATAAATTGATAGTCATTAAATCAATTTATTCCTTCTTCTGCACTTTACAGTGATAACTGCATAATTATTATATAATTAATTTAAAAAAAAAGTTTTTTTATGACTAGTGTTTTCATCTAATTCACATAATTTCATTAATTAAAGAAAAGTGACCTGGTGTAACCGATTCTTACAATCACTGTACTCTTTCATTCCTCTAGACTTGACAATGATATCCATAGGGATTTCAAAAAGTTTTAAAAATTGTTCTATAAACGGTTGAGTTATTGGAATATCTTTTTGTAAAGTTTTCTTTCCATTTTAGTTCCAATAAACCCAATCATTTTATATCTATAAAAATTTTAATGGAGTGCAGTGTTTTCAATCTGTTATTAGAATTACAAATAATATAATGAGATGTTATTTTCTACAAATTCTATTTTTACACTTACTGCCCACTTCTGTGGCCTTACACTAGCAAGAACATATTTCCTTGCTGATACCAGTCCTTCTCCCGAGCACATAGCTACATCTTACTTCACTTCATAATGCTCCTCAAACTGTCTATCCTTCAGTACAACAGATAAGAAGCTAGAAGGAGCAAAATCTGTTATATTGGTAGTTGGAACAGCACAGTACAATGAAGTTGTCACATTGCTTCCAGAGTTCTCAAACTTGTGTGAGGATGGGCATTCTTGTGTTTGAAATGCACATCCTCACACAAATACAAATATTCTGCAAGATCTTCCGTGATTTTGAACTTATCAGAAACACGTGTTGAATTTTTGCAGTGTTTTGGTATAGGTTCCCATTTGATGGTCTGCCCTCTTAGCAAGGCCTCCATAGCTGAGTGGTCAGGAGTGGGAGTGCAGTAGCACACTCTCTTTGAGTAAATTGGGGTTCAACCCCCCTGACTGCTAAATACAGTCGATCTGCCAACTGCACTGGACCAGTGTGGCAGATTATGGTCCATTTCCTTCAACATGAATCATTGAGGATGCTTCCATCCTGAAGTGAACTGATAGTGGCTGCAGCTTGCCTTTTTGCCTCTTAGCATGACATCACTAAAATCATCCCTTCACAGTAATCATGATTTTTCCAGCTGAGACAGTCACCTAAACTTCATTTGTGGAGAGGTAAGGTGGTGTCACCTTAAAGGTAAAAAAAAAAAGGCACATCAGCCATTATCAATCCACTGCAGGATGAAAGCCTCTTCAGTGATTCATGTTGAGGGAAATAGACCATAATCTGCCACACTGGTCCAGTGCGGGTTGGCAGATCAACTGTATTTAGCAGTCAGGGGTTTGAACACCGGTCTACTCAGAGCGTGTGCTACTTCACTCCTTCTCCTGACCACTCGGCTACAGATGCCACCAGGTACAGCCTTTCTGTCTGTCCTGAAAATGTTGAATCCAAGATTCATCTCTAAGAATTCAGAATAAGGTTTCTGGCCAACTTCATAATGCACCAACAAACCTGAAAAACTGTCTTTGTGCAGAGTTCTGTATTTTTGTGAAAAGTTTCATGGGACCCACTTTGCACATACCTTTGACTATCCCGAGGCTTGGATTATTTTGATGATGATGCTTCGTTTGCTGATTGGTAGCTTGGGTGCCAGCTTGTGATGCACCAATCCTTATGAATAATTTCATTAACACTTTGACAGCATTGTTGGAGTGACAGATGTCACAGCAAATGCAGAGAGCTGAAATTGCAGAGCTTGTCCTTTTGACACTGTCACTTGTTTAGCATCTGATGTGCTGCCGTCAATTGTACAGCTTTTGTAGATGTTCTTTAGTTGCTTGTGAATGTTCCCCTAGTATTTATTTTCACTACAACAGCATTACAGAAAGGAGAGAGAAATATTTCTATATCTGACTTGCTTTATCCATTGATTTTCTGAGTGAATAACATTATTTAAGGACATAAAGAGATTAAGGGTGTAATTAAACTAACAAAGTAGCAAAACATGAAACATTTCATGGGCTGTAGCTAGTAAATACATATTTTAATGATAAAAATTGCTGAAAACCATAATTATGATTAGGAAATAACATTTAAAGTGAAACTTAGCACATACACTGGGTGTCAATTAAGGACTTACTTTCCAAACTCCTTTCCAAGGCAATTCAGAAGAATGAACTGTTGATTTTACTGCAGGAAAATAAATAAAAATGGATTGTGGGTTCCTGCCCTTTAATGAGTTTTGTAATCCTTTTTTAACTTACTGAAAATCCAGTGATAACTTCAACAACAGAAGTGTTAGAATTAAGTGTTTTTGGCCATTAAATGAGATACTTAAAAATGGAAAGATTGGCTTCTGGAAAGACATGGCACTGAAGATATATTCCAAAGGAAAGTTAAAATACGGAAAGGAATTAAATTTTGGAATTTTGTAGAGGAACAGCGCCTTCTCTATTATGCTGTATAAATTGAATTCCATTGCTTAGGGTGTGCATGTTTATTATGCAAAGAAATTTCATAAAGAACATGAATCTGTCCTACTAATGCACACTTGGAACACTGCTTAGGTTGCTGATTGTTTCAAAACAATCAGCAAATGAGAGAGAGAGAGAATCATATTCCTCAACACTACAGTATTTGCTCTATGATATGACTTATAGCATAGTCAAAAATTTCCTGTATAGTAATTGGCCCTTGCATTTTTGAATGAATGCCACTGTTCTAAACTAATCATATTTGTCAATATGTCACTTTATTTTTATGTCTAAAGAGTTCCTTAATATAAATTTATGTAGTTATTTAATACTTTTATTATTATTATTATTTACTTTAGGAGGATTAGATATGATTATAGTCCCAGGAATTGGTTTTACAAAAGATGGTTACCGCATTGGAAATGGAAAGGGCTATTATGATCACTACCTAAAAAGATGTCAGAAGAGTTCTTTGAGATCTCCATGCACAGTTGCCCTTGCATTTCATGAACAGATAGTTCCCAGTATTCCCACAGATGAACATGATGTAAAAATTGATGAAGTTTTTTATCCTGATAAATGAAAAACAATAGAAAACAATCTGGGTAAAATAATAGAATGCAAGTTTTCAAAAACATTTTTATATCAAAAATTTTGAATGATCTGGTCTCTTCACAGCTGCATGTTAAAAAAATTATAATTTAATAGGAATACCACTGGGTATGTTTTTACTGTAATGTTTTTATAAATTGCTTCTCAGTCAGTTCAGGCCAATTTTATTCTGTTAACATTAGTGAATTTTTTTAAAAAGCCAAAAAAAAAAAAAAAAAAACAAGTTTATTTTTTAGTATAGAATACAAAAGAATGTGATGGTAGGCTGACTAATGATTAGACTAATACATAGAGGAAGAAGTAACATATCAAACACTAGAAAATAAAAAATTAATAATATATTCTAGTATATAAAATATATTCTAGTATATCCAACAATGTAAGCTGAGAATTTTTTCCAAAGGACCATTCTCAAGGAATGTCCATCATTATATGAAATAGTTGAATCTGAAAAATGCACACATTAACTAAATTTACAGCCCATTCTACCTCCAAAATCTATACTAATCTGCTTTACTAATAACCAGGATCCAATGATAATAAGTTAGTTTCACCTGCTTAATTAGATAAAGCAGGTTAAACTTTTATTTACTTATTGCATATTCAACACAGAACAATGTGCAAAAACAGTTTTGTACCTTACTGTTTGTGTTTTGACATGAGCTTTCACAACAGCAGTTGTCCAAAAAGAAAGAAAAAAAGTAAAGTATCATATGCTTAGATATAGCATATCCGCTGTCTTGTATTTGGGTTTTGTTTTTGTTTTTTTTTTTTATTTGTTTTTTTATTTTTATTTTTTTTGTTGTTAAATGTAGCACTGATACATCAGTTGCCTTAAGCAATTACAGTGAAGTTTTAAATTTTGCCACCAGACTGTTAACTATTGTGTTCTAAAAAGATTTTTTTTTTTCTTATTTTTTGCTTTAAAGTTTTTGATGTTAAAAATTTGATTTAAATATTTGTTTTAAAAAAAAAAATTATTTTGTGGGTTTTAATACATTTACTATGTGGGTGGATCCAACAATGGGATTTTTAAGTACTAATTAAAATGTGTTTGAAACCCAGAATCAGATTACTTTTTAAATCATTTCGATAACATTCTTTTGTGAATGTTTTGAATGATTCATAAATTATTTTTGAGTTTAAAAAAAAAAAAAACTTGGAAAAATTTATCATTTTTAAATATTATCAGTGAAAACTTAAGAGAAAACATCACTGATAATATTTTCTTAAGAGAAAATATTATCAGTGAAAACATAATTATCAGTCATCATTAATCCCATGCTGTAATGATCCAGCATGGGATTAATGATGACTGATAATTATGCCAATACATGGTGGAAGCTACTTTATTACTAAATAAAGTATCTCTGGATCAAAATTTTAGATTGAAATGTAACTCTCAACCTTCCCTTAGACAAAAGAGGAGACCATGCAAAGTTTAGTTGTTTAAGCTCCTTATGGTATCATCAGGATGCATAAAGGGAATAAACAGATTAAAGAGTAAATCTTAATGATTTTTCTCCTATATAAAAGATGACGGGTACCCACCTAACATTTTTTAAAAAAATTAATAAATAAAAAAGGAAAAGCCAGCAGAGTAGTGTGCTAATTTCCTTCCTTTTAAATGATAAACAGTTATTTTTGTTATCATTTTAGGATTCAACATAGTCATCAATAATGAAATAGGATGAAACATACAAAATTGATTTCTCAATGGCAGTTACAGTTAGTTATTTTCACTCATCCACTTTCACTTTTTAGTATTCTAATACTTTTCTTACAAAGGTTGTTTAATTAGATACAAAAAACACAATGTAAAATTTGGCTTAGGTTCAAACAAGACTTTCTAATCTAATAATCTTTATGGGATGATTGGAAAGCTAAAATATTTTGTCAGCAATAGTTAAACTCAAAATAATTAACTGAAACTTTCTTGCTTATCTTGGCATTTAAATGTAGCTTAGCTTCTCTTTTCATCCTGTTGAGTAGTTGGGTCATGAAACACCTTACCTTAGACAATGATTCTAAACTTTTTTGTACAGCCACCTCCCTTCCAATTTTGCCCTACCAGCTCTCCACCTTTATTCTAGTTTCAAAATTGTAAATGAAATGCAGTCAGAAAATTCAATTTTGAAAAGACCTTGTTTAAAACCATGTTTTGTGCATTACAACATGAAAATAAACGGGTGTAAAAAAAAAAAATGTTTATTTTGGGAGGTCTCCTCACCTTCCCTGACCCCCCTGTTTTATTAATTCAGCGAGTGTAATGAAGATTCTTTTTTTTTTTTTTTTTTTTGTTAGTGTGCTGTTTCAAATATTTAAAGAATAAGATGCTAACACAGGTGATATAAGAATTCAGCAAGTTTTCAAAATCTGAAACAAAGTTATTTTAATGCATCTGGTCTGTAGCCATAGACACTTTAAGTAATTAAGGATTAAATTAAAGAACTTTTTGTGAAACTTGATTGAAGGAGATATATATATATATATATATATATATGTGTAAAACTTGTATATCAGCTCATTTTTAAAGAAAAATTATAAGAAGATATTCTTATTAGATGTATATTGTCATATAAAATATGTATGTTGTCTTCTCATCTTTGATAACAAGTGACCTTAAATGTGTGCCTTAAATGAGTCTGCTTACATATTGCTGTTCATTACAACTTGTATTTCTGTTATGAATAATGTACTTAGAATATTTTCATATTCTTTAAGCCTAATATTATTTAGTAAGCAGTTTGTGTTTGTAATTTTATATGGTTTGTACATTATAATTGACTAAGTTTTCACTGTTTTGTTTGGCAGAAAGCCATCAACCAAGAGATGAACATATCATAAAAGATAATTTGCTTGCAAAAAACCTATGTTGTAATGCACATTTAATAGAAAGGAAAAATGTATGTTTCAGAAATACTTAGTGGTAAAATCCTTTCGCATTTGCAGTTGAATTCTATATGTATATATAAGAATGATATTTTTTTGTATATTGGGAAAATTAAAATGTTTAACTTTATTCTGCTTAGTACTCACTTCATTTTTTTTCTTTTACTGTTCTCTTTTCTTGCAGTAAACTCTCATATAAACTTAAAACATGAAACTGAATTTCATTTGCCTTATGAAAGCAGAAGGGTGGGGGTAGTCATCATAGTAGTGACATGTCATGTTTCCACTTTCATGGTCTGCTCAACAATCAGTCTTGTACTTAAAATTGTGATGAATTCAAAAACGTTCAATAGTTTAATTTGCATGTGTAGTGTTAGCATAAAAATGATTGACCAAACAAATCTGCAAATTGTGCACTTGATATCTGATGAATAAATTGTATTGAAATAATATCAGGACCAATAGTTTTTAACTAGACAAATCTTTAAAGAAAATAGGTAATTGAACAACAAAGGAGTTGCTGAATCACCCACAAGAATGGTAAAAATGCTGAATGGATGTTCAAATGTGGTTTATTCAGAATTACCCATTTTGATCACTTTTTTTTTTTTTTTTTTTTACTTGACTTGATTCTAAATGACTTGGCTGCTTTCAAAACTCAGATTTTTTCATCATTGAAGTTATTCAAAAGAATGTGACATGGACTCTGAAGTCAGTTCCAAGAGCATTTCCAAAAATCTTTTGGAAATGCTAACTTCATTGAAATAAGTGTAGCTTCTCAAAATGATTACTTTGATGGGGAAAACACACATTTGGATGCATAAGTTAGGTATGCTTATTAAAAAAATTATTAGTCTAGTCATTTAATTCTAATACAGTGAAACCTCTCTAAAGCAGACACCACTAGTCTTAAAAAAGGGTCCACTATAGGACCCTTTTTTCTGCATACAGCCCTGCTGCAAACAGCAAGGAATTTAATTTCTTACAAAATTAGCATGCAGTTGATTTGCTTAGGATAATTTTGACTAGTATTCAAAGGGAAAATCTGGGTGCAAAAAGAAACTGATGTAGCAACGACCATTTATCTCTGCTGAATGAAAGTGATATGTGACGGCATGGGAATATTGTCATCGTCCCTTAATCAAAAAGCCAGATACCACTATTGTTAAAGCAGTTATGAAACTGATGTCAAGAATCATAGCATTTTATCAAATATACAAGAATATTGAATGTACAGGGTATCCACAAACCTCCTTTGCAAAACTAAAATGTTATTGCATAAATAGGTACATGATACAAATCTGAAACCACTTCCAAATGATAGTAGATACCATTGAGTTTTTATTCACCAATCAGAAAATGTGTATGTTAAAGTAGGTGACGGCATTATTGCAAACTGTAATCACGGAGAAATTTACCAACAAATTCCCATCCTCTTTGTTTTGTCTTCAATCAGCAGCTTCTGTAAGCTGTAACTTGTATGGTTTCATCTTCAGATGGCAATGTAACATGTTACCATTGACCCTGATACATTAAGCTTGTGATCAGTATGTATTGATGTCCCTGGTCTTTTGTGTAAGACTTCCTCCAACCAGCTCCACTGCACCTTCACTGAAGTTTTTTTCAGCGGCCACCACCACCTCTCAGGATGTTTACACAGACAGGTGTCCTTTATGAATTTTCCAGTCGTTACAGAATTGTAGATTCTTTTTAAACTGTTATTTATTTATTGAACAGCACTGGCAGACAGCAGCTCATTGAAACCGAAGTATGCATTGTATCTTCTTGGGTTTGGTAAATTCCACCATAATTAAAGTTTTGTGATTGTGCTGCCATGTGCTGCATCCATACTTTTTCTGGTCATTGAATAAAAACTTGAAGATATCCCTATCATCTGGAGGTGGTTTCAAATTTGTGTCATTGTACCCTTTTTGTACAATAATTTTAGTTTTAAAGTAGGTTTGTGGATACCTTCTATTTGTGGACCCTGAAAATCCTCATGGGATTCTGGTCAAAATTATTTATGCAGTCCATTGTTTTCTTGTTTTTTTTTTTTTTTTTTGTTAAGATGTATTATAGCTTTTTTTTTTTTTTTTTTTTTTTATGTACATATCACAAGCCAAATCCTCTATACAGTTTTGGCTTTTTTTTTTTTTTTTTTTTTTTTTTAATTCTGGAAACAGCATTTTTAAATTTGGTAATTTTATTGCTTTGCTAAGTGATGCAGACCAGTAGAATTGCATTACACAGTCCAAATAAGTTTGTAAAAGTTCCCTATCAGCAGTGATGAGCATATTAATGATATATGCCACCTGTTCTGTGAGTAATCCATGGCTGTCACAAATCTAATTCAATTAGTATTACTGATGTTGCTTTCATTGCAAATGCCTGTTGACCAACAGAAATGCATATGTGCATCAATTAACTTTGAAAGTGTCTCATCTAGGAGGTTAAAAATACCAGAAGTACACCTATTAAAATATCCACATCCATATTAGAGAGTATACATTTTGGAAAGGCTGTCTAATGTAATTTCTAATACATTCTAATTTCTAGGGGCAGCTCGTTGGTAGGCACTGCGGAATGCAGAACCCCCAGCTTTTTAAATCTAAATATACAGTCAACGGAGTTATATGAAATTTTGTGAAGAACAATGTAATGCAATGCAATGAATATTTTTATTAACAGGTCCGCATATGTAGTATACTAATCCTCTATTTCCAATAATCATTTCAATAATAAAAAAATAAAAACACGAAATCGTTTTCAATTTTGAAGTTTAAACGTAGGTGAAACTTTGTGCAACACAGTTCCACATTTTGTCCCCAGTGGTTGAGTCAATGCCTAGTTAGCAAGTTACCAATACGCATTTTTTTAGAGGTGATAAAACGAGTCAAAGGAACTGTGCAGTGAGTAGTGTCGATTTGAACGGTGCACCAAACTTGAATGAAAATGTTATTAATCTATTTTCAACAAATAAAAACCAAAGAATGGATTTTATTTTTAAATAAAATTTTGAATTTATCCAAGTCTGTTAATGGTAAGTGTCCAGTTAATGATTATTATTACCATCTATGTCTACATGTCTTATAACCAAGACAATTTAATGTAACTTTAAGAAGCAGTAGCCCCATACATCAGTCACGAGCCGCCACTGCTTCTGGCCAAGAAACAAACCTAAGTGCTTGCAGCAAGAGGCCTCCTTTTTAGAAAGGTGTCCTTAGGGTGGTTTTCCTGTGCTAATCATTTAATCTAATACTTATTAGATTAAAAACACCCTTCCATATAAATTTTGAGCAGAATAATTGACTTTATTAAAATAATGAAAGCAGTAAACTTCACAAAAAATATTCCACTAACCTAACAATTTTTACACCGATTTTGTGACACCGTGAAATTGATTTTAATGATAACCTGTTAATCACTACTCATGGATTTGGGCACAGTTGGACAGAAAGATTCTGCTAAATTTAAATTCATATTTTTAATGGTTACATACATTAATAAAAACCTGTTATTTTATTTATTTATGACCAAACTTCTTTGTTAACAAAACAGTTAGTGATGCTATGCAGACGGAAAGGAATTGAGGAATACTAAAATTGACATTAACAATGGCACTTTTTGGACATAACATCTGTTGCAAGGTTATGGGAAAAATTAGAAAAATATATGAAGATTCAACTGTGGAAAGCAGATTCTTGACAAATTAAAATCTGTTTGAAAAATGCAGAAATATTTCCATTGACTGTGTTATAAAAATATCAAAATATTACACGGCTGCCTTATTAAAGATCAAATGAAGAACATCAACTGTAAATCATTTTTGTCTTTTCTCTTATTTTGTACAGTATAGTAATTGCAAAAAAATGCCAGAAAAATTCTATTACTTGTGAAATGCTAGTAACAGAACAAGTTGGCACTGTTGTAAATGTATAATTTCCTTTGGCAGTTAATAACATTCTGTAAAGGTATGGTTTCTATTCCATCAGCTGGGCCTTTTGAAAAAGAATGGCCTGAGAATAAATGATGCAGTAAAAAAGGAACCACACAGTTACTCTCGGAGAATGCTTCCTGAAAGTGATATAGTTGAGACAATTATGAGTTTGGCTGCCTGGGGCCATAAATTTGATTTTTATCCTCACAAAAGGAAGTAGCACTTCCTTTTGTGAGTCTGTGCACCAAAATTAATTTAACTTATGCCTAAATACATCACTGCACAATTTTTTGTCCCTTTGGACAAAAAATTGTGCTGTATGTATTCAGAACATCTTGTCAGTCATGATGGTGCCATTTCCATTTTATTTGATAGCTGTTGAGCAAAGTACATGTTTAGGATTATATCTGTGGATGACATTTTATGTATCCCCTGTGATTTTATAGGGATATTGACGCATGTAACCACAAGGCACTTCTGACAGTCATCGAAGGAATATGTTTTAAGAAGCCGTATTTTTATATATGATAGAAGTCCTGGATGCAGTGGTTCAGTAGATTCAGCAATCTGCAACAACTTAAACTCAACTTCCAAATACATCCATTTCATGGTGTGTTGAAGAGATTTCCTGATTCTTCAAATCATATAATTATGTTAAATGAGGATTTTTCTTGAATGTGGAGGTTGTGTTTTCAGTAATTTTCATGAAGTGAACTGGTAAAACTTTGTCTTACAGCAGAATCTCGTAACTTCAACTTTTTTCACACAGTAAAAAATAGTGTAAAAGGCTACTTTATGTGTATATTGACATTTCAATACATACATCCCACCCTTTTTATATGTATGCTGTAACGTCTTAATATGCAAATCATTGCCATCTCGTGGTAAGCCATGAATTTTTTTTATTTTTCAAAAAAAAAAAAAAAAATTTTTATATTTGATGATGTAAAAGTTTTTTCTATGATGCTTTGTTTTATTTAAAAAAAAAAAATAGCTAAGGTCTTCTTAACTAACTTGTATTTTGTGCAGTTCCAAACCCATCCATTCAGCCTGGAGACATTAACAATATATCCCTGTATAGGAAGAAACCTATATTCCTGCAGTAGACAGGAAAAGACTGATAAACATAAGAGTTACTATGTATCTAAATTTTTTGCTGTCTAGTGATGTCTGGCTGAGATTTTAAATTATATTAAGGCATCTCAATGTATATACATTGATGATTGTTATTTTAGTAAGATCTGGCATGATATACATGCTAGTCAAAAAAATTTGCATTTTTTCAGTGCACTTTGTTATGAACAGTTATTATAGAGTAATTTAGGGCAAGGGCCTCATGCTACATGGTAGAATGACTAGTGTATAGGTTAGGGAAATTGCATCAGTTTTATTCATAGCCATCTACCAAAGTACAGTAGTTAAGTTGGCATCATTTTTAATTATATCTCATATTGCAAATACCTTCATGAGTTACTGTTGTTATTTGGTTTTTAGGAGCATTAGCAACTAAAGCCATATTGCTCCGGGATATGCGGTGGTTATTCCCTGACCTTTCCGCATCTTCCGTATTTGGTGGTGACGGGCTCGAACCCCGGTCTAATCAAGGAGCGTGTGCTACGCACTGCTGCTCCTTCCCACCTGGCTACGGAGGCGCCATTCATGAGTTGCCATGGTATTGCAGTACCTTGAATAAGTAGAGCTTCACCAGTGGAGAAGACTAACGTTACTTATAATATGAGATATAATTAAAACAATGCCAACTTAACTACTTTGGTAGATGGCTACTAATTAAACTAACGCAATTGCACTAACCTGTATGCTAGTCATTCTACTACATAGCAGGAGGCTCCTGCCCTAAAACCAAGGTTTTACCTGCCCACACACCGATGAGAAGCCAATAAGCTTCGAAATAGGGTGGTGGTGGTATCCGCCAGAATAAGTAACATTAGTCTTCCTCACTGGAGAATTTCTTATTCTAGGTACTGTAATACCATGGCAACTCGTGAAGGTATTCGCAATATGAGATATAATTAAAACAATGCCAACTTAACCAGAGGTAACCCTCGTATAACACAGTTATTAGGTTCCTGTAAAATGTGTTGTGCAAAACCGTGTTATACGGGACTAAGAAAAAGTATAAAAAGGGGGAGTTACATTCCAAAATCTAACAAATACACTATTTCGTTAACAAAACTAAATATACCATTCTAGATTTCGTGTAACTTCTGCTCTCTTTAAAAAATCAGTAATCTGGATTTGTTTGCTTTTGCTTGATAAATCTTTGTGAATTTCATCGTATGGAACTAAGAAAGCTCCCTTTTGAACTTAGGGCTTCTTTCATTCAGGAATCTGCATTCAAAAAATAAAATTCTAATTGCTTGGCTAACTCTGTGCCTTCCCCTATGCTTTTTAGTGTAAAATTTGGAAATTTAGAATTTTCATCTGCGATATCATCATCTGAATTGATTTGATTTTACTTCCGATGCCATTTGCACCAAATCCGCTATGCTGCCTTTTTTCTACCAGTAATCATTTCTTTTTTTATTTTTTTAGGACATTGTAGACTAAGGCCATGTTACTCTGTGTATATTGTCAATAAATTGCGTGTGTCCTGAAGTGGATTTTCTGTTTTGCTGGACGAAAAACTCGAGTTTCCGGAAGAAAAACCATGCTGTCTGAGCCCGACTAACTCAGCCACGTTGTGAAAAACCCATAAAAATTCCTCCCTTCATCGACGGGATTCGAACTCACGTCTTTTCCAGCTAGTGTGGGGAGGAGGGCGATTCTATCAACTGTGTTACCCACGAGAGCTTCAGTAGCCATAACATCAAAACCTTCCCCTCCTACCGACGTAGCAATTTCTACTAGCGCGCCGATTCCGTTTTCTGCCCGTTCGATCATATTTCTGGAATGAACTGACTCTGGCCATATCCATACGCATTTAACGTTAACGGCTTTACTTCTTTCAGCGATAAAGCTATGATTCTGATACTGTCCACAATTGATACATATTTCCATGCCTTCATTAATTCAATAGATTCGGAATCGATGTTTTCCAAAATCCATTGTAACGATTTTTTGATGTAATGAGTTTTAAAGGTAGATATAATGCCTTGATCTAACGGCTGAAATAAAGAAGTTGTTTTAACCCAGTAAAACTGGCGGTAGGAACGTTACTTCAACGTTTGGATGACTTAAATCTTTTGGATGGCCTGGTGTGCTATTCAATAGTAATAAAACTTTGAAATCTAGATTTTTCCACAAGTTCAATAGCACAAAACATAACACGGGAATTTCCCAACAAAATAAAATACAGGGATTTCTCAACTGTTTTTTGACTACCGAGTCATTCAAAACAGCGGGGATTCATAGAGAGTGGAAATGTTGAAAAATTACATCCAACATAATAGCAGGGTTTTCCCGCACAAAAGCTCAAAAATACCCTGTTATGCGAGATTTACCGAAATTCTCTAACCGTGTTATATAAGTACCGTGTTGTGCGAGGATCGCCACAATTTATCAATCGTGTTAGAGCGAAACCGTGTTGTAGAAGTACCATGTTATGTGGGGATTGCCTGTACTTTGGTAGATGGCTACAAATTAAACTGATGCAATTGCACTAACCTATAGGCTAGAACAATTAATATATAAAAATTAGTGATTGCTATAAGAATAATACTGATTTCCACAATAATAAAAAAGATATTTCATAACAAATTACAATATATTATTACAATATATACACTCGGTGATCACTAAATTATGGCTACCCCCATCCTTAATTACTAGCCACATAGCTTGCAACATAAAAAGCTGAACAGCTTCATTTGCATCTGGGCATGCAAGTCAAAGTGATAAAATAGTGGTTATGGAACATAGTTAAGATATCACAGAGTTTCAAAAGGGCCAGAGAAGTATCCTAATTTTTTTTTTTTTTTTTTTTTTTTTATGAAAACCCCCAAACACGAAAGGTACCAAACACGAAAGATATAGGTACTTAGTAGCGTGCATGGGCTGAAGGAGAAGTATGGGGGGGGGGGGGGGGAATGCCTGAAACTTTGCTCTAGAGACTAAACATGGGTTTCACCACTTCAAGCCTCCAATAAGCGGTGGTATTTCACCGGTTGATGAAAGTCATCTACCACCTAGAATTTAGCCTATGTTATTGATACAGCTGCTCGCGGAAACCCCACCATCTGCTGCAATATCAACATTATTCCGCTCATCATTTGAGAAAAAGGCTATTAATTGGTGTCTACTCAGGTAGCACAGTGAATCCGGAGTTTCCGGAGGAAAAACCATGTTATACGGTATTAAGAAAAAGTACAGAGTGTACTTTTTCTTAGTCCCACAAGGAATTTTTATGAGCTGTTTTCGCTCCGAGGCTGTTAGCCAGTCTCATACATGGATAGCAAGGTTTTTTCATCCAGCAAACAGGCAAGTTTTCCACAATATAATTTATGGACACAATACACAGGTAGCTAACATAGCCCTTGGGTGGTTGTAATATGACAGTTTTGTTAATTTATGTTGCAGGTATCAGTGCCAAATATGGGTTCTGGAAAGACCATCCCAGGTATATTGATCTGTATCACCGAGATCCACACTCACCCTTTAATGGTATTGGTTCACCTAGGAGAGCTCTCTAAGAACATGTATTATAATTCATTAAAAGAAAGCCCAGACCAATTGCTCCTGCAAAAAGCAACCACAAGTTTTAAAAATCTCATTTCAATACCTTACAAGTGAGAGTTCCATGAAAATCTGTACAGCAATTGGAAAACACATGGAAATCTATATAGCCACTGATTTGGTCACCTTGAATTCTAATACTCTGTACTGATGTCTTTAGCCATTCATGTTTTCGGTAGAAGTTGAAAGTAATGTTGCTGCTATATTTTGTTGACCTGATTATGTCAATTCTGGTACTTGCATATTAAATTTCAGAAGATCCATTTGATATTTTTGTGCATTCCTATCTCTGTGGCAGCTGCTTTGTAATCTGACCAATAATTAGTAATTAACAGTGGTTGAAGAATCCTCTGAAGTCCGAAATTAAATGCATCTAAGTTCCTGTAGCCGCCAACCAGAACTCAGAGGTGTCTGTAAGAACTTAAATGCAGTGACTGACAAATTTGCATAGTCTTTGCACATTGTTAAGACATTTTAAAACCAATGTCTCACTAACATTTTGTCGTAAATGATAAAAGTTTTTATTTATGTTGTTCATGTGATTACGTTGCATTTGAACATGAATGTTTTCTGGGATTTGTTTTATTTATTTTATTTTTTATTTTTCTCTGACTAACGGTAGGTAGCCTTGATTAATCATTTAAATTGGAAAAGTTTACAGGTATGTGTACTTTTGTGACAGCAGCCCTGCGATGTTTTAAGTGGTAACATTTCCTCTTATACTGATCGTTATTGAGAAAATATTGATAATTCCATATAGACACTACTGTCCTTGAGTTTTTCCTTGATCTACTTTACAAGGCTGTTGGTGCAGTTCCTTCATTTTAATAAGTGTTCAGTCCTTGTCTTCTGTCACTATCGTACCTTCCATCTACATAAGTGTGATATAAGCTTTTTATGTCGATTTGACTAAATATATTTTTAATTGCTTGAGGTCAGCTGCCTGATGTTTCCTTTCTTTCTTTTCGCATAATTTTACGAGGTCACGCTGAGTATCCCGTTTGAAGATATATACAAGGATGGTTCAAAAAGTTATTGTTGTACTACTGAAGAATTAAAATTTTAGCCTTGATTTTTTTTTTTTTTTTTTTTTTACAGTTAATATTATAAATCTGCGTATCAAATTTTGTGATTTTATTAACTTGCCATTAAAGGTACTTGAGCGGCGTGGTGCGTAGATAATTGTGTTGTTTAAAGATAATAGCGCACTCAAAACCTACGTTGGTATCATTATTTCCGAGTTGGAAATATGTACATAATTGAGTCAAACGTTTCATGGTATTTTCTTGCCACTTCTTCAGTGATAGCTGTCTTTGCAATATCATCGTCACTAAAAATCATTTCGGTCACAATTACTTGTACTCAACTTGTTCTTCCAATTAGGAAATAAATATAATAACACCAACGTATGTTCTGACTGCTTTATTATGTTCAAATAACTTGCTTTCATATCATGAGGATGAGTCAAACGAAAACAATATTTCGATTTTACGCGCTGCAATGGATGTAAATTTAAGGATTGGTACTAATCTTTCTACTGAACAATATGGGTACGTTCCCTGTCTTGAATGTAAGAAGTGTGATGGACAGTAGCAAAAAACAGTATCTCGTTTTTCACATTGACGGACACATCACAACTTATGTAACACATTGTTGTTTATTTTCTTACAACGGAAGATCTCTCTATCTACCAAAAATTCACAGCCGTATGGATAAGATATACAACATTGACAACTGTATGTCATACCAATAGACTATGAATGGGTAAATATTCACCTGAAAGAAGGAAAAATCCTTCTTTCAGGTGAATATTTGGAAATCTGGAGGATGGGGGGGCCTTTGCCCATGGCAAGCTTACACAATTCTCACAGAAGAAAATGACATGTAAACGTAATTAGGGCCGTGATATGGCCCTAGAGGTAAATATTACATTGACAAATGTAAAGTACTGCATATGGGAAGCAGTAACCCCAGAGTAACGTATCAATTGTGTGGTACTACACTGACAGTGGTAGAGAGTGAAAAGAACCTGGGGGTAATTGATAATTGTGCAGGCAGATATGAAGTTTTCTGAGCAGTGCAGACGGTTGCATTAGTAGCTCATGGTGTCTTGTCAATAATATACAGGAATTTTTCTACAGGGATAAGGAGGTGATTATTCACTTGTATAAGACAATGGTCAAGCCACACCTTGAGTACTGTATACAGGTCTGGAGGCCTCATTTCAAGAAGGATGTAGAGCTGCTGGAACGAGTACAGAGAAGGGCAACAAGATTAGTGAATGGAACAAAGGGGTGCTCTTACGAAGAAAGGCTTAAGTTTTGCAAATTACAGTGTCTGGAGACTAGGCACCTACGAAGTGATCGGATTGAGGTGTATAAAGCTTTGAATGGGTTGAGCATGCTCAATGCTGATGGGATTCTTCGTCTTGCTCAGAATAATCACCTGAGAGGGCATAAATTCAAATTGAGGAAAGACAGATGTAGGATAGACGTGCGGAAATTTGCCTTTAGCCAGCGGGCGGTTGGTTGGTGGAACAGACTTCCATCCCTTGTCGTGGAAATTGATAACCTAAATAAATTTAAGGCTCAGCCGGACAGGTATTTCGGACGAACGGAGGGGTGAAGTGGAAGTGGTTTTTTTTTTTTTTTTTTTTTTTGGCTGATGCTGCATAAGCTTGCTTTCTTGCATCATATGCCTCTACTAATGCTAATGCTAACACATGAACACGCACATGAAGTGGTCTGATGTCTTCCTGGTTATGATCTTGAACAAATGCTGGGAGGCACATGATTGGCCTATATTTCGCCGAGTTTCTTGTATCTTCTTCTTTAGGCTTCAGATATGTGATTCCTTGAGTGAGAAATTTCGGGATTGTCCCTGGGTGCCTTATCATTCGGGTGAACTGCTCTACCCTTGGAGCTCTATTCTTGGAGTTCGCCAGTTGTGAGAGTTCTTGATTGTCTGTTTTTCTTCTTCTTCCCCAATCTTCCACTCTCTCATCTCTTGCACGTCCTTGGTTTTCTTGCGTTCTAGTTCTATCCACGGGGTTCGGTTTTTATGTCTTACTTCCCTGCTCCCTATGTTTCCCCAGAACTCTTCAATCGTCTTCTGCTCAGGTGGTCCGTTCCCTTCTTTCCCGTATTCTCCGAGACTCCTGTAGAAGCTTCTTTGGTTCTCATCGAAGATTCGGTTGTTATTTTCCTCTGAGAGCTCTCTTTGTATCATGCAGGAGGTTCTGCTTCAATGTGTCCAAGTATTCTGCTATTCTCTGATTTTTTGTCTCATGTCTGTTGTCTCTTGTGGATACTCTTCACTTTTACAATTAATTTCTTACTCCTATTACCCGTTGGCACTGGGTCAATTGGCCTGTCTTGACTCTTAATTCTTCTATCTTCTGCTTCTTTGGGAAAGCGTTTCGTTTGCTCTCTTCCATTAATCCTCGTGGTTGCTACCCCAGTACAATACACGGCTGTGTGGATGGCCTCCAGTGTTGCACCCATTGCTGTCGAGGTAATGTGGTATTGTGTGCCTATTGAGGTGGTCTGTGACTCTCCACAAGGTTCTATTCGGCCTCTGCTTCGGTATCACATGAGTCTTTGTGGAGGTCCATTCCTTCGAATTCTGTTAGAGCCTTCTTCCACTCGTCCTATATTCTGGATATCGTGACCTTGTCTCTTTCCACTTCAGCTGCTGCGGGTTGTATTCTTTCTCTTCCTCCTCTGGTTCGGTGGTGGTATGTTCTTCCTCTTCTGGTTTCGTATTCCTTTGTAGTTGATCACTCACGTCCTGCTCGATTTTTTCCCAAGATTCTAGGAGCTATCAGGTTTTTCGTGATGATGGTCCTTCTCTGGGCCTCTATTCGCTGTTCGGTAACCTAAATATCCGGGAATCGTTCCACCCACTTGGTATGTAGTCTCGCCCTGTAAGTTGTCATATCGGTCTCCAACTTCATTTCGTAGTATGTTTGCATGATGTACGTATTCATATATGCTCCACTTCTTGTGTTGATGCTAGTGACCACTCTTCCTAAGTTGTCACTAGCGCAATTGTGCAGGAATTGAAACCCACCAACTGAAAGTGCACAATTGCAACTTTCAGTTGGTGGGTTTTCGTGCAGTTCAGCCCCACCATCCAGACCCACCAAATGAAAGTGCAATTGTGCACTTTCAGTTGGTGGGGCTGAATGGTCTTGCCCTTCTCTTGTGGTAGACATACCGGGGTCAGCACCACTTGCTCTACTAACTTCCTTGGGAGACCGTCTCTGATTTTTCGAACCGACCCCTCTGCCTAAAGCCTGAATGTGAATGACTTTATTCTGCCCCACACTCGATGCAGTATGATTAATATTTCTCTGCGACATTATCCATCTATGGAGGTGGACCTGTTTAGTTTCGGCTTATGTCCAGTGGTAGTTCTCATGATTGAAGCCAGATGGCGCCACAATCTGCCTTAGCCGCTACTCCGACCTTGGGGTAGGTAGGTCCATTGGAGAAACTTTCACGATGTTTATTTATTTATTAATTTTTATTACTATTAATGGAGCCGCGTTCTCTTCCGCCAAGGCAGTACTCGAACCCGGGTCCATCAGGCTGGTAGTCCAGTGTCGTAACCACTGGGCCAAACGAGTTCATTTATTGTAAACAAATTCTCTTGATAAAATAAAATAAAATAAAAATAAAATTATTATTATTATTATCATTATTATTATTATTATTATTAGCCATATGGTTCGAGGAAGCCTGAGGCTTATGCTGTACCAGCCAATAAAACTCTCAAGTTACCCTGAGAGAAAGAGAGAGAGAGAGAGTCAAAAGTAGAAATGTATCACCAAGAAAGAGAAGAATGATGATATCCAGCTCAGGACTTTGGGTGTGCCAAGTCCATACTCGCCAGATGTGAGTCCTGGGGTTCTTATTGTACGTGCTGAGTTTCGTGTCTCGAGATTCTGAAGCTTAGAGAGAGAGAGAGAGAGAGAGAAGTTTGTAATCTAAGGAATGTTTGACATATGGAGGTAGGACTGTGGGAGCCTGGGAGGAGCTATAATTTTTACCATTTATATTTAAAATTTGGCTAATTGATTCAAAATTAACCCTCGATATTCAAAATATTGATATTAAGCTCGATATAAAAACATCGATGTATTTCATAAAATATCAATATATCTGATATACACTGTGCTGCCACTTTATTAGGTACACCTACCTAGTAGCGTGTTGAGCTTCCTTTAGCCTTCAAAACAGCCTGAATTTGTCTAGGCATGGATTGAACAAGATGCTGAAAACGTTGTGCAGGAATGGAGTACCAGAAACTCGGTGACACACATAAGTGTCACCGAGTTTCTGGTACTCCATTCCTGCGTGACACACATAAGTGTGTCACGCAGTTCCTTGAGATTCGACGGAGGTGTAGGCCTGCAGCGAATAGCCCTTTCCAGCTCATCCAAAAGATGTTCAATAGGATTGAGGTCCGTGGACTGAGCGGACCATTGCAGCAAAGAAAAGTCATTGTCATGTTCCTGGAACCATTCCATAGTGATTCGGGCTTTGTGCACCGGCGCATTATCCTGCTGGAAGTAACCATCTGACTGAGGATAAACTGTCAACATTAACGGATGCACTTGGTCAGCAACGATGTTTAGGTGCGATGTGCCATTCAGACGTGAATCTATGGGTATCAATGGACCCAACGTGTGCCAAGAAAACATTCCCCACACCATATTGCCCACACGAACTTGCACAGTGGTAATCAGGTATGACGGATCCATGGATTTATGTTGTTTTCGCCAAATTCTAAGCCTTCCATCAACATGATGCACCAGGAACTTCGACTCGTCCGACCAAGCAACTGTTTTCCAATCGTCGATAGTCCAGTGGTGGTGTTGCTGTGCCCACAGGAGGCGTGCTCTCTTGTTCTTCATTGGTAACAAGGTACACGATGTGGCCATTGGCTGTTGTAGCCCATTCGCGAAAAAGTGCGACTAGTGGTCCGTTGCGATATTTTGTTCTGCGCACCAAGGTTGTATTCTGACGTGATGTGCGATATTGTGGCCCGGCTGTTTGCTTGCACAATTCTAGCCATTCTCCTCTGACCTCTCTCATCAACAAGCGATTTTCTTCCACAGGAGTGCCGTTGAGAGGATGTTTTCTGTTTGTTGCACCATTCTCGATACACCTTTGAAACTGTGGTGCGTGAATAGTTCAGGAGAATTGCCATTTCAGAGAGGCTTTGTCCAGCACGTCTTGCACCTATTGCCATGCCACGTTCAAAGTCCGTGAGATCACTCCTTTTCCCCATTCTTGCTACGGTTTGTACGCTTAACTGATACTAGAAAGGTTGTTCTGATGCATTTATATCCGCCACTGTGGTCATGTGACTTGCAACGTTGTGGGAGAAACAATTTGCGTGCACAGCAGGGGTGTAACTAATAAAGTGGCAGCACAGTGTATATTGATACATTTTTGCCATCCCTACTTAAAATTTTAATTTGAAAACAACCATAAACTTTCTTGATCCGTTGTTCTTTGCAATTAGGATGGTCTCCAGAAATTAAAACATAATCTGATTTCAGCCCCACTAATTAAAATCCAGGTGTGTTTGCATATCAAATAAAAACAGAGAAGGAAAATTGTTTAATATTAGCTTTATTCAAACTTTACATTCCGTAAAATGCTTTCATAATGTTGCTGAAACTGTAAATAATTGTTTACAGTAATTTGTTCTACTGCTTTGATATTATACAATAACATAGTTTGATTGAAAATAGGCACATGCTTGTTAGCTATTGAAACAGAACATAAAATGAACTGGAATACTTTAATTATGTTTGATTATTTACTTTCAGCACCCATCCATTTTGAAATGATACTATTTTGGAAGAATATTACAATAGCCACATAACTGTATTATTGTTATTTTATTTTATAATCTTAAAAATGTACAAACTTTATTCTGTTTTATATATATATATATACAATGGAAAGATAACAATAACACAGTTATTGTTATCATTTATTAAAAGGTATGTAGTATGTGTGACTAAGAATCATGTCCTTTTGATTCTTCTTGTATGTATTTAGATCTAGATCTCTTCTATATCTCCATATTTGATATTCGTTAAGTTTCAGAACCCTTTCAGAACAGTCATTATGCAAATACAGTTACCACGAAATAGATAATATGCTGCCCTAGTGATCTGCTCGTACCTATTTTCTTTCCCCGAAATAAAGAGAAAATAATACAGTAATAATAAATAAATAAGGGCTGATTCTCTGGAATGAATTTTCCACGAATAAAAATTTACAGAGAAAAGGGTGCGTTAATCTCAGAAAACTTGCATATAAATACGATAATTAAAAAGTGTTGCTAATGGACGATAGATGGCGACACAGGATTTAATATTTCTTATAGTGTATCTTCAGAGAAAAGCTATAGAAGGCGTCATTGTTTGGCGATTAATAAATGTATTTGTAATAAATGTAAAGGAATAACGTTCATAGTGAAACGAATATTTTACATAATATTAGAATTAGCATTAGCAGAGGCATATGATGCAAGAAAGCAAGTTTATACAGCATCACCTAAAAAAAAAAAAAATCCAATTTCACACATCCATTTGCTCTAAAAGTTTGTCCAGTTTTTCCTTGAATATACACGGATAATGAATTAGACATTACTTGCAATAACAACTAGGTTAATAATGAATGTTAATAATGTGCAGCGTGTTAAAAAATAATGAAAGGTTTAATTATATATCGTCATGAGCAGAAATGGGCTCCAATTTGTTATTTTCTTTTATTGTTTTCCTATCCGAAAAAGTTTCGAATAGGAAAACAATAAAAGATGAGCAAAATTAGTATTTTAAACAAAACTTCACAAAATCGTGGAAGCAAATAATTTCCTTAAATCTTCGAAGTATAAACCCTTTTCTGTTTCATTTTCTATTGCTATTAATATGACCTTTTATTTTTAAAAATAAGAAATAAAATAAAACAACAAAACTAGCTGTTCTTTTCATAGTTTGGAAAATTTTAGTTATTTTAAACTATTTTCTGTCTTTTAATGAGAAATTTGTGTTTATTAAGCTGTATTGTACTTCATGTTACGTTATATTACATTTTTGTGTTAGCAAATAAGATTCCCGAATATTAGTGCGACATTTAATACATCCATTATGATATATATATATATATATATATATATACTGTATATATATTCAAACCGATTTTGTCAGGTATGTTAAAGACAGGCGAAACTATAAATTCTGAGTCCCTCCTCAGCCAAATTTCCCAATGGCCCCCCCCTAATGTGAACTTTAAAAATAATAAAAAATTAAACTTCGGGCCCCATGGCTCTTTTTCATATTTCCAGATATATGTAAAAAATAAAATAAAATAAAAAAAAACTCTGGAATTGGGGTGTTTTGGATGTTTCATTAGACTTAAGGCTTCTTAAAATCCACAAGGAGGTCACTTGCAGACATGGTGTTCTGCAGACAGCATTTGTCCCTTTCCATACATGTATGGGAACATATAGCTGACGAAATCAACAGTAGATTTGTAAATTGTGAAACTTGGAATGCATGATTCTGTGGATTTTTTGCCTTCAGGGACCATAATGAACCCAGATCGTTATGTGGGAATATTACAAAATTTGGAAATACATTCCACGAATTCATCTCTAAAGAGAAATGTCTGAAGTTTACGCATAAGGTCTATGCCCACCTCCCAATCAATGCGGACTATCATTTGTTTGATCTTTTGAAAGGAATACGAGGGCATCATTATGAAGATGGTGATACCCTGAACAATGATGTGCCATGGCTGAACAGCAATCGACGTTGTAGCTATATACGATGTAAATTTTACTCGTAAACTGCATAAAGACCTCGTAATATTTAACTTATATATATATACATTTCAACGTTGTTGCTTAAATATTATTAGAATTTTGAAATGTTCCATTAAAATACAAAAAAAGGAACAACGTAGCATCTTCATAATACAGTACTTGATTACAGAGAAGGAATCACGAACTGTGAAATTCTGAACTTTTATAAGCAAACTCTTATTTATATTCATAATAGGAAGAAATATTTTTAATGATATTTATATTCACTATTATATATTTGACAGTAATCAGGAATTCAGACTTCGTTGCCACTATTTGAATAAATTTGCTCCATATAATAGGGCCAGAAACTGACACACCTACTGACTATTGGGTGTGTCACTGGTCAGCAGGTGTGTGGCAATGCATTGCAGCAGCAGCAGAGAGAGAGAGAGAGAGAGAGAGGGTGCGTTAGGAAATGCATTTCGAGTTGATTCTCTGGAATGAATTTTCCATGAATCAAAATTTACAGAGAAAAGGGTGCGTTAATCCTCGAAAACTTCGTTAACTGTCCAAGGCCAACTAAATTACCTTATCTGTAATTACATTGACACGAGTCCTTAATATTTTTACTAATTTACATCGAAATGTAATGCACAAATGCATCCTGTGAATGATGAAAATGCATTTCTGAAAGAGAAATGAATTGCACTCTTTACGTGAAGATAAATCAAAGTATATTTGGGACAGGATGAACTTACACAGTAATAATAAATAATTAAATATATTTATTTATTTTTTAATCGGACTTTATAACGTGCATTTAATAAATGCTGCAATATAACTGTGATTCATTGAAAATTCCCGCTTATATAAAACATTGGAAAAAAATAAAATTTATGAAAACCTTAAAATTTCGAAACCCCTTTTTTTTTGAAAAAATATAAAAGAAGTGAGTACGTGTTTAGGCTATGATATACTACAAATAAAAATATATCCATTCATCTGAGCTCAGCTGCAGAAGGGGAGGGGATTTCTGGAATCCTTGCTTACCAGAAAAAAAATACAACCTTAAGGACACTTTTTGATACGGCACCTGCTAATAATGTAGTATAGATATTGAATATGTAATTTACATAAGTTTCAATAAAACCTATTTAGTTTCCCATTTCGTGTGGTAAAAAAAAGTCTTAATTATAAATATTTACTTATATTTTTTATTTTATGGATAGAAACCACATTCGTTATTTTCAAACCATATTTGAATGGACTTTTTGTGAAGGCTGGATTTACCTAAAGAGTCCTAAGGTCATGGAAGACTCCGATTACTGCTAATCCAGTGCTCAGATGGACCTTATTTTTAGGGTATCTAAAAATATATACACCAGGGACCAAGGCTATCTAAATCTAACATTGCTTGTCGTATAGTAATTGTGATTTGAATAGATTTGCCGAATAACAGAGGATTTTGCCCTAGTGTTACACTTTAGAAACCCTTGTTTTATCAAACTTCTCATTTTGCATATATTGTTCATTCCAAATTTCAGTCTTGTGGGATTAAATACCATCTCCAGCGTTTGAAAATATCATACCTAATTTATGAAAATAGTAACTTTTTACCAAGAAAGTTATTAGGATTACTAAGATATTACAGATTTAATACTTCAAAGATTAAAAGTCTATGCAATTACTGATAACGATACGGTTAATATATACATAATGCCTCATCTAAGTCACAATTCATGTACAGTTATTGTTTCCTGAGAACAGTGTAAATATTATATATGAGAAAATACAACTGACTAGCAAAGACAGCCTCTCTTGATTCTCATCCAATCAAGAGTAGCAATTTAGTTGTAGATATTTTGCATTGGTGCAGAAATAACTCAGATAAAAACCAGAGTTACCTTGAGTAAAAACTACCTGTTACTTTTGCGTAAGACCGAGTAATCGTCTCCAAGTGAAAAACTTGGAAACCAGTTCAATACAAAGACAGAGAGTGGTAATCAATGGACACTGCTCATCGTGGACTAATGTTATTAGTGGAGTCGCTCAGGGCTCAGTGTTGGGTCCATTACTGTTTTCTGTATTTATAAATGATATTGATGATGGTATATCAAGCTTAATGTCCAAGTTTGCAGATGATACAAAGGTTGGCAGGGTTGTCAAGGACACTACTGACACTATGCTGCTGCAACAGGATCTGGAAAGGTTGAGCAGATGGGCTGAGAGGTGGCAAATGAAGTTTAACATTGACAAATGTAAAGTACTACACATGGGAAACAGCAACCCCAGAGCAACGTATCAACTCTGTGGTACTACACTGACAGTGGTAGAGAATGAAAGGGACTTGGGGGTGATTGTGCAGGCAGATATGAAGTTCTCTGAGCAGTGCAGACGGGCTGCAAGAGTAGCTCATGGAGTATTGTCAATGATATACAGGAATTTTTCCAGCAGGGATAAGGAGGTGATTATTCCATTGTATAAGGCAATGGTCAGGCCACACCTAGAGTACTGTATACAGGTCTGGAGGCCTCATTTCAAGAAGGATGTAGAGCTGCTGGAACGAGTACAGAGAAGGGCAACAAGATTAGTGAATGGAACAAAGGGGTGCTCTTACGAAGAAAGGCTTAAGTTTTGCAAATTACAGTGTCTGGAGACTAGGCACCAGCGAGGTGATCTGATAGAGGTGTATAAAGCCTTGAATGGTTTAAGCATGCTCAATGCTGATGGGATTCTTCCTCTAGCTCAGAAAAATCACCTGAGAGGGCATAAATTCAAATTGAGGAAAGACAGATGTAGGATAGACGTGCGGAAATTTGCCTTTAGCCAGCGGGTGGTTGGTTGGTGGAACAGACTGCCATCCCTTGTGGTGGAGGTTGATAGCCTAAATAAGTTTAAGGCTCAGCTGGGCAGGTATTTTGAACGAACAGAGGGGTGAAGTGGAAGTGGGTTTTTTTTTTTTTTTTTGGCTGATGCTGCATAAGCTTGCTTTCTTGCATCAAATGCCTCTACTAATGCTAATGCTAATGCTAAAAGAGGAAATTCGAACCCAGAATGCAGTGATGGGCATAATCGAATAATTCTTAATCGAAAAAGTTCAATAATCGAATGAAATGATGGAATTATTTTCCACAATAAAATGATTTGTCCTAATTGAACAATTTTCTATAATCAAATTTATTCGATTATGACAAATAATTATTTGTCATAATCGAATAAATTATTCGAATGATATGAGTATAATCGAAATAATCCAATGAGCCATAATCGAAATAATTGATTATGTCGATTATAGTGTCCATCACTCAGAATGTCTACTTGAATGCTAGAATGTCTAATCAGTTATAAAATTTATCAACAATATTCTTGTTTTTTTTTGCCGGACCAAATTTTTGATAATTTATGTAAAAGTAAATTATTCATGAATGCTGAATTTACATTGTATCAAAGAAATGGCGTTTTGGAAAATGGAGACCAACAGCAATCATGGGGATAGTCAAGAAAATTATTTCATATTTAAATTAATGAAGGATATTTATGTTCAAGGCAAGAAAGAAATGATAGGTTATCTAAGGGCACTGATTTCAATAAGGGCATTTCCTAGAAAACAGGAAAAGGAACAAATAGATTTAACGATTGTTGATAAATCAAGAATATTTTGACTTCTCACAATAGTGGAGAAGATGCAAACAGGTGTACTTTGGCCACGAAAAGCTAATATATGACAAGCCGCATTCCTGATTAGTTTCGAAAGAAAGGGACTGAATAAAAGTTTACCTGCAGGGAATAAAATAGTCACGTTTAATTTGTGGTAAAGGTCGCAATGGAAGAGTATTAAAAATAAAAAGGAAAAAAAAAGAAAAACCTTCCAAAACTCTTTTCAGTAAGCACGCGATGTGCCAAAAACCTTCAAAACAATCAACAACCACAAGCACGTGATGGAGAAAAAATGAAAATTATTGGTGAAGTGATTTTATTTTGATGATGTTCTAGCGAATTTTCATTCGTTGGTAAAGGACTTGATAAATATTGCAGAAAGCGTTGGCTCATGTCTACGGTGATGTTTTCTATGATACCTTGGAAAACACCACCGTAGATATGAGTAATGTGCAAATTAGTGGATAGGTTATTTACTGTACTGTATTACTGAAAAGGTGCTGTGTTTGTGAAGTGCTATCCATCAATTGCAGGGAAGTATGCTAAAGGAAATTGAGCATGGATATCTTCACGATCCCAACTTTTCAAGAAAGGAACAAAAAAATCCAAGAATGAAAAACAACAGGCTGATCATAAATCAAAAAGTAAGTCCATTCTATTTTACCCAATACTTTCCCATTGTCAAGGATTGAGAAATCGTATTGCCACTAAGTGGGAAAGGTTTTTGTACTCTGGAAACAAGCCTATTAGACTTTAGGTCTATGCATTGTCATAATTTATATAGAATTTCTTCTTGGAATAGGCAATTAATGATAGTTCAGCACAATACAGTACTAGGATAGGTAATTTTTAAATTATTTTATTTGAAATAGAGTTGACAGGTATAATGGAATGTGGACACGGCATGCCGATTTGCACATTGTGAGGGCTGAAAAACCCGGAATAACTCACTGGGAAAACTCCTAATCCCACTGACTGAGATCGGCTAATTACAGCCCCGACTGAATAGGAGGCCTTTAGAAATTCCCTCCAGTCATCAACGCGATTCGAACTGTCGCTTCTCCAAACGAGTGAGGAGAAACGAAACCTGTCATGTAGAACTATTGGAATGTACAGTTATATGTAAAGGCAAGTTTTAATTCTTCTGTCACATGATGAATAGAAAAGCATAGGTAAAATTTGGAGATAAATTAGTTTGTGTTGCGAGAGCAGTAGGAAGGCGAAATTGAAAAAAAAAAAAAAAAGTATAGATGGCACTGACGGTTGAATTAAATAAAATAATTTTGCGACAGGATGTTCAGGAATTAATCATAAATGATTACTTCTATTTGGAAAGTCAATTTTTTGAGAAGATTGCTATTATTATTTTATTTTTCCGAAATAATTTTATTCTGAACGAGTGGATCAAATTGCTGTATAAAGTGATGCATTGTGTGTTTAATGATTGTCAATATGTCATGAATCAGTTTTTATTTGCATTAGTTCTAATGAATGAATGAATGTTTCTCTAAATATAGTAGTTCTGCCTTCATATGTTTCTTACCTAGTTGTTAACCACAAAAGATTATCCTAAACCAACCGTTTTATCCTTCTGAACGTATAAACTTCTCACTTTGATAAACTAGCCCAAATCAACTTGTAAGTAGTACTTACTATTCAAAAGGGCAATGGACAAATAAAAAGACATATTTTATCACATACAAGTAAGTATAAAGATTTCTCTCTCTATAGCAAGATAAGAATATATCCATGATTGTAGCGTTATTAAGGTTTAATCTCAAACCAGACCATTAAAAGTGTTGTTGCCCTATTTCGTTATAGCTGGTCCTGTCTCATAAACAAATATGTGCCGTCTTGTCATTAGTAACGAATGACAGCTCCACCAAGAAATTCCATTCATGGCAAAATTCAGCCCTACTCCGCTAGCCTCAAAACGTGCGCTAGTGAGAAAAATGCTCTAAGCCTGAAGTTAAGATATCTGGTAAAGAACATAAATCAATAACATTGTCAATTGTTATCAGCCACTTTGGAATACCTGGGATCTTTCACTCTCCATGGGGCCCTTTCCCCTCTCTATTCATGTCACAGTTCCGAAATAGCAAATGACAATGACTGTGATAAGATATAGCGCAGGAAGTACCTCTGTTAACCTTAGTTTTAGCTTTATTTGAATAAAACATCCGGTGTTAGGAGTCATAAATTACAGGTGAAATTTCTATCAATAAAAATGCCTTCTTTTCAGTTGTTCATCCCTCCCATCTGCGAAATTACGTAATCTGCTGCTCCCTCTCTTTTTTGCAGGGATTGCAACAGGGGTTCCTGTGTGTAACTCTATTATATTAGCCTTGATAGACTCTGAAAAAACCCGGGATCAGAATAATTTATATTAACGCTAGTTTTTGAACAATCTTAGATATATATTCGTCAAACTAAGCATGCAGTATTTATTAAAGAGGGGGATATCTGAGTCCCGTGATTTCTTGTTGTAATAATACGTATTTTGAGCTCGAAATGTATTCATCGGATTCAGAGCTTCATTAATTTATTAAACTAGAACATAAACTTAATGTACTATCTTAATTCCATTAAATCTTTTGTTAGCTCTTTGAGGCATAAGCCCTAAAACGCGTTTAATCCTTTGTTAGTTGAATATTAATATTTAAACACATCACTCTCGTTATCTGAGGACTACCAAATATAAATTAGCTTATTGTGTTGTTACTTTTATAACGTAAGTAATCGATTTAGAAAGGCAACGTTCTTCACCTACAGAGCAAATTAGGCATTTCAGTACTGAATGCACATTTCAAGATGGGGAAAAACTACTATTAAATGATTAATAGTAAAATAAATGATAAAATATACGCTTATACAAATTTGCATTGCATAAAATGCGATGTGTATATCATGTTAGTTATAGTGCCAATAGATTGTCAGATAAATATTGAAAAATTCGTCGACAGCTGATTGGAAATATATGGTGGTTCTTTGTATTGATTTATATTGTCTAAAAGTTTATTTGGCATGTAAATGTTCTTGTTTATCGGGAGCAGAATTGTATACACACAATGTAAATTATAAACTCGACAGTACCGTTTACATTGTGACTCAAATGTCTCATTTCGTGAAATTCTAATCAACTGAACAACTCAGAGCACAGACTATTATGCCATAGCCCAGCTTCTACAAGTTTACTTCTCGATTACGTCGCCAGAGGGCCCCTTTCGTCAGCTCCATTCTTCTTCTTGCAAATACCCTGTATTTATGATTTTTTTTTTATATATCTCGTTTTTAACAGCACGTTTCCCCTTAGAAAATTAGTTACATGACACTTTCCGTGTAATATTTTCTTTTGCACGTAATGAATTATCAACGTTGACGTCTCAACATCAAAAAAGTAACAGTAATAGCTACTCCCACAACGATTATAATTCCAATAGCCATTCCAATCATATGTAACGCCCTCTTTCGGCGTTTACGCACAACTTTTCTCCTTAGCATTGTTTCCCATTCCTGCATATCGACTGGATAGGTTCGATACATATCATCCATCTATGAAAAAAATAATAAAAAATATGTAAATAATAATAACAATACAGAACGATAAAATGCAGTGCAATCATTATTTCAAAATAAAAAGACTAAATTACAGAATTAAATAATAATATTAATAATAATAACTAGGGGGCTCCACCCCCTGCTCTCTCTGCTCGCCAACCCCCGCGCACGCTTTACTACATAACATGTAGAGGTATGACGGAGTAAGTCAAATCTTTTCTACGTAAAAGATTGGTCTAATTGATCAAAGAAAGTGTAACGTATTACAAATACGAATCCCAGGCCGTACTAGAGACCCCCAACCCGCTGTCGAAACGCACTGATCGATATCTAATCTAATATATAAAAGAAAATAGAAAGTGGAAGAAAAAAATTTAAAAAGTAAAATTGTGTGAATGTTGAGTGAATGAAAGTTATTATTAATTGCATGTTCTATCTTAGCCTCTTCACCAGACAGACTGATGGTTATGCAGGCCCTCAGAGGCCTCACGGTTATTCAAGCTGACACCATGCTGTAGCTTTTCCTAGCTGGCATGGTGTGGGATGCTGACATTGGCCATTAGGGTAACCCCCAGGGCAGTGTGGGACAGAGCTGCAAAAAGCACGCTCCACCATATGAATCTCTTTCCCTATGTGCTTTTATTCTTACCACCTGGGGTGGTTGAGTTTCCCCTACAAATCCCCTTCCCCACCCTGTGTGAACCCTACCCCCCTTTTGCCTGGTAGCTGACTGCACCATCCACTTTCAACCCCCACCCTCTGGACCATGATGGGCGTCCTGTACCAGGGGTCACCTTACTATCTCCACTTTTAAATCAGACAAGTGCCTCAACTACTGCTCCCTCTGTTCTCTACCCCTTTTATCCCACCCTCTTCCTATCTCTCCATTATCCCCTTTCCAAAAAAAAATTTTTTCCTTTTTTTTTTTTTTTTTTTTTTTTGGCTCTCCTTGGATGCCTAGGCTACCGCAGGGTTCACCCTGCCAGAGCTTTTTTCTCTCCTAATGTGTCCTGGCCTGCCTCCCCAGGGCCGTGGTTGAAACTGGGCATCGCAGTGGCTCTCCGCAGGCCCTCAGGCTAAGTGACCAGAGGAACAACACAACCCACACTAATACTTCACAAAAGACACTAACACACACTTGGCCTTATGTAGAGTACAGTATTGTATTCTACACAGAGTAAAAACGAGGAGGTGCCGCCAAACAAAAAACACTGTCACTATGATCGATATCTAATCAGGAAATGACCTATGTAATTATTTGCCTGTGCATTTGTAGTGCGCGGCATTCTCAAGGTCGAATAAATATCACTCTGTAATTATTTACTTGTGTTTACACAGGTCACTTAGAAAAAGCCTTTTGCTTCAGTTCCCATAATGCATGAGGAATATTGTTGCATCCGAAAGAGCAGGACTAAAATATTTAACTAAAATATTTACAAACTATACAAATATTTAAAATATTTACAAATATATAATATTCATTAATATACAAAAAACGTTACAATGGAACATCAAATGTTAGACAGCGAAGCACGTGCACGAGGTTGATGAACGTTATGGATGCAGTTGTCAATAATTAATTGCATTTTTAGTGACGTAATTGCCTCGCTCTCTTCTCCCATTGGCTCGAATAAATGTCACTAGGAGGAAAACTTTTTTAATGTATAGAGAGATAATAATAATAATAATAAAGGGGGCGCGATAGCCCAGTGGTTACGACACTGGACTACCGACCCGGGTTCCGGCCCCGCTTTGGGGGAGGAGATCGTGTCTCCATCATGCTGAGAGACCTGTGTAATAGTAATAAATTTTAATAATAACAATAAACTAGTCTAGCACTCAACCCCCTATCCACCATGCTCAACAACAACAAGTACAATATGTATATCACTTCAAAGAAGGAAGGAAGGAAAAACCTGTACACCCTCTCCCACCTGAGACATGGATGACATCAAGCTCTAGGTGGTAACCAAGAAACAACTCGAGCAACTACTCCAGATCACCGAAGACTTCAGCAATGATATCAGAATGAAATTTGGCTTAGACAAATGCAAGACCTGCGGATTGCATCAGGGGAAATTAGTCAGCCGAAACCACCAGCTGCAGACTGGTAAAGAGATCAAAGCCGTGACAGGGGAAGAAACTAACAAACACCTGGAGATGATGCAGGCGGATGTGCAAAGGACGCAAGGAACAATTAACCAGTGATGCCACAGTTATAGAGAAAGCCTACAAGAAGCGCCACAAGGCTCAGCAGTTAGTGCACAAGGCGATCAAAGCCTTCCTGTCCGAAAAATACCATCAGAGACTCAGAAACCTGTTCAAAGCAAAACTGAACGGAGGGAACGCAATTAAAGCCATGGACACCAATGCACTCCCAGTGCTACATACTCCTTCGGGATCATAGATTGGACTAACACCGACTTGAAGGATATCATGAGAGAGATAAGGACAATAATAACCAAGAGCAGCCAACAACACTTGAAGTCGTGGAGTCTGGAAAGACTAGTTATTTGGTTTTTAGGAGCATTAGCAACTAAGGCCATATTGCCTGGAAAGACTGACAATTGGAAAGATGGAGGAAGGGGCCTGATAAGCCTCATCGAAGGCAGCGATAGCTGACCTGAAGGATTACTTCCAGAAAACACAGAAGCACTCTACCAGACCACAAGGACGATAGACAAGCGGCATACCGTACTCACCTAAGCGAGGAGTCCCCTCCCGCCTGGACGGAACAAACGAAGCTAGAAAGATGGGCGGCAAAGAAGACACTCCATGGTAGACGCTCCAATGACCATCAAGACTACGTGGATAAAATGGTTTCCAATGCATGGCTCATCTGCAGCTCTTCCTCGAGATTGAAGGATTAATGCTCACTATCCAAAACCAGGTAATCAACACCAGGAACTACAGAAAATACATCGAAAGGAGCCCGGAGTGTCAGATGATACATGTCGACGATGCCACCTGGTCTCAGAAACGATCCAACCCATCACGGCAGGATGCTAGGTGATCACCCAGACAGAGTACATCGTAGACACAACCAGGTAGCCAGGATAATACATCAGAATCTAGATTAAAGTACGAATCCCCGACCGTGCTAAAGACCGCAACTCACAAGCTGTACTGGGACAAGACGATCCCTCACAACAGACCAGATATAATCTTCATTGACAAGAAGGAAATTGCTACCTATCTGATTAACATAGCGGTGACCAAAATTGGCAACCTCCTGAAAACCCACGAGGAAAAGATCAGGAAGTACTCAGACCTGACAGGAAGTCAAAGATATGTGGCATATGGAACAAGTAACGAATATCTCGATCATCGTGTCAACCACCGGTATGGTGCCAAAGACCTTACCGCAATAGGTCTTTCGGAGAACACAACACAATACAAGGCACTCTAGAAAATCACAAAACTGAAGGACAGTCAGAGAGTTCCTCGACCAACAGTAACACCAGTCATAACAATCACCACCCTGTGCACTTGGTACTAGCACCCGTCACGAGATCGAACCCCCATCAGGCCGAAATAATAATGATAAATAGTAATAAATTACATAATTCAATAATAATAAATTGAAGCCGTAGTTATTCAAAGGTTATTAGTTATTAAAATTAGTTATTAAATTACTAAATTAAATTAGTTATTAAATTACTAAATTAAATTAGTTATTAGATTAGTTATTAAATTAGTTATTAAATTAAGTTATTAGTTATTAAATTACTAAATTAAATTAGTTATTAGATTAGTTATTAAATTAGTTATTAAATTAAGTTATTAGTTATTAAATTACTAAATTAAATTAGTTATTAGATTAGTTATTAAATTAGTTATTAAATTAAGTTATTAGTTATTAAATTACATAATTCAATAATAATAAATTGAAGCCGTAGTTATTCAATTCAAACCTTATATTTAATGTCAGTATTTCAATTATGGTCTGTATTATAGTGTGAAAAAAACGTCTTACGTTATCTCAACAGCTGATTATTTTTATTAATCACTTAATTAAGTATGACGTTCTAAATAAAAAATAATAACATTGGCCTTTAAGTTGATGTTTAGCTAGAGAGGCTCACAAGTTAATTATTACTGTAGCTAAACTAAAATGCCAAAATCTGTACGCTGCTGAATGGCACTATAGATTCGAACACAGGCCACATTTATAACAGTGATCAATAGCAACCATTTTAGAGAAAAAAAAAAAAAAAAAAAAAAACACGATAGGCACCGGTGAGATTCGAACTCACGATCTCCTGTTTACTAGACAGGCGCTTTAACCAACTAAGCCACGGCGCCTCACGTGAAGTAGCTATCACAAAACGAGAATATGGTGAGCATACAGGTGGGGATTACAAATTTTAATACTGTATATAATATTTGCAATAAGCAAATATTAAGTTTAGGGTATATTAATGTTTCTGATACAAGATAGTATTATATTGTTTCTTGTTTGGAATAACAATAATAAATTTGGATTAAGGATTCTGTTAAGATCTGATTATAATTTATTCGTCTAATTTTTCCATAGGTATACTACACATAATGGACATAGTTAAACAATGCTATCTCCAGAACACTAGCTCTCTGAAGTTTTAACAACCTAGGGTAGTGTTACCAGACATCCAATTTTAACTAGGATCATCCTGTTTGAGTGAGGTGTACTTCCCCCCCCCCCACATAGTGCCATTTCGTTTAGAAGTTACATTACAATTTTATGTTACGCACGCATTGCATGTTGGTAGTAGATATATATGTATATACATGTATATATATATATATATTTTTTTTTTCCAGATTTATTAGAAGTATTTCATACATTAAAGTATGTAAAGAAAACAGTCGTAGTAAAATAGTGTTTACTGATTCACCATCTGTTCTCAATAGATACGAGTTTGTAAAGCACAACAGCAACATAAGTCAAAGGACAGAGTCATCCGTGCACTGACTTACGTTGTAATACAGTGCATCGCCATTCGCATGCTCACTGCGCAGGTTCATGTGATGGGCTTTTAGTTTTAATTAAAATATAAAATAAAATACATAATTCCTTGTCATTCTATGTTGAAGAGTTTCACAAAAAAAAAAAAAAAAAAACACGCTTTTCAAATTAGGACAAAAAAAAAACCTTAAAAATTTTTCATTACAGAAGCCAAATACCTGGTATTTCGCTTCTGTATTACTCAACGCTTTCTAAAAAGGTAAATCAAATTGGTTATTTCTCTCTCAGAACACTCTTTGTCTATGAAAGTATCTTTTACTTAAAATATATCTAAAAGCAATGATGACACATTTAGACTTAAGAGAAAATGGAGATGGATCGTATGCGTAAAGACAACGTGACAACTGTTCTAAGAGATGCGCAGTTCTCGAACCAAGAATTTTCACTTTATGCATGTGCTCATTCGCAAAATGTGCACTTACATCAATACATCTGCAAAATAAACGACAAGTCCAATTTTTGTCAGTAAACAGTATAATGTGACCGATAAAAGTTTAATGCGTACCAGATTACCTTTAAATGAAGTGTTAGATATGCTAAATTAAAAAGTTTTATGAATGACTTTTCTTATACTGCAAAACATTTAAGATTGGTGATTTGGTCTATGGCAATTCTATTCTAAGAATAGAATTCTGTTGTTAATTAGAACTGTTGTCCGCTAACTTGCTTATCGATAGCTTTAAAACCTTTGCGTATTTCAATCTTTGTCCAATGCAGGGGATTATTATTATTAGCCATATGGTGCAAGGAAGCCTGAGGCTTTTGCTGCACCAACCAAAAAAAAGAGTTCCCCGAGAGAGTCATCATTCTTCTCTTTCTTGGTGATCACCAAGAAAGAGAAGAATGATGATATCTATCTCAGGACCATGGGTGTGCAAAGCCTATACTCACCACATGTGAGCCCCTGGGGAAAAAAATTACCCTAGGCACCGGCGAGATTCGAACTCACGATCTCCTGTTTACTAGACAGGCGCTTTAACCAACTAAGCCACGGCGCCTTTTAATTTAGGCTATTGTTTTTGCTCTTTGTCTTTCTTAACACCTGGCCGTCAATGGTTTTTTTTTTTTTTCCAGTCCCATTTATATTCATATTTATGAGACACTATTAGCGCCTAGAATGAAAAAGGTTTTGGCTACAAGTAATATGATTTCTAATTCACAATTCGGCTGAAGATGCCATCAGAAATTTGGTGAATCTATGTAAAACTACAGACAAGAAATACATGATGGTTGTTTTTATCGACTTTGAGGGCGCTTTCGATACACTCGGACATTGATCACGTCGAACAATGTCCAAATTCCTTATGTTTCTCAAAATAAATATCTTAGTCTCTTAATTGATGATAAATTTTCTTTTATCCCCAACATAAAGAACTTAGCTGAAAAGATTAACAAGTTTACTGCCAATGTGATTAGGCTCTCAAGAGCTGAATGGGGTATAAAGCATAAAACTTTGGCATTATATTATAAGGCTATATTCTTGCCAATTGTAGTATATGCGGCTGCCATATGGTTTCCTAGGGTTACTCACGTCACAGTGAAGGCCACTGTGACTTTTATCATTGCAGAGAAAGATGATATTGGCAACACACAGATACTGCAGAACAACATCAGCCAATGCATTACAAGTGATCTCAGGTTGTATTCCGATTGACCTTTATGTGGCATACCAAGGCATGATTTCTAACTTAAAGAAAGGTTTGGCAATTCAAATCCTCGACATTGCAAGTAATCCGGCCACGGACATTCCGCAGGAGAAAATTACCGGTAATCTTTGGACAAAATTCACTGAGAAGTGGAAATACAGATGGCAATCCAGTGAAACAGGACTCACTACCAGGGAGTTCATTGAAGATGCAAAGTTTGCTGTAAATAAGGAAGTTATTGGATGGTTTTATCGTTCCATGACAACGTCATATTTAATTACAGGGCCTGGTTCACTGCGGGATAAATTGTGTAAATTTGGACTTAAACCTGACCCTTTGTGTTTTTGTGGGGCAGTAGAAGATTGGAGGTATGTTCTCCTTTATTGCCCGGCTTATGACGACTTCAGACAAGAATTATTTAACAGCACTCAACCTATTAGGATTGACAACCTCGATATTTTGATTCAAGATGCCAAGAACTTTGCAGCATTCCAATCTTTTTCTGACAAGGTGTTTAAAAGAATCCGCACCTTGTCTACTAATTCTAGAAGTGTACAGTAGACTGATGTATTCATGAACTTATATTTCTACTTTACTAGCTGTTAACTTAGAAACTAAATGTTGTGTTCTTAAATTAGTAATAATATAGAATGTATATAATGGTATTAACTATACATAGAATTTTTTTATTATTATTATTTTTTTGCATAGAATTTTTTATTTTTTTTTTTATTATTATTATTTTATGACTGTTTTGTAGAATAAATAGAATTTGTCATTGTAATATCAAATACCACTATACATTTCATATTTCATAGACATGCATGTAACAGAACCAAACATTTGGCCTTCCTTTTTTTTAAAGAGGAAGGAAGGTGAGAGGGAGATTAAACATCATTGGAAAACAAGGACAATTCAGCGTCCATGTTCTGGGCGATGAATACTCCTAGAAAGTGAAGTAGGACAAGCAAGAATGTGGTTTGAATAATCTTAGGGCCAGCGGATGAATCCCATTTTATCTCCTTGAAACTGCCCTTGACATTCGCGAGCTAAGATTTTTTAATCAAGTTGATAAGACTAAAAGAATAAGAAAGAAATTGATTTTCCTTTTCTCTTAAGCAGCATACTTGTACTTTTAGTACCCACTCTGATGTTATTAGGCGTCTTGTTCTGTAACTGTATCCTAACCATTGTACTGCAACAGATATACAGTACTGTAATTGTAGTACACTGTACATCTGTAAAATCTACATTCGTAGTATAGTAGCTTGTTTCTGCATTTCTGTGATGATATTCTGTACTTCTATAAGAGAATGCTTCTTGTATAAGAAGATGATTCAGTAAAGATCCATATTCAACTACAAGTCCTGGTAACAGAAGGTTGAAACCAGGCACATTCTACATAACCATCAGCCAGGAAGACATATTTTGCCTCCTATAGATACACTTCAGGAGGCCATTTTTGTAGAACGCCTTTGGTTGCCCTCGAAACCATTACTCAGTAATCAAAAACACTCGAAAGCAAAAATCATTGCGTCGCCAATAGGAAAATTCTTGATATACATAAAGAACTTCAGGGATGGATAGAGGAAGAAATCTGAAGGGAAGAAGACAGGAGTGAATGGCGGACGGGTTAAAATTTCAAAAGCAAATTGCTTGCCATCTGTGTGGTAGCAGCTTGTGAAGCAATGGCACACCTTCTCTACGATACCATTTTAACTTCGCAGTATCAAAACGGACATAAAGGTTGGAGTAGAATGTCTCAGATTTGGTGATGTTCTTTTGAAGGTAAGGTAAGGCCCATACAGTTCCTAAAAAATCGAGAGTGTCACCTTTCCATCAGATGCCTATCTCCTTCCCTTCTTCGGTAAATGACCAAAACATTTTCAGTCACCTTCAAAAAGTGAATCTAGGAGAAATGGTGAAACTAGGTCTCATTCATAATTACCAATACACAGCCAAATTTCATGAATTAGTTTGCGAATTGGTTAAAAATTGGTAGTATCCATTATCACCATGTATAACACTGTAGGATGGGCAATCCTCCCCATTCATTGCAGTAGTCTCTCCATAAACTGCTTTTGGTTTCTTGTAAAAACAGAGGCAAATGAACATTAGATTATCTTTATGAACAACATGCTGATTAAAGCCAGCGATTTTTTTATTAGTTTAGTCTAAAATCGCTTGACATCTGATAACACGATCATTTGCTCTTTCGGATATCACGTTTTATTAGCTTTCGTCGTGTTTATAGGAAGCCATATACTGTAAGTATTCAGAGCTGTACAAGATGTAGGTCAGGGAATCGGACATCGTAGGTCATCTGAGAGGTGAGATGGACAGTTGATCAATAGCTTGAAAGCCATAGGAATGCGAACGCAGTTTACTAGCATTTATAGAAATGCCACTCTGATATTTGTTGGATGTAATCAAGTGTTATATGAGACGCCTAAGCAATGAAACCCTGAGAAATAACTCTTCGGTATGAAAAAAGATTGAATTACTACCTGGCAAACAGTAAATTAAACTGCGTTTATGGGCTTACAGAAAGGGAAAGCGGCTAAAACTTATATAAATCAGAGTTCGAAGATTTTTAAATATGAGTTTCAATAATAAATAAACTCTCAAAAAAATAAAAAAAAAACATAAACAAAAAATATCAAATTGGTTTGATACATGCATACTTGTTTCATATAGTATTTTTGATGCCCATATAAAAGAAACTAGCAGATAATTGTATATTCCCGGCAATAGAACCTCGTCTTCAAAGTGAAATCGTAACATCAAAAAACAAAAGCACTATAATACTGCAAGAAAAATTCAACTTAATTCAGGAGCAACTGAAAATCAAGAGTACAGTAATATGCACATCTAGCAGAAAGTGGAATCAGCCTCTCCTTCGACCCACAAAAAAAATAAAATCCAAAATCCGAATATTAAATGAGATTACAACTCAAAGAGAACAAAATTAAACGAATATAAAAATAAAGCACTTCGATATTACACAATTCACATAGCAAATATTGTATATACAGCGCATTCAAAAGAAATAGAACGAAGAAACCAAGCAGTAACAAATATTTCATCTGGAAGCACTGGATGGCTAGCCTGTCTTAGAAGAGACAACTGGCTCTTAATCATTACTCCACAAGCAAAAAGATTTCTATCAAGAATCCTCAGAATATAGAAAATCGGACAATCACGTTAGAAAGCCAATCTGAAGGTCGTTATAAGCGACATACAAAACGAGATGAGGAAATCAACGTCATCTTGGAATCAAGGAAACAACACACACAAATATGCACGCGCAAGAGGACCAAGAAAAATAAGCATTACTTCAAAGAGCATTGAGATTAAATCAGGTACAGGGCCATATGTGTGCATATTTTCATGCGTCATTTGGCCTCATGAAAATCTGAAATACCTCACGAATGAAACCCTACTAGCTCCGCCTGAGGCTGGCAAACTACAGTCCCGGTTGGAGATGCCAAAAAATTCCTCCAATCTATGATAGCAATCGAGTCCAGACCTATCGAAACTATATTGTCACGCAGAACAGAAGAACGCTTAAATTCAATCACAAAATGATACATAAAAATAGCTGCAATATTGCTTCATGATTGCAGCACAATCGGTACGCCCGATACAGGAAATAACACTTACGTTTTAATGTCATTTCCGGTGATACCGTCTGTATGAACATAGAGAACTACGTGTAGGAAAACAACTATATCTATGTTTTACTGATGAATGTTTAACTTTTGCAGAGTGAAATTGGTTAGCAATAGTATTAGAAACTTAGCCTGGACGTTTTCTGAGAAGAAATTCACAGATCAAACGAATGTGCCTATCGGGTTCATGTCTCTCTTACTTGGTGGTGGTGGTGCTGATTGTCAGAGAAATTTTTTTTTTACTCTGGGTTGACAAATTAGGAGATAGGATATCAACGTTTAGAATCTGGTGTTATAAGTTTTCGCTACGCATTTTTACTAATCCTCTCACTTTAATTTTCTGCCAATCTTACAAATAAAAAAAAAGAGTTCGAAAAGGATTATGGAGGTAAGCATGATCAATGTTTAACTTTTTATTTTAACTTCATCTGTGACCAGCTAGGCCATATATGATATATTTGTAAACTTCATGTTCTGTGGTAAACTGCGTTTGCGGCTCATTTTCTGTTTTCTGAACGAGAAACCGGGGTTTCCGAGAGAAAAAAACCATGCTACCTTCGCCCGAGGCCGACTAACTCAGCAACGTTGTGGTAAAAAAAACCAATAAATGTTCCTTGCATCATTATATCAACTGTGCCACCCACGAGACCGTCTCAACTTGTAAAACTTCAATAAATTCCTAACAACGTCAAGAGACTTTAAGTAATAATCTTAACGTCAAGTGAATTTAAATGCGGACCCTTTTAAACTGATGAAAACTGACGCAGCTACTCTTCTGTCATGGCTTCACTAGCTTGAAAACCGAATAGTGAGACTTTAGGGAGTTGATTGCCATTGCCGACTTTTTTCTACAGTGTAGTCGTTAATGCAAAATAAGCAAGTACAAATTAGTCCCTTAGCTGCATTTTTTTTCGGTAGGCATCGAGCGAGTCTCATAATAGTAAGAATAGTACTTGTTAAGAGCCTAGAAAGATTTTATTTGGAATCAAAAGATATTTTTCATATTTTAATGATTGGTTCAGAAGCACTTACCCTCTTTCCAAAGAATTTCGGAATAAGCGATTTTCTAATCTAAAATGGAATAGCAAAGCTTAATTCACGGAATTTACCTCCTAATCATGAGGGTTAATTCATGAAATAGAGAAAGTTAAAATGCGAGAAGTTAAAAACTTAGCATTTAAATCATCTCGAGAAAAGTGCACTAAAACCATGCATTAAATGAAAGGATGGAAGGAACCTTTTACCGTACTTTCATAGCCCATGGTTGTACTTTATATCACAACGAACCAACGGCAAAGAGCTGCGCTGTTCTTCAAATAACTTCGATGCTAAGTTTTTAACTTCTCACATTTTAATTTTTTCCACTTCATGAATTAACCCACACGATTAGAATACATCAAGTTCTATAGATTAAGCTCTACTATTCTATTTTATATTCATCGTGTTCCGGAACTTAAATCTTATGCTAATAATCATTTATATTGCAATTTTCTGATGAAAATAAGGGGGACTGTTTTTTTTCATCCCCAAACGTCTCGCTTGCTAGCAATACGATTATCTTCTCATTATTTTACCTTCGTTGCAAGATCAAGATTCACCTTTATAATACATGTACAATATATGTCATAGGCATTTTCCAAGTTTTTGGAATGAGACCATGCAATGCCAATGTGCGTCCTAGAAACTGAGCCGCAAGGAAAAGTGACCGACATTGATACTGCATACAGGTGCGGTTGTATTTTAAATTAATTTAACGAAATGCCGTAGAATTACCGAAAAGTCACGACTTTCTTATATCAAGTCACGATGAAGGGTTTTACAAAGTAAAATATTCTCCTTATTAATATTTAACACCTTCTTTTCTGCAGGCTACACGAGATCCATTCGGTATGGTTTGTAGTTCATGTAGTAAAGGTTAGGAATCAAACGGAGGTCATCGAGGCTGTAGGTGGTTATCTGGTTTTCCCCCTTTAGGAGTTTATGGGATTTTCGACATAATGAATCGATGGTTATCAATTTCAATTTTGTTTCGAAGCAGGAATTGCTATTTGTTTTTGGAATAGATAACTTCTATTGCAATGTTTCTGGATATGTCTGAATGGCCAGTATTAATCATCTTCGTGTTAACAACGCCTGAAACTAGCTCAATAAACCTGTTAGGATCACATCGACCTAATAAAGACTGTAACAGCATTTATTCAGAGAAGAAATCGAACTTAACTTTTGTTGAGCTTTCACTAGTGGTATGCATATGAGACATTAACCTCTTTCTAAATCAAGTTCTTCGCTGATCACTGAACGAGTTTTCTTTTCAGTATCCTAAATCGTGGGTTAATTACAGTTTACGCTTCGATGTAATTAAGCCAATATTTTACCAGAGGTTATAAACTGTAGCCCAGTTTTACATTTTCAACTTTAATTAGTCTAGATGTCATCGTAACTTATATTACACGCCCTTTCCCTGTGAGTGTTAAATCTTTTCTTTTACATTCATAATCCAATCTTTGTCTATTATAGTTTTCCCAGATTAAAAATGAACTTTCTTTAAATTGTCATGATGTGACCGAGAGGATAACTTCCTACAAATAGTTCTTTGGCTTCGTAACTTTTAGTTATTTGATTTAATCTGCGTAATTAGTATTATTATTTTTTGTCTTCATTTATTCTGTTTTTATTCGGGTACTTAAACATGAATGAAGAATAAAGAAGTGTCTTGCTATCTACCTATACACTCACTGGCCAAAAAAAATTAGAAACTTTCATTCAATATCTAGTAGGGCCTCCTTTTTCTCGAATTACAGCCCGTACGTCTTGTGGCATGGATGATAAGTATCTGAGGCGGTTTAGCTATAGATTTGATCATTCCATCAGGATATTTGTCAGCTACTGTATTTTGGTCGATAGAACACTGCAAAGCCGACCTGCTGCCCTTTCCAACGTATCCCAAACATTCTCAATTGGATTCAAATCTGGAAAATTAGGTGGCCAGGGGGTAGATGTTGGAAGCCTTGGGAATATTCTTCGAACCATTCAGATAATACAATATTTGCACAGTGAATAGTTGTGTTGTCGTCTTGAAAGAATCCATCGAAATCCGGGTAAAAATTAAGCAGTGCGGGCTGAAGTTGGTCCGATACGACAGAAAGATATTCATTGGAGTTAACAAGACTTTCTAACGGTATGAGCGGACGATGTTGGTACGGATCTAGTCCGTACCAGGAGAACATATCACACATCACGATACTACCTCCAGCCGCTTAGGTGCTGGATAAGGGACAGTCTGAATGCATGACTTCATGAGGTTCATGCCACTCATTTACTCTACCATTGGTGCAAAAAAAGTGCAAATGGAGACTCTTCAGACTACATGATCTTTTTCGACTGTTCCACAGTGCAGTTTTGGCGTTGGCGGCACCACTCCAGTCGAGTTTTCAATTTTTTATAGTTAGATAACTATCATATCCTAGATTCTTCAATATACGCCGCATTGTTCGTATGGAAATGGATCTTTCTTTTCCTAAACTGAATTTGTATTTGCTATACACTGGACCCTCTATTCTGACGCACAATTCGCTTTAAGTTCCTGCTATCTTATTCTTGGAATACCGAATTTCTGCCGCATTCTCCTTTCTTCTTCCACTGGTATACTTTTGAGATTATTGCTTTCGATACACTTGTGATTTTCTTTGTTTTCTTAATTGTAGCTCCTGCTAAACATGCTCCAACAAACACCTTTATGAAAATCGTAAAAATCACCTGTCTTCCCCACGAACGGATCAATTAAGAATCCCCAGAAAAGCGTACAGTATTTATTTGATAGGAACTTTTGATTACACGATTTGACAAATTATATTTGCATACCGTACATTTAATTATGCGTTGACACCAATTTCAAAAGGTTTCTAATTGTTTGGCCAGTGAGTGTAGCTAACTTTTCGAACAGTGAGTGTACTTGGAGATATGTTTGGTCTCATAGATAGTCCTTAAAGGGGCATTAAAACTTAAAGGGGCATTATTAAAGAATAAGATAATCTTTAAACCTAATGATATCCTCTATTCTCACTCCCTTTGAAAGGGTAATAGGCCATTTGTTTGTTGTAACAATTTTTAGCATGGAATAACAGTTATTCTTTATTGGCCAAAATGCTCATTGATACTCGTGTTTTACTGTGGGAATATTTAAATTTATTACTGGCTAATTGATTCTAATTACTATCATTAACAGTTAATCGTTTGTGGTACACGATAGAACTGATGAACAGGTATAGTGTAACGTCTTGAAAGAATACATCAAATGATCTTAAGAGCACAGAAGCCACTCATTTTAAGCCTTATAATGTAATTACTATTTTCAAGTTATTACAAGGTTATTTTCACATGTTCTGAATATTACTACAAGACACTCGTTAAATATTAGAGACTTTTTCTTTGATATTCTTAATCCAGCAATAATGGGGATTTTTTGTTTGTGATATTTAGTCAATGTCCCAAGAAGTTATTAAGGTTCTCCTAACATCTGAATAACCTGATGTGACAGAGGCGTGAAACTTGTCCAGTAGAAGACCCTACAGTCCTAAACTATACTGCAGTTCCATTTTTATGATGCTAGTGTGAGTTATTACTGATTATAAAATTTCTATTTTTCTCAACTCTTTCAATCATTCACTATTCAAATGTTTTTATTTTCATTAAACTTGATTTTCTATGTTTGTTTTTAATCCAGTAAATTGAAAATTAGACTAGTGCAGCGGTTTCTAAAAGTGCAGGTTGCGATCCGCCGTGGGTTCGCCAGAAAATTTTAAAGGGAGAGTCGATTTGTAAAATTTTTGCCTGGAGTTTTAAATGTAAATTATTTTTATAAAGTTTTAAAACTTCAATATTGTTTTATTTTATATATGAAGATTAAAATTTAATTATTAAAAGTAAGTGGTATATTTATTTCTTGTCACAAACTTTAACCCAAATGAAATTATTAGTTTAATTTTATTATTATTATTATTGGCCACATGATGCGACGAAGCCTGAGGCTTATGCTGCACTAGCCAAAAAAAATTCCCGAGTTACCCTGAGAGAGAGAGAGAGAGAGAGAGAGAGAGAGAGAGAGAGAGAGAGAGGAATCACCAAGAAAGAGAAGGATGATGATATCTAGCGCTGGACCCTGGGTTTGCCAAGCCCATACTCACCAGATGTGAGCCCCTGGGGTTTAATTTTGGGGGATACGGGGATCGCACAAATTCATTTACCATTTTAGAGGGTCGCAATATAACAAAGTTATAAATTGGCCCCTTATTCTTCAATAAATTAAGAAAAATTTCGAGATATACAGTAATTTCGCAACATGTATGCATTCAGTGGATTAGAAACAATCGCTCTCTTGAGAATAAAGAACTATATCCTGGGGAAAGGGAGGCGTCAATCGACTGGCCTAAAAATAGTTCATGAAGTATTAATAAATTTGATAGTCGTTTAACCTGAACCTGTTACATGATATTTGGCTATATCAGGTTATTAGAAGCAGACATTAAGGTCGGAATTAAGCAAATTTGTAAAGAAAAAAACATTTTTTTAGTGCATGTGACGGTTTCGATATTCTCTCTGAGAATTCAAAATGAGTAAATTGTAGAGATTTTTGAGCGCATCAGAAAATTAGGCCATATTGGGCCGTTGTAAACTGTGAGTTCTGTGGGCGATTTGCTGTTTTCGCCTGAGACCGACAAATCAGCCACCTTGTGAAAAATAACCATAAAAAAAATTAATCGCAACATTGAGGAGGTTCGAACTCGGGTCTTTTCTACCCAACCTGGGAAAAGGGTAATTATACCAACTGTGCTAGCCATGAAGGCTGTAGACTGATTAACCAAACTCATATGAAACATTCTATAAATGAAAACATTGGCCATGAAAAACTTAGTATCAGAAAAAGCCTGATTTCCTTGCAAATCGATGAAAGGAAACTAAGCTTTTTCAGAATCAGCCTTAATAAACAAGAAGAAAATAAGCTCTCTTGGAACGAGAGCTACTATTGGACTTTTTATGTTAATAATTTCATACATTGTTGTTTAATCTGCGTAAAACTTATAAAAATATGTGATATTAAATATTCACAACTGAAGTCAGTTTAACGTTGTACCGTACATGTTACCATGCAGTAGTAAGCAATCGATAATTCTAAAAATCAAGTGCAATACCACCGATACTACCAATTTGTTTATTGAAGACAAATGTTCAAAACCATCATGGGACTCCACAACCCTTCTCCTTTCTTCTACTATCTAATAGGAATGATTCCTTCTGGGGATTATGAACTAGCATATTGATAGGATATGTTTGTTCATACAAACATCCCGTACAGTTCGGTGGTACAGCTTTAAAATAAATTCGAAGATCGACTACTGAATAATAGACCGGAGCAAAACTAATGGGTAACGCTTTTGGAGACTTGCAGGTCAGCTAGCAAATAGTCTCACTGTTACTATTACATCGTTATTATAATGGCAGTGTAAGTAAGTTATGATGAAATAAATTAACTTCGGACATTTGGGTGGCTTTTTATTGCTTCAAGGCGCAAAATAACTAAATGGCAGCACGTGTTTTCTGGGCTTTCAACCCAAGAACATTAACCTACTTTTCCGTGAGTGTTATTCCGAGTAACCACTTGAATTTTTGTTTAATGTCCAATCAGAGAGATGTAAAGGTCGTCAAGGACTTAGCAACTGTCACATTTACCAGGAAATCAAACCTTCTAACTCGTAACCATATTGGTGGACAATATGAAGGTGGCAGTAACAAAGACAAGAATGAAACTACTTATTTCTGAAATATACAAATGAAAATTTATGCAGTGGTATAATTAATCATCATCAATATGTTTACAAAATGCGGAAGTTTTCAAAAACTCATAAAATTATTATAATTATTTTTAAACAAAAGAGTACGATCTAATAGATATGCTTAGATATTAGTCAAGCATGATCGTTTCCTACCTTTTTTTTTTTTGACAGTTCAGAGGTTTCTCGGATAATATTTCTCGGTTCCTATTAACTGTATATCCAAGTATAGTCTGATGATGGGTTCAGCAAGGTTCCCGAAACGTTATATAATTGCATAGTACATTTAGTGGATACGGCTAAATAAACTTACTTTTGAAAAACCCACGTGGTATGAGAGTGGTCATTTAAAGAGCAAGAACATCTAAACTTAAAATTATAACGAGGCATCTCACATTAAGCAGCACTTCATCTTCAAAAGAGATAAATTTATGATTTTGTTCCCATATTGGCGAAAATATGAGTCGTCAGTCGAAAAAATTTATTTTATTAATTATTATTAATAATTTATTTATTATTATTATTACTATTTTATTTTTATTACTTTTTTATTTACTAATATGTACTAATTTATTTTAATGGTTTAACTACAAATTTCAATAACAAAACTGTTGCACTCGTATGTGGACAAATAAGATTTTTTTTTTATCAGAATTAAAACAAATAAATAAAATCGTTTCAATTTTCTATTCGTTTCGCTAGTGTCAGGTTCTGTTAATTTTTCAGGAAACAAAGTGCAATATGTCGCATGTCACGTTGTGTTTATCAGCGAAGAATTTTCTTCTTTGCCAACGAATACATATTGCTGCAAAGGCGTGTACCAACTAAAAATCTAAATAGTGCGTTTCCTCTCAACCTAATTCTTCTGATACAGGTCGAATTAAATATTATATTTAATTGTGTACACGTTGGGCAGACTTTGGGTAATTTAATGCAGCCATGTGCAGTTCATTATTTGACCAAGGTATGTAATGTCACGTTTCACTTACTCGTGGTTAATATTATTTTCATTTGGTAATGCTTGTGTGAATTTTCAATTATATATCTTGTTTTTCCTGCTGCAAAACGCCATCAATGAAAAAGCAAAATTGTTGCACGAATTAATGATCTTATGAACCAAAGGTCAAAATAAAATTCCCTCAAAAACATCACAACACGCTGATTACATCTTTGAAGTTATGAAAATCATAATTTAAATAATAATTCGTTCACGTTTTTTGTTTATTAAAATCCTGAAATTTGCATATAAATCGATATTTTCGTTTAATAGAAATAATTTTCAAAGGGTTGGGTTAAAAACAAAATATATGTAGTAATAAGGACAGGAGTTAAGAAATACAGTTTGTTAGGAATACCTGATTTTTTTCTCCACAAGGAACAGTAAATTAACAGGCATTGATAAACAAAATATGTTCATATACAAAAAACTTTCTTAATCACTGCAGCAGGTGGAATTTGAAATTCTATATCTTTCCTTTTTTTATTTTCAAATTTCTCATTTTTTACAAAAAAATAACTTGTTTTCCAAATAATAATAATAATAAATAAAAATAAATAAATAAAAAGATTAATAAAATAAAATTATTTATTTAATTCAACCCTTGAAATGCCTACGGAAATGGTGCTTATATAAATATTACAGGTTGTAGTATTTCTTGTTGAGATCATGCAGAACATAAAATTGGGGCATTTGGCAGTGTTGATTGAACAAAACAGTAATCAGAAGGGTCACCAAAATTTCCGAAGAGGAGGTAATCCTCGCGAGTAGTACATCTGGAAAAGACCTGGGTTCAACACTCATCAGTAATGCGAAGAACTTTTTACGTCCTTCTCCCTCACACCGTGGCCTAGTTAGCTGGTCTGGGAGTAGGTAGTAATGTTCTTCTACCAGGAACTCGGATTATTTTCGTTTAAAAAACACGAAAACCGATTGGACAACACACGCGATTTATAGGTAAAGTACATGGAAATCGGATGTGAACACTCTATACAACAGACAGAAAACACGATACAATGAGCTACCAAGCTCCGTTGCCATTAACTTTGGACATTTATTTGGACTGGGCAGTGGAGATCATTGATTGCAATTCTGTTGGTTCATGACTAAGTCCTTATTGAAATCAATGATCTATGCTACGCAGTCCATATCTTATCGGGTTTGCTGCTTAATGTAAACAAGAATTATCGCTGGAAAAAAACCAAATAATGGATGTAAAGGTCAAAATCTAATCAGAAACAAAATGTTCTTAAGTAAAACATTTTAAAACAAGTATCAAATGTTTAGGCTACACTTTAACATGCAAAAAAGAAGAAGACATTAACAATAAAATAATAAATCTTGATAGAGTAACAAAATAGTCATCAATTGTTTCATTTAAAAAAATCTGGTTTTTAAATGAGAGCTTGAAAACGTGATTGATCACTAGTCCAAAGATTCACAAGATTAAGAATTTATAATAACTTGATAAGATCTGCAGTGAAGCTTGGATCTTAAAGAAACAAGATGAAAGAAGACAGCTGTTTTAGAAAGGAGATTTATGAGGACAGCTAGTATTTATGGGTACACTAGTATAGATCTGAAAGAAATGAAGGCGTAATGACACCACTAAACAATATCCCATAATTGATTACATCCAAATATGGAAGGGCCACACGTCGATAGAATGGAAAGTTCAAGGATCCCAAACAGGATCGTAAATTACAAGCCCTATGGGAGAAGATTAATTGAAAGACCATCTCATAGACTGTGTAATACCGTAAGAGGCTACGTGGTCTAATACTTACTAGTTGAAATAAGGAGATTTAATAATCTGTGTGTTGGATTTTAATTTTAGGGTAACAAATTACAATAGTCAATTTTAGGAAAAAGTGTTAAGACCGCTATGTCGATCTCATAACACTTTTTGACTCCCTAATATGCAAGTCGCCTTAATAGATAAGAGAAAACAGAACGAATTGGGAAGTCGGAACTTAATGTGTTCCAACTGCCGATTAAAAAAAAAAAACCCTCAGTCAAAATGAAAACATGCCGATATTTAAACTAGAACTTCGTATGTTATTTTATGAAGCCTTTTCTAGTTAAATAAAAGAATTAAAAGATATAAAATAATTCTAATGGAAGAAATACAAAGTTAATCTAAGTATCACATATACAGTATAAAATATAAGGGAAAATTTGTTGCACCATAAAAGTGTTGAAAGTTATATGGGCTACGTTTGACATAATTTAGTGATATTTTGAACTGTAATGTTTTTCCTCAATTGCTATATTTTTTATGGTTTTGTCCTTGGTTCAAGGCATATTGTACATTTTTCTATTATTTTGAGGAAATAAAACAAAATATGACACCTACTTTATTAAAAATGAAATTTCACAGTACATTCCTATCCTGTTTGCAAAAATCTCTCTTTGTCTTGGCTTCTTGTAATGTGGGTTAGACTTGGCGCCCTTAGTTCAACCATATAATTGTCGCTACAGATAATAAAATGTTTGTGCTTCTACACCCACTTACCTATTTCAGACAACTACTACTACTACTACCCTTGTACAAGACAATTTGAGCTATTCTTTTCTGCTAATGACATTCTTTTAGGCATTCAACCATAGCAAATTTCGTGCAGATTTTTTTAAAAGCAAATTCCACACACGGACACCACAACAACATAATCCGCTAAGATACAAGAATTTTTGATAGAGATATATACACAAGTGGTAGTTGAAAGGTTCTGAGACTGTACCTGTTATTTAAACTGACCTAGCGGGTAGCATGGTGAATATAATCACCATATTCCCAACACCGGGTACCGTTGTCGGTAGGATCACTGTCCTCCCCACACCAGGTGGAAAAAACCTGAGTTCGAATTCCGTTGCTGACAGGAAGAATTTTTTAGGCCTTTTCCACAACGCTGCTGAGTTAGACAGTCTCAGGCGAGGGTAGCATGGTTTCTCCCGGAAACTCGAATCCCATCAATGAAATGAGGAAATTTTATGTCCTTTTCAATATAGCTGAGTTAGTCGGTCTCAGATAGCATGTTTTTTTCTCCCCAGAAACTCGGATGTTTCGCCCAGCAAATAGGCAAATCGAACACAGAACACACGAAATTTACAGACAGTATATTTACGCCTTAGTTGATTTGGCGCATATAATTTACTTCTGCAACGTTCAATCCATCACTCAGATATGTGCAATTGTTTTTTTTTTTTTTTTTTTTTCGATATGTTCTACAGTAGCTTTTTTTCACCTACATATCGCTACCAAATTTGAGACTGTGGTCAATGTCAGAACTTTTCAAGAAACGCTTGTAATAACTATAACAGTAACAAATAGAAAAGAAAGATACAAATCGTGGAAACAGAATTATTTTTAGGGAAAACTATGAAATATGAACATATCCGGTAGCATAATAGCTACTGTCACTGTTCAATAACGCTATCTTGCAAATACAGATCTGGTAAATTACCGTTTGGCGGAAGTTGAGGCTTAATTCGTAACAGGAAGAAAGGAACTTTTACTATTTTTTTTTTCACTCGGAAATTTGAGTTTTTGATCCTGCAAAAAGATTAGTCAACACACGAGAGCTACAATGGACCCAACTACGGAGTAGCCGAATTAAAGGGATCCTCTCCCACATAAAGTAGCCTTTTATGGAATTTTTATGGGCCTTTTTCACAACGTGGCTGAGTTAGACGGTCTTTGGGGAGGGTATCATAGTTTTTTCTTCCGGAAACTCGGGTTTTTCATCCAGTAAACAGAAAACCGACCACACAACATACATCATTTACAGATAATATGCACAAAGCAATATGGCTTAGTTGTTGATGCTCCTAAAACCCTACAACAATAACAACCACCACATAAAGCAAGTGAGAAAACCCCTTAATTATCTCAGTATTATCTTTAAGAATCAGTGAAAGTTTTGTAAAATTTATGTTAAGATCAGTATCTTAATTGACTTGATGAATCCCCATATTAAATCATAGACTGCAAAGTAGCTGAGAACAGGTGCATTTTAACCTATTTACCTTCTCATTAAGAAATCTACCTAAAAATAAGAGTCCAAAAGGATGGAACTCCAGCAGATAGCTGCCAGTCCAAATAATAATAATAACGGTAAATTAATTAAAATGAATCAAAATTACATCTTTCTAAAGAATCCTTCCAACTGAAGTGGAGCACGATTCTCTGACATATCCAAGTAATTAGAACTACAAATAATATTTACTATAATAAAGAAATGCCAGTAATCTGATAATTGTGGCGGTCACAAACCATCCATAAACATTTGGAATGGTTCTTCTCATGCACACAAGATTAATGAGAATTGTTGCGACCTCACATATTCACTCTTCACTCAAAAGAGTATGGCCTCATTTGATAACACCTCAATAGTCAGGAATATTGGACATGCAATATACATACAGTAGCGATTTCGAAACTCATAGCCAACCCCGTTTCTCACACGACACATTTCATTATTTTGAATTGAGTGTACCATTTATAAATAATATTTCGAATTATGGTTCCTTCTTGGTTCCTACACTCTTATGTGATTTCTTTGTGTACTCCTTATTGATTACTCCTCGGACCAAAACAATTCAATTTATCCTCTGTTGAGGCTATTTTGATGGGTGGGATAAGTACATTGTACTTCTTCTGAGTTCAGATAGTTATATAATTGACTTATCAATATAAACCAAAACATTTAAACAAAATATTATTCAATATTTATATATTCTGTTTATTAAGAGATTATTGTTAAAATTTCAAGCTTACCTTTACAGGCTCTTTCTTCCCTCTGTTAGGTAATGGTGAAGAGGGAAACTTAGGTTTACCATTTTTTGCAATTTGTTCTCCCCCATTCGACTGTAATAGGTTCGCTGGATTCATTATCACCGCCTCTTCTCCATTTGGAGCTTTCAACCCGTTATCACCATTGCTGATTTTGCCATTAGATTTGGAGTCGGCTGCAAATTTTACTCGACGTCGCTGCAAGTACTGGAGGGAATGTGCATTACACGTACAGTGTGGTGGGTGACTATCAAGTCCATCAAGCATCCCTGGATGCTGCCAGCCATTGTTTCTGTGGTAATATTCGCAAAATTCACAGGTGCAGCTTTTAGTGGTTCGAAATGATTTCCTTTCTAGCTTCTTCCTGTAATGCGGTTTCCCATCACTACTTTCCTTGTCTCGTTCTTCGTCTTCTGCATCTTGAGATGACCCATCTGGTGGATGGCGTCCATCTGAACTGGTATCAGGATTAGTTGAGGAACTTGGAGTTTTTGAATGATTCCTATGTGAAGGATGATCGTGAAGGTAAGGGTCAAAGGTAGCCCAAGAATGTCGCACACGAGCACATTGACAACAAGGATGTGGGCAGCCTTCTCCTGCTTGATAAGGAGGAAAGAGGCTATCACTAGATGCATGATGATGAGGATGGGAAGGATGGTGACATTGGTGGCACATACCATGCATCCCTGGAAGGTAGTAATTGTCATAACCCCAATGACCAGAATGCAATTGATGCATGATAGCCGACCGCACGTATTCGTTGCAAGTAGGACAACCATGGTGACCCCCTGGACCATGTTTATGGACTTCTTCTGGAGCAAAACCATTTTTGTGATTGTTGTTTTGAGGTTCAGAATTTACAGGAACATCCTCTACCTCTCTTAAACGGCTAGGGGTGGCTTGCACTTTACGAGTCACTGGCTCATTACCTGAGGGGACTGCTGATTGTGGTTCATTATCAGGTGTTGAGGAATTGGAGGGTGGCAACTCTTCTTTTGTGTTTTTTGTAAATGTGGTTACTGATACTGGTTCGTTACCTGACGACGACGACGTAGAGGCCTGTTGTAAATTCTCTTTAACGTTGGTTGAAGTCGCCTGTGGTAGAGGTGGAGGTGGAGGTGGTGTGCTGTCAGTCCTTGTAATACCGCTGCTTTCTGGTGAGTTTGATTCCTTGGCCTCGGTATTATCTCCACCATTTGGCACCTTATTCTTAAGAGCTCTAGCTAGAGAATTCATAATTTCTCTACGTATATTGTCAGTATTTGAGGCTGAAGCCGTAGGCCCACTAGTTTTAATGTCTTTGTTCATGTTTGCACTTTCTTTTTGAAGAACTGGCATGTTTTGATTAAGTTCCGAAGTTTTCTTTGTGTGTGACTCACTTCCTGATAAGTCCAATCCCGATTTAGAAAGGTTCTTTACTGCCTGTGCGACCACAGATAAAGTCCTCTCCTCTGTTCCAGTTTCTTTATTCTTGAATAGATGGCTGTTTAGAGTATTGCTATCTACAGGTGTAATGATATCATCAGGAGTTGATATCCTGTGGACATCGACAGATACAACTACTGAATCTGGAAGAATAGGAGTTTTACGTTCAAGTGAGTCTAATAGTAAATTTTCTTCTATATTAGTGCTTTTAATTTTCTCCGGATCCAGCCGGGAAAGATCATTGATATCTTCCTTTAGGGAATTTTGATCGGGATTTGAAGGTACACCATTGCTGTTCACTACAACTGGCTTTTCAGATATTGTTTCCAGCTGAGGTCCAGTACTTCGAAAATCTTCGGTGTCGGTATCTTCGTAAATAGGGTTGATACGGCTAACAGTATATACTTGCTGAACCTGGCCAAACCCTTCCGATAAGTGAGTACTGTAAAGAGGATCGTCGGTGAGAACGAAGTTGGGCTTACTGCGATGAGCCTGCCAATGTCCCAGAAGTAGCTTCAGCATGGTTCACTTCACTGAAATAACACAATAGAACATCTTTTTATTAATTACTTGCTGAAATACTTCACAATAATAATAACGATATAATATTCTAGGCAGTATACAATAATATAATTATATTATTTTAATAGTAATCTCGGCAGTATCCTAGTACTAAAAATATTATTTTCACTCATTAGACTGAACAAGAATTAAAAAATTTTTTTAGTAGAAATATGGTGGACACTGCGTAATTTTTAACGCTAATTTCGAATGTGCAGCCCGTTTTTTTTTTTTTTTTTTTTAGGGGTTGTTTTCATGACGTGGCTGAGTTAGCCGGTCTCAGGCGAAAGTTGCATGATTTTTTTTGGAAACTAGGGTTTCTATTCCAGCAAACAGACAAATAGCCCGCAGAATACACGCAATTTACAGACAAAATATACCGACGCCTCACAGCCTTAGTTACTTTGGAACTTAACACGCACACATTCAGTTCGCAAGATATTTGATATTTTAATTTTCATGTACATCGATTTTGGGACTTACGCTTGTGGCAATAAATGATTATTTATTTATTATGACCTATAGATCAGAAAATCTAAAATAAATGCAGAAACCATCGATTTCGAAGGACCGAAATTCGGGATTTCAAAGCCTCTTTCAAAAGTTCGATTATAATTTCCAATTAAATTTTCCAATGTCTTGTTATCTAAGATGTACAAATATATTGATGAAATCATATAGAGTAAAACCTCGATATAAAGATTATATGGAAGTAAAGCTTGTCTGCTAAATCCGATTGTCCATTAAACTCGAAATAAATATATACGGTCACTGAAGTTTTTAGAATATTATGAAACAAGAGTTTCTATTAAATAAAAACGTTAAATATTTGAATAGTACATTTTACTGCACTTCTGTGGAATATAAAAGCTTGATGTATCGGGTGGTGGAAAGTCTGACTAAAGCTTATTCGGAGTCAGTAGAGCTCTGGAGTACCTTTGCTAGAGGTTCAGATTTCTTTCTACTGATGTCGGACGTGAAGAAGGGTGAGGGAATGGTGAAGAAAATTCTAATACACTGCTTCACTATGAATATATTTTAATTGATTACAGAGTCAACGGGTCCCGATAGTTTTCTGATCATTCGAATCTTTTTTCTGAATTTTTCTGAATCTCCAAACCACTGCCTGCCGACCACATAATCTCGTGATGGAGTATGAAAAATCAACAAAGCAAAACAAAATACATACATCAAAATAAAAATAATATATTTTTTGAAACATGATTTCTTTAAGGTGTCATAACACCAATAAATTATTAGTTGCCATTTACGGCAACCACGACCAGGCCTATTTATCTATATTGTTTATGCTGAATATTTTCATTATTTCAATCATAGTTATGAAGCATGCAAAATCTCATACAAAATATTTTCTTTAATAGTTGATGTTGTTGTTGTTGTTGTTGTTGGTTGGGTTTTATTGGCGCATTAGCAACTAAGGCTATAATGCGCCACTTTTAATAGTTGAAAAGGTGTCATATGTACATGACTGCAACCTTTTCTGTAACATCAAACACATATTGTACTTGTATTTACTTCCTGTTCTTCCAGAATATTTAAGTACACAACTTTTTAAGTTTATGAATACCAATACATATAATACACACTGAAAGGAATTCATGGAATACCTGGTTCCTGGGCAACACGATGTTGTCACCCCTCTCGCTACTTGACGAACCACCGCTTGGCAGGTATATAGGTACACTGTATTCACATAGACGGTAATTCGATGTCAGTTTGGATAAATGTCGTGAGTTAACCGACTTTGAAAGCGGGATGATAGTGAGTGCCCGACGCATGAATCACTTTATCGGAGGTGGTTCAAAAATTGCGCTGTCCCGTTCAACAGTATTAAGAGAGTGTATCGGGAATACGCCATTTCCGGAATAACATCTCATCGTGGACAGCCATGAGGGCGGAGAAAGGTAGTGGATGAACGTGGCCGTCGACGTCTGTCTCGCATTGTTTCAGCCAACCAGAGAGTGACAGTGGCACAAATTACCGCCGACTTCGACGAGGGAGGTGCTAGAAACGCCTCCAGCAAGACCATCAGGCGATCATTAGTCGCAATAGGTTATGGGAGCCGCCGACACATCAGAGTCCCATTGCTAACACCACGACACAAGACTCTACGCCTCAACTGGGCGAAAGGACATCGGCACTGGACCTTAGATGATTGGAGGCGGGTCTCCTGGTCCGATGAGTCCCGTTTCCAGTTATTTCGAGCTGACGAGAGGGTGCGTATCTGGCGGAAACCGCACGAAACTATGCACCCGTCATGTCAACAAGGAACTGTTCAGGCAGGTGGACGGTCGGTAATGATCTGGAGCGTGTTCAACTGGCACACATTGGGACCTGTGGTACGTCTAGACGCATCTCTGAACGGTCCAGATTACGTGTCCATCCTTGCAGACCATCTGCATCCCTTCATGGTCATCGTGCGCCCACAGGGCAATGGACTCTTCGAGCAGGACAATGCGCCTCCCCACAGAGCCGTGGTGACTAGAACATGGTTCCAAGAGCATTCCGCAGATTTTACCACCATGGAATGGCCTCCCCGTTCACCGGATATGAACCCTGTGGAGCACCTTTGGGATGCTATGGAAAGGTCCGTTCGCGCTTTGGATCCTCCACCCAGGAATGCGACGGAATTATGGACAGCGGTGCAGCAAGCATGGATGGAAATACCTGTGGGAACGCTTTCGTGAACTAGAGGACTCAATGCCTCGCCGTGTGACTGCTGTTATTCGGGCAAAAGGTGTGTCTACCCGTTGCTAGGTAAGTATCCCATGATTTCCGTCCACTCAGTGTAATACGAGTATGCATAATTGGATTTTTAAAACGCAACTTGTAAGTCCTTATACGAATTAATCAAATGCTTATAAAACAATGAGTGTGATCCGCGAGCCCTGACGATAGGGCTTGCTGATAAAAAAAAAAAAAAAAACTGATGAATCTCTAATTTGGATTATTATTATTTTCTTTTCTTAAAGTCTTTTCTTATAAAGACTATTATTGACACCATCAAAGAAAAGCATCTAACGTGGTATGGACATGTAAAACGGATGCAAGAAAACAGATATCCAAAGGCTATCCGGGAATAGATACCTCCTGGAAGAAGGAGAAGAGGAAGACCTAGGAGAATATGGATGGATGGAGTACGGGAGTGCATGACAGCCCGAGGCTTAACCGACCAAGACACCCTGAACCGCACTTTATGGCGGGAAAAAATTCCTAACAAGAAGTAACTTGTAGGTTGAGGAAACCCATTGTAAATGGAAACACTCCTCTTGAAGAAAATTATTTTCTTTCTGTGGTAGTTTCGAGGAAAAATGCTAAGATCATTAATGGGATTTACCAATATTAATGCGAAGGTTTGCGAGTGTGTCTGTTCTTTATAAAGTTTCTGTTTGTATTCTGGGACAACTACAGAGGTTTGGCAAGTGTGTACTTAGAAACTACAAGATTTAGACACTACATACCGTAGTGAGAAACTACAAGTTTAAATTATATACTTAGAAACTATATAGTTTCTACCAGTTAGTAGATGCATAGTTATAAACTACATTTAGATGCTAAACCCTACATAGGTTTAGAATAGATAGAGAATACAAGACGATGGCGTATGGGGTGTGTTTTAACTCAATCAAAACCTTATTTAATAATTATGAGGATTTAAACTACGGTCAACTCAAAGGCATGCACTGTTGCACTTCCGCATTAACCACTCGGGTATGTTTACTGTACTTAATCCGTCGAGCATTACGATAAAGACCAGACCAATTCAACATAACTTTGCATGACCTTTTACAACCAATGGAAAGCTAAGGATATTAGCCAAAATGTAACCACAACCCCATACCTCCCGAGTGTTGAATGAATGACTACATGCCCAGCAATCCTTTTTGATCAAGTGACGCCGCTTTCTTTCAGAGTTTGCGCGAAAGAGGACCATCGTGGTAGCACAGTGGATATAATCGCCCTCTTTTCCTCGCCGGATGGAAAATGCCAAGGATTTGAATTCCGCCAATGACGGGGGGGGGGAATTTTTATGGGCTTTTTTTTTTTATTATTTTTATTTTTTACAACGTGGCTGAGTTTATCGGTCTCAGATGAGGATTGCATGGTTTTCTCTCCTGTGGTTCAGATAAAAGTCAAATCGAATCACAGAATACACAAAATTATAGTGGCGACAGCATATTGTGTTTGTAAATTGCGAAAACAGGTGGTCCTGTGTTATTTTTGCTTCTGGGGAAGTTTAAGCTACGTGTATCCAGTAACTCTTTTACAAGTTTTCATTGAAAATTTCAGAGTAATTAAAATAGTTTACTAATTATTTTTTGTTTGTTTTTTTAATTCCAGAAATTCGGAAATTATTCAAAATTGATTCACTTGAGCACTTTATAAAGATATTCTTCTAAGCCAGCAAGGTTTTGTACTGAATTTCCCCAGGCTAAATAAGCAAAATATAACATGCGATGTACGTATGTTGAAAGGAAATTACACTTTGAGGAAGTTCATGCTTAACAGTTGGTTTTAGACTTAATTATTATTTCAAAAGCTGGAGAACTACACACGAAGTTAAGAATAAAAACAATGACAAAATAACAAAGATAGCATACTGGGTATGCGTATGATACTGGCCTTCCAAGGTAACTTACTCTATTTTGATAACAACAGCCTGTCACCTGTTGTTACCAGGACAACCCAGTGTGACCTCCGTAACACGAAATTACATTGAAACCTGACCAAATTTAAGCGTGGAAAATTACAAATTCAAACACCTTAGCTAAAATTTTAAACAAGAAATAAAATCCTAGTTGAGAAAAATAAGTAAACCAGATAAGTCATGGAACACAATACTCTTCTAAACCGAGTCGCTTATCTTTAATTTCATCTAAGCAATAATTATTTCTTTGGTGATCTACAAAAGTCGTGTGGCTGTTGTGATATTTTTATTTATTTTCTTGTTTCTCCCTTGCAGCGCAATGAAGGAAAGACAAGGGCGCAGCCAGACAATTAAATATCTAAAACCAACAGTCATGCATGATCCAGTTGATCTACTTTTACAAGGTGGACCAGAAATACCAGTATTAAGGTAAAAACTTTATGACCTTTCATAATATGTTCAAGTGACACTCAGTCTTGTGAGAATTTGTAAACAACTGAAGTCATACAATAAGATCTCTATATTCTGTAAAAGCCTAAATGTTCAGCGATTTTATTTCTCTAAATTTAGTTCTCACTCATTTGGATAATAGGATCGAAGCAATTACCTCTTTTTTTTTTTTCTTTTACAAAGAATGAACTTACGTCCATTCTTTATGAAAGAATGATGACGAAGAGATCATGCGTGACTTTATTAATGATTCACACAGCGAGTTCTAGATATATATATATATACATATATATCTTTTTCATTGTAGGTTGCATTGCAAGTAGTGCTGGTTATATTCGTTTCTTTAGAACCAGGTTTCTTGTCTAAACATTTAATCTTAGTTGAATATCATCATAACAAATCTCAACTACAGGGAAAAACGAGGGCTGCTTTGTTAAATATTACACCTTTGTTGGACAAGATATTTCAACATAGATCGCGATCCATTAAAAGAAAATCAAATTACATTACAAGAGTCTATTAGCGAATCGATGAAATGAAAAAATCTATACTCCCTCCCTGTGGTTATGATCTCTGATATTGTGATTGTCTGAATTAAATAGTATGTCACTTTTTTTAATTTTTAAATTACAGTTTTAGACTACGATTTATTTTAATTTTCTGTACGTGAACTCAAGGTATGATTTCAGGTCAAATATGAAAATGGGTCAAAAGTCCAGAAGGAAGAAATTTTGTCCACGTCATTGTTCCATGTCATGAAAGCATTCCGGATGCACAAGGTAATGAAGGAGAATTTGTATATTCATATTTAAAACTACACATTTTCTTCAATAAAGTGTTCAGTCCATTTTCCATTGTGGAAATTGCAAAAAATGATTGCCACTACGCAACGGGTCCACAGGGTAGATTAAGTAACGCGGAGTTATAAGACTAGAGAATAGGAAATTATCGATATGACAATACAATCAGCACGAAGTTTAATCAAAAACCATGACCAAAATCCCAAAATCCAAAGCGTATAGGAAGAACGGAAAAGAGTTAAAATGATTTACATCTGTAAATTGTATGTGTGTGCTGGCAGTTGCAAATAATAGTCCAAACAAGGTAGTAGACAGTTACCAAGGTTCTAGGAAATCATAAAGAATACCACTTTCCTTTTCTAGGAGAAAACAAATTGGATCAGTTATTTAAAACTTATAACTAAATCCAGACTGTGGCCAATACATAAGCTATAAGGTATAAAAATTGAGCGAGAATCAAATCCAAAATGTGATCTGTCAAAAATATTCCCCCCAGAAGTAGATTTCTGGTTTTGGCTGGGAAAATAACCTTAGCATATTCATTTCTCAATGTAAATTAGGTAATGCTTTTGGAAAACTTCAATATGTTTAACGATTATTTTCCTTTTTTTCATTCGTATTTGCGAAGGTGGTGGGCGAGATAAGGGATAGGAAGAACTAATGTGGTCTCGAAGAGCTTAAATCCATTAATTCGGATCTGTAGACAAGACACTCTTGAAAAATTCATCAAATCATGCTTTGAGGAATTTAACATACAATTCCTACTTATAACTCAGTAGTTCTCAGACCTGGGATCTCGATCTTTTCTTTCTTTGGAAATCACGTTGATTGCCACAAAATAAAAAAATTATGCTAAAAATTAACTTTATTGACAATGAAGAAAAAAAAAAAGTCGGAGAATCGCTCTAACTAGACCATTGCAAGCATATTACCAGTAGTAGAGAAACATTGTATCACATTTGTTCTTTGTCAGCTCTTCACGTTTCTGATCTTTAACTGGAAGTCACAGCTCGTTAAACACAGTTTTATGTGCGGACTTCCAACAAAAGTGACAGTTTCAATACCTGATACTAACGTGCGCTACTTTATCATTCCTATGGCTTTCGATTTATCCATTAGTTTCGTCTGACTTACCTCTTAGGTTACAAACTAGGTGTCCGGTTTCCCAGAGCACAGGATTGGCGCAGTTCGGAAAGTCCTTCATGGGCTCTCACAAACTCAAGAGACAGGATTATCAACGCAGATGAAAGGCCCGAAAGAGAAGACTGCATTATCAGCTGTAAAATGATTTTAGGCCAAAACAGTAAATAAAGCGGCTAGCTTCAAAGAGAGTTGGTTAGTCACAATAATAATCCTATACCCATTTAATACTTAAGACGATAAAACCAGTTGGATCTATGGAGCAAGAAACTAATAGTAAATTACGGTTGTTTCTCATTGTTACTCTTTGACTGTTCCATTGTAGTCTTTACAAATTTTAATGTAAAATAATTATAAACCAGTCTGGTACATGAGGTGATAATAAAATATGTCACACTTAACATTTTTGAAGGAAAACAAAGAATGACTGCATTGTTTTTAAATGCATATTGAATTCATTCCCAACAAAAGTAGTACTTATTAAGAACCCAATAAAGATTTCATCATAGAAATAATGCATTGTTATAGTCTTATAACAATGGGCTCAAGAATTCCTGATTTCCAACATGTATTCCTGATCTTAAAGAAAAACGGAACAAAACATGAGACAATTTTTTATTTAAAAATCTATTTTTTTTTTTTGTGCTGCTATCCAATTAGAGAATCACGGTTTTTTTTTAACTGCTAGCACATTATTAGAGGAGCCATCCATTAGGCTATTACATGTAGTTATGTCGGCCTTCTTCGAGAGAATAATAGCTATAAAAATACAGCACAGTATCTAAAGAATGCTAGAAGATATCGTGGGAATAATTTACCATTGAAGTTTCATTGATGTAAGCATAGGTCATCATGCTCTGAAGTAACCCGCAGTTCACAATATGAAAACTGGTCCGATGCTCGAAAGACATCAAGCACAAGATAAGAATGGATGAATGTTTGAAGAATGCTATTAAATTGACTGTTTAGTACCATCAGAGAGGGAATCACGTCTTATTTTTATATGGGATGACCGATGATGCAATAATTGTAGTGGAAACTCTTTATGAAGTGGATTATATTTATCTATGTATCTGAAATAATAAAGGTCTGCTAATCTTCATAAACAGCATGGAGGTCTTCTTCTACGTAACATTTAAAACTGCTCTATTGCCATCAAGGAATGATTGAAAGTTTCCTCACCTTGGCATGCCAAAAATTTGATCCTCAATCCGGTCAAGCCATTCTGTGATGTTTCTGGAAAATCAGTTACACCTCAAACCATAATAATCTTTATTTATGTACATAATATGCTTGCATAAGCATATTATGTACATAAATAAAGCTATGGAGATCATTCCATGTCATATTAACAAGGAATTTTAGAAAATATAAAATTTGTTATACCACAGTTTCGTTGTAGAAACACTCTTCTAATGTCATTGCTTGCATATGACCACGCACGGTTTCAATACGTGCCACCGAAGCACACTTTCTCATTCCTGTGGCTTTTGATTTATCCATTAATTCCGTCTAGCAGTCTTCTCAGGTGACTGACTGGAGTCCGATTTCCGGTTCAACTTTTGCAAATTACGAGCTGAATGCAATTGCAATCTGTTGGCATAATTTTAAAGCACACTTTAAAAAGGAACGGTTTTAACATGTTTTTTAATAAAGGCAATAATATTGAAAAAAAAATTAAAAACTTCCTTGCAACTACTTTTGAATCTGTCCGTCGGTTTCTTAAACTTGAACAATAATCACAAAACAGAACATATCGCGGCAAACCTGGAAATATTCATCCGCAACTTCGCAAATGAATCTTTAATGCACATTTCCTGGTGAACAGAAAAATTACGATTAATCTTATTAAGGATTATTATGATATGCAATGAATAAAAACATACAATAAGCCATGGAGGACAGTATATTGGTAACGTAACGTTTTGAATGAAATGATAATTGCTGATTGTCATTTCATTCAAAACGATGCTAAGGTGAGGTAGAGCTATGTTGTTGTTGTTATTTAGTTTTTAGGAGCATTAGCAACTAAGGCTATATTGCTCCAGGGATATGCGGTGGTCATTCCCTGGCCTTTCCGCATCCTCCATTTGGTGGTCACGGGCTCGAACCCCGGTCTAATCAAGACGCGTGTACTATGCACTGCTGCTCCTGCCCACCTGGCTACGGAGGCGCCGGTAGAGCCATACCTTCCTTGTAGTCTTTGCAAATTTTAATGCAATACAATCAGGAATTAATCTGTGAATGAAGAGATAAAATATATCACATTTAACGTTTGAAAAAAATACAAAGAATAATTACATTACTTTTAAACTGCATATTGAAACTGTCAAGCAGCTCATGTAGCAATCATTCTCACTAGTCCACGAAGGCAACACGTCTCTCAAAAGTGTGCCAAGCGAGTTCTGTAGAACTGAAGTTTATTGATTTAGTTATTCAAGTAAAGGAAAAGGAAAGGTTACATCCACCCCTAGACAGCAAACATTTGCTAGGAGGGTAAACATAACGATAACAGATTAACAATATACACATTAATATAAAGGATACAGATCAAATTAATTACAGCAGGCTAAGACAATGTTCAAGAAAAATGTTCTACACAAGTTCAGCGTCCCTTGAAGCACGGTGCAGGAGAGCGAGCAAGTTGCAGAAGGCTGTCCAGAACAGGAGGGGGAGCGCAGTTTATCTCAAACGCAAAAGCCTAGGAGAGCGGAGGACACTTGGAACATGTAAAATTGCAACATTGCATAGGTATCTGCAAAGACTTTGGATCTGTAGATCTTGTCCACGCAAATCGCCTTGGGGTTAATATTTAGGTCGTTCAGGAGTCCAATCGTGTTTGCTGGAAACATATGACTGAGAGAGCTGATTTGGTTGAGGACAGGTCGGATCCTAGACGTTTGATGATTAGTTGTACTTCTGTTATCTTTGGTAGAATGATGAGCCTATCGATGATGGGAGCATCTAGTCTACTCGAAATAAACTTGGAGAGGATGATATTGCAAGTAGTGATTATTTGTTTCCAGGTAGTCATTCTATGCAGTGAATGCAGTATGGTCCTAGATATAGTAATGGGATATCCTAAAGTCCTATTGAGGGATCCCAGCAGCCAATACTGAATCCCCGAGAACTGCTGCAGTTCTTGGGGCTTCAAAAACCATATTTCGATGAGTAGAGAGCCACGGGTACAACACAATTTTGGACGGCGCCTCCGTAGCCAGGTGGGAAGGAGCAGCAGTGCGTAGCACACGCTTCTTGATTAGACCGGGGTTCGAGCCCGTCACCACCAAATATGGAGGATGCGGAAAGGTCAGGGAATGACCACCGCATATCCCGGAGCAATATGGCCTTAGTTGCTAATGCTCCTAAAAACCAAATAACAAACAATAACAAACACAATTTTGGACAAATCTGGTCATTAGCCTCCTATTGCCGTAACCAACCAGCTCCTGTCAAGCAGACCAAAGGGCTGAGAAGAATTTGTCTTGCTTCTTTGAAGTGCTCCAGAAAAGAGAGGTTCGAGTCCCAGACCAAACCGAGGTCCCTGTGGGAGTTGACAAGCTTCTTTTGATGTCCATTTATAGAAATGTGCATTGGGATTATTCTTTCCCTCTTTGTGAACGTCATTCGAACAGATTTTTCTGCATTTAGCTCGAGCTCAATGTATTTCAGAAAGGTGTTTATCTCATATATTTGTTTTATTGCAGCGCTTCGGACTGAGGGCGCTTGTTCTGACTGATCCGAATGAATGAAGAGTTTCAAATCATCGGCGTACGAGATCATGTTTTGGAAATTTGCCAGCAGAGGTTCCAAAACAGCTGCAAAAAAAGTGCTGCTGACAAAACGCCACCCTGTGGAACCCCTCTGCAGGCAGTAAAGGAACGGGAGAGACCATTGTGCTCTACAAGGAGTTGTCTTTGCTGCAAAATTTTATTGAATACGGTGAGGAGGTTATCGGAGATCCTGAAGTAGTTCTTCAGGATGTTAAGTAAAGATGTGATGGAAATCCTATTATATGCAGATTTAACGTTAAGAAAAATTATGTCAAGCTGTACTCGAGAATTCAAATCTTCTTGTATGTGAAAGAGAGTTTGAAGGAGATTAGTAGGTAGTGGATCTTCCAGGGACCACTATGTGAAGGTGGCGAGGTCTGTGATTGAAACAGTGCTCCATAAGTAAAGTTAGGATCGCCTTTTCAAAAACTTTAAGGAGCGAAGAGCCCGCTGAGATCGGAAGAAAATCCTTCGCAGTTTTTGGCCTCGAATTCTTCGGAATGGGTTTGTAGTAGTGTGCCCAAATCTGGGGTACCGTCAAAGTTCGCAAGATTTCATTAAAGATATGTAACAGAGCGTCCACAATGAAGACACAGGATATTTTAATGATAAACAAGGGAAATCCAGCAGGCCCGACAGTAGCTTTGTTTGATAACTCGTTTATTACTTTCATAAGATTCTCCTTCGTGACGGTATGTGTAGACAGGGGAGTCAAATCACGTAGTGGGATGGAGATGGGAGGCTTCAATTCTTTCTTTACATGACTCTCACCAAAAGCATTATCCGCCCACTCAAAGAAAAGGCTTTCATCGATCTGAATACCTTTGTAATGCTTTGCAAATGGTCGCTTTGAGCATACTAACCTATTAGCTATGCATGTATTGTTGGCGTGTCGCTTTTGCTTCAGAAAAAAAAATGCACGTTTCTTTTTAAAGCTAATGAAATCACTTGTCGAACCAGTACTCCTCCATTTCCTGAAGGCGCGATGCTTGTCTAGAAAAGCAGGTTCAGATCTCTTGAGAACCAGGTTTTGTCCATTTAGAGATTCTGATGGTTTTTGAAGCTCCTTGAATTGCCGTTGCCTTTAGGGAAAAAAGAAGACTATTAGTGGCTTGTTCGATTGGCAGGGTGAAAAGTGCTGCCCAGTTGGATGAGGTGAGAAAACTCATTATGATATTTTGGTTGAAATTAACTGAGAATATGGTTTTGATTAGTACTTCATCATCCCTTGGATCCATCGACGGGAATGTAAAAGCAAACGTGAGTGGTTTGTGATCCGAATTAAAGTAAAGGTCGGTTTTGTGGGCGTAAATTCTGCAGTACGCTGAAATACTAGATCTAATGCTCGTCGGCCCTTGTAGGCTGTGACTCAAGGAAATTCAACCATACATTTTCAGTGAAGGTAATGAAGCGTCGTTTGTATCTTAATTCTCAGATCGCTCTGACTATGCTAAATAATGGTGATCATCTCCGGTCAGAGGTCAATCAGTTTTACGCGATGTGGTTGGAAATTGTCATCCTATAAGATGAAAGTTTCTCTTGTTGCACCTGCATAAGTCCAATATAGAAGTTCAGGATATTATCTTTATAATTGTCTATAGTTTTCGTGCGCTTGAAACGCAAACATATCAATTAAGATGCTCTTTTTTGTGATATGTGAAAAGGTGAACACTTACAATCTGTTGTCTTGAACAGAGTTGCCCTAACGAAACCTCTTTCGTATGGTATAGGAGGCACAGATATTCTATAGCAGTCACAAGATCTGAATTCAGTCGAATGGCACCAACCCGTGTCTTCGTGCCGACAGCCGAGATCATCTATCTTCGTTTAAGGTTTGACATAGGCCTACGTGTACCTCTACTCAGTACAAGTGCCTGACTGTTGGAGCCTTCTCCAAAGTCTGGACAACAGCACGATCATACTGGGGCATCTGAATGAATCATTTTGATGCTGACGAGCCTCAAGCATTCTGATGGCTGTTCAGCTCAAACATTCAGGAAGCATTTCTTTTTAGAATTCTTAACACCTTGACAACTCTCACATGATTTGGTGGTTCAGCGAACGAGGAGTTATTTCGTTTACCGATCCGCTCGCTTATAAAGTGTCGACGCTGGATAGGTTAAGTCAGCGACAATATGATCGTGGAGACAGGTTACGTTAATTTGTATGCAGCGAGTCTTTTGCATATGTAATGATCTATTCATTACATGTTCACAAGATATGAGGAAAATATATTTACAGTAGTTTTTCGCCTCAGGTGAGAGTATTTTCCCACCCATATTTTGCTGGTTGGTTGTTTATTTACAATTAACGCAGAGACAACCAAGACCACGAAGCGTCAGCATATAAGATAAATTTCGCGTATTCTGTGACCGGTTTTACTCCTTTGTTGGATGAAAGCCAGAGGGCCTTTACACATAGTGCGGAAGGAGAGTGATCTTAAACTCGAAATAAATGGATAGTCATTAAGTTGTTAGAATGTCATGAAAAACTGTATTCTGAAGCATTTTAATGAAGCAAATATCATCTCACTAAGGCAGTAACATCACCTAGTCCAGTAAGGACGAAAAGCCTGCTTCAGTGGACACTGTCTGTTATCCGAAATCCGTTGAATTGAGGTCTGTTAAACAGAGAATTTACTGTATAACTAACTTGTTTCGGGGGTTTTAAATTCCATTCTCAAATTTAACAATAGTTTTGAGAAATGTAGGCGTTAAATGGTTCTATAACTTGTACAACGCCACTGCATTTTAAGGCAGATAAACCAGCTAAAATATACACATAATACACTTTCGTCGCCTTCTTAAACAGGTTGTACAGGTTGACACACTTAAAAACGTCTATCAACCATACTAAAGTAGATGAAATCTTTAAAAAAATAAAATAAAAAATACTTAACGGGTGTGGTTGCTACAGTAATAGCGCACCCTTAAACCAGAGTACAATAACCATCCACAGGTAACCGGGAAATTTATTGGGGACTGAGGTTTAATGGTCCCAAGGTTAACTTTCTGCCTTCGCTATCTGACATAACGGTCGCGTTCATTAGGGTAGATATCATTGGCCATACTTCTTAGGAGACGTTGCAAGCAACGAGAAAACGAACTTCAATGAAGTCTAATATGCGCTAAAGCATGTGATTTCCTGTATCGAGTCCTTGAGAATAAATAGAAATACCTGAAATCGAAGGAGACCTTACTGAAAGTTTTTTTTTTATCCTCAGCTGATATTTCCTTAAACATTCATATTACGAAAAGCCGGTTCGACAACGTTTTCTTATGCTATTCAAATAGCTTTATAAAAAAAAACGTTTGAACAAAACACAATAAATAAATAAATAATTATACTTTGTGACTTATTTTAGCATAAATTATTTCATAAATTTCTTGGCTTGCCATTTATTTGTAATATCTATATTCTTTAGTAATTTTAAAAGCTTCAAAAAGTTTATTTAGTATTAAAATTAATAATATTAGTATTAATTTTAATTTAATATTTAAATTTTGATGAATAAAAACATATAACTCTCCGGTAATAGTGGCGCTGTTGTTTATGTGTTTCAATTGGCGAAGGTGTTTGATTTTATGAATTACTCGCGCCTAAGTACAAAAAAATAAACGTAGCAAATAGAAATCCATAAATTTTGTTATTATTTCGTAAAATTTAATCAAATATAATTGTCTTAGAAATGTTATTATTGTATATTTTTGATAATTCCGTTAGCAAGAAGTATTTATTCTACTGTCTGCAGACGATAAGCGGAACATCAAGTAGCAGTACCGGATATGTAAGGTAAGCAATTTGCACAGTGAATATAAAGTATATATAATACAATAAAATATAAAATAAAATATTCCATGCTCAGTAAAAGGCTGTGATCGATCTTTTTATATTCTGACCCGTATTTAGGACATCGCTCGCTTGTTGCCGATCAACTAGAGCAATCTTTTCTATCGCATACGCAACAGAAAAGTTTCGCATTAAATTAGGGTAAGCGAAAGCAGACGAGTTGCTTTCACTGATCTCTAGTGGCATCTTCCGGGGTTACGATTTTCCTTGTAGCAAAAAAGTAAAATCTAACCGGACTGAAACGTGAGATAAGTTCTTCGAGCTTAATACTATTTGAACGTCTTCCTGTAGGGTACTGACATGAGTAATTTTATCTGAACAACAGCTTTTGTTTTTCACAATTCTGTTGTACATCTCACGCTTCAACTCACCAAGCAGGTATTCGCTAATATAATCAAGCTGTCGGTGCAGAAGCTTCCAGTTAGGCTTATAAAGCTATCTAATTATTTTATGAGATAGTAAAGAGGCAATAAACATTACTCCGTTACGTTTCCGGTATTGTTTTCTAGAAATAATTAAACTGAAAGCTAAGAAAAAGTTGAGATGTCGTACATCTAATTTAAATGCAGTGGCCTCATTCTCACACTGCAATTATTCAACGAACTTATGAATTAAACATGACGAAAATTTTCGCAGTAATCATTTTAAGTGAAAATATTGAAAAGTTATTTTTATCTACATTAGAATGGACAAGTTGTGCATGTTCAGGGATCACCTCTTCTCATCATGATGATAGGGAGCCAGATCTTCATACGAAGCCCTTAAAATGATCGATGCAAAACCAAAGCATGAAGCACTGCTACAGAATTTAGACATTTTAGAGACAAATGATATAGAAGTACAATAAATGAAAAATGGTATATATATATTTTTTATTTCTAAACTACAATTTAGTGTGGCAATAAGGATAAATTATGATCCAGTTTTCCATCAAATTAAAAAAAAATAATAAAATAAAAAAATAAAAAAATAATAATAATAAAAAATAAATAATAATAATAAAATAAATAAATAAATAATAATAATAATAATAATAATAAATAAATAAAATAATTATAAATAAATAAAAAAAATAATAATAAATAAATAAAAAAAATAATAATAAATAAATAAATAAAAAATAAATAAAATAATAATAAATAAATAAATAAATAAAAATAAAATAATGACTAAATAAATTAATAAACACAAAAAATAAAATAAAACGAACTAAAGTAAAAATAAAAATAATAAATAAATAGATCGATAATAAAGAAATATATAAAAATAACAAATAAATAAATAATAATAATAATAAATAAATAAAATCTTTTCTTTTAAGCTGAAACTGTCCGAAGCTCTCAGTACTAGACTCTTGAGCCTTTCTTATGTAGCTATTTCATTTCAACTACCAAGTTTTGATTTTATTTCATTCCATTTTGATTTCATTTCATTCCATGGAGGAAAACTTGACTTGAACTCTGAAGAGCTGGAAATTAATGGCGAAACAGATGAATAGTCGAATCATAGTTTGGCCTAGATCAGTGGCGTGCAATCCTTCGGTTCACTTTGGCTTGGTTTTGGTTTGGTTTTGGTTTTATTGGCGCATTAGCTACTAGGGCTATAATGCGCCAAGACCACTCACTTTGGCGTGTAAAGTCAAAGAATTAACAGAATAATGGATGAATCATCGTTTCATATTATGACTAGAGCATCTGTTGAGATAATGTCAATATTAATGCTTTTCCTGAAATTAAAAATAAGTGCTGACAGCTGAGGTTTTATAATTTTGATTAAAAATGCCACTTTCTTGTTGCTAAACTTCGCATGACTTCTGTGATCCAGGCGAGGCTAAGGGATATGTTTCAACCAAGAATTTTGTCATGTATGACCAGCAAAAAAAAAAAAAAAAAAAAAAAAATCGGCCGCCGTAGCCTAGTGATCAGAAGCCGGAATGCAGTAGCACACGCTCTTTGAGTACACCGGAGTTCAAATCCCTGACTGCTAAATATGGTCGATCTGCCAACCAGCGCTGGACCAGCGTCAGATTAAGGTCCATTTCCCTCAACATGAATTGTTGCAAAAAAAAAAAAAAAACTATTTTATTAGGTCACCCGAATATTTAGATTCATTTGCCGTGCATTGTCTGTAAAGTGCGTGTGTTCTATGGTCGATTTGCCTGTTTAGCTGAATGAAAAACCCCAGTTTCTGGGGGGGGGGGGGGGGACAATGCTATCTGTGCCTGAGACCGACTAACTTAGCCACAGAGTGAAAAAAGCCCACTAAAGTACCCCGCGTCATCAACGGGGTTCGAACCCGGGCCTTTTTCCACCCGGTGTGGGGAGGACGGTGACGATACCACTCTGCTACACACAACAACAACAACAACAACAACATGAATTGTTGAGGAGGCTTTCATCCTGCTGTGGAATGATAATGGCTGCGGCTTACCTTACCTTACCTTTATGAACAGCAATACTAAAAATGAAATGCCCTCTCCTCTTCTTAAAAGTTGGCTTAAAATTTAAGAACAGCTTTCATATCAAAAATGTTTTTGTTTTTCTACAGAAAAATAGTTTTCCTACAGTTTTAAGTAGGAAATATTTGCCTTCTGTCTAAAGAGCAGAAAATAAAGAAAGAAAAAAATTTTTTGAATTGAACAAGTTAGGTAATGTTCTCAGTGCATTCAAATTTTTTTTAATGTAATAATTTTTGTAATTATGGAATTTAATGAAAATGCACTGAGTAAAACTTTACATACGTTTTGAAATAAGTAAATAAATAACACATGGATTTTTTTTTTTTTTTTTTTTTTTGTCAATACCTGCATTGTACGTGAACGAAGTCTCTCAACCACATTCGGTATAGCGTTCCGATAACGTAATACAGATACAGGAGTATCTATTAACTCCTGGCCATGTCGCCGTGATGAGTATTATTGTTTTTAGTGCATGTTCTGTACTTATCAGCAATAATAAAGAATTTAGAGATGCAATATACGAAATATGAAAATAGTAAAACAGGAAAAAATTTGGTAATGCCAGACCCATAGATAAATAGATTAGAACTGAGTTTCTGAACCTTTTTAACACCCCCTTTCCACCTAAACGTGAAGAAATTTCTCTCGGTGTACTTGTCAGTTATATACCAGTACACTTGGGAAATTTATTTGTATATGTTAATCATTAAAATACGTATTAAAACTATTTTTAATCCAACTTAAAACCGTTCGAGAACCAGCAGAAATTCCTTCCTCGTTTCCCAATTGAGTAACACGTGATTAGACCATGATTTCATAGGAGGGCTCACAGATCATAGTAGCGGTTTGTGTGAGCCCGCAGGCCGAAATAGTGATATTATAAAATCATTAATTTGCTATCTTTATTTTTTTGTTAGCTTAAAAAATAATAATAAAAAATATATTAAAAATAAATAAGCAAATACAGGATTAGCAACTAAATTTATATTTGTCTCGATGAACATTTGGGCGAACTACGATAAAGAAGAGAAAGACTAAAAATTAGCCTGTCTCTTAGAACATATTAAAGTGATGAAAACTGGTACATTTTATTGCAGTTCTGCACTAGGCTTGTTTTACTGGAACATGAACATGAACTAGATTCAAGAAACTGACTTTCATCAGTTTAGATAAGAGAAGAGTCTTTCTTTTGTACTCTGTGAAAAGCTGCTTATGGCTGAGGGCATTGCTTTCAGTATCACTTGGGTGTTACTCCGTCCTGTATGGTTGACGGAAAGCTATCGAGGACATAACCTAACTTCCTCAGTGAAAGCATGCAAAGGAGGAGTTGTGTTATTTCTTCCTTTGGTAGCGACCTTTCTGAGGAAAAGAGAATGTTTGCTCTCAGAGTTTGGTGTAGCAATAAGAACAGTATTTTATGAGCGATTATTTGGTTTTCAGTGCTTATGTTATTTATCTAAAATTTTAATTTACGCAATGTTGAGATAAATTACTTTATTCTGCTGGGTGTTACTTTAGAGAATTATATCAAAAAACGCAAAAAAGACAAAAATAAATCAACTTCTAAACTGAATAAAACAAGTTACCCAAGTTGTTTTATTTAGGAATTGGTTTATTTTTGTCTTGTTTTGCAGATAATTCCTACATTTTACTTTAATGTGCGCCTTGCATCACATTTCTGGAGCTTTCGATTTTTTGTTAAATAAGATGCTTATTTTCTGGATTAATAGAAATGAAAAGTAAATAATTAAATTCTTACCAATTAATTAACCATTAATACATAAAAATAATTGTGTTCACTTCACTGCACGTATCTTGCAATGTAATGTATAGTTAACTTTTTTGTAATGTACTTTACTTATTCCCCCTCCTGATTTTAATAAAAATTGAAATACAGCGGTTGAATAAACAAATATATTAGGCAAATAGTAATATTTCATCATTTATACAATATAAATTATTTATTATGACTATTAATTATTATATGTTTATTAAATAAACAGTATAAATGTATATTTAGTAAATCGATAACAATAAACAAATTCTTGAGAACTCAACCACTTTAATATGCGCTGCACATTAACTAAGAATTTTTCTTTTTTATGCACGGCCATGTTGCCTGTTCATTCCTGCAATCAGCATATTGCACAAATATAATGTGCACATTATCCATGTACAGTATATAGTACATGGATAACCTATGATATATGTATGTATAAATAACAAGTTCAATTTTTATTTCTTATTGAGTGAACGATTGTTTTTTTTTTTTCGTAATTAATAGAAGTGAAAAGAAAATGACTATCTTGTTACCAATTAATTACTGATTAATTAACTAATAATATATACTTTATTTATATACGTAATTCTTTTCACTTCATTTCATAATATTCACTCAACTTTTTTTAATACTTGTTTCCTCCTGGATTTTAATAACAAATGAAATATAACACGCATTTTACGTTTCTGCTGTGATTAATATATTGTGCAAATAATAATTTATATATGATTTACATTTAAATACGATGTATGATTTTATATTTAGTAAACTGATAACAAAAAATAGCTAGTGCTTCAGCTACAATATGGGTAGTCTGTGTCAGAGACGTCCAACCTTTTAAGGATAGGGCCCGAAACTCATAAACTGCTGAAGGTCGGCTGTAAGGCCGACCTTCAGCAGTTTACCGTCCTTACTACATTTTTCGAAACAGAATTTAATGTTTATTATGTTTGAAATTTGGGTTGGCCCGGCGAATCTTTCTACAAGAGACAAATATAAACTTTCATGAAAATCCTCCCACTGGAGGTGGAGTTGTTTCATGCTGACGGACGGACGGACAGACGAGCAAACATAGTGCAGATAGTAACAGCGTTAAGCATTTGCAAGCGCAACTGAAAAGAAGGTAACACAATGCACAAACAATTTGGGAATAGAATAAACTCGACGAAGTTTGCCCACCATCTACAACACAAGCTAACCCTCTCGAAATAGGAATCAATTAAAAATACGATCAAGTGGTTAATGAATTGATAAATATTACACTATTATATTACATAGTAGAGTAAATAATTTATTATTGAAATGATACAATTTAAAGGATTGAACCACTTCAGCGTCAAACACTTATGGCTACGCTTCGGAATTCACTGTTTCCCGTCTTCAGGTCTGTTAACGTGAAACTGAAGTGGAGACTCTTGGTTCGGTTGGAGAGGACTGGGGCCCAGTCCTGATCCATAGCTTATAGTAAAACTGTATAATAAAATACGAAACAGACTTAAGGTCGTTATCATAATATGATATCCAAGTCTGATCGTAAAGATCAATGAGTGCTCTCAAATTCTTCAACATATAAATAACATATAGTGGTAACTATATATTATATGTTGAAGAATTGAGAATATGTTGAACTATATGTTATATGTTATTGTATATATAACATAGAGTGGTAACTAAACTACTGTGAGCAGGGATTACAACGACAACTTTTGAGCATGCGCACACCAGATTTTAAGGCGCCATCTAGCGGAAAGCAGCATTGAGTGAAAATTTGCTTTATATCGTCGCGTGTACTGAAAATGACAAAACTTATTGTTGATTTCGAATTTTTCAACAAAAGTTATAATAGATGATGAGCCTTAGACGTGTAGAAATGATCCAGAAACTAAAGTTTAAAACTCCAGCTGAAAACAACCTCGCTACCAAGGACAAAAAAAAAAAAAAAAAAAGGTGCAGCACTCAAAATCACATGTGAAGGCCATGCCTATTGCATTTTTTTAAAACGAGGGAATGGTGTTATCAGAATTCGTTCAGCTAGATGCCATCACTGTTAATGCAGCCCACAGCCAATAAACTTGAAAACGGTTGAGAGAGAGAGAGATAATGGCTTATTTCTTTACAACAACAATGTGCAACATCACTCATCGTCCGGCAACTTTTTACCGACAAAAACATTTCTATCATGCTGCAACCACCTATTCTTTTGATTTGGCGCCATGCGACTTTCAGCTGTTCCCAAAACAGAAAGGAAAGGAAAGGAAAGGAAAGGAAAGGAAAGGAAACGAAACGAAACGAAACGAAAAGAAAAGAAAGGAAATGAAAGGAAAACGGTTTGAGTCGATTCAAGAAATCCACTCAAAAGAAGACTTCAAAAAATGTTTTGATCAGGCAGCTACGATTGAACAAGTGTGGTTAAAGATTATATTGAAAAACGTAATTTTCCAATTTGAAACGTTTACATTCTAAACGTTTATCATTAAATAAAATTATTTTTTTGCAATATTCGCCGAACTTTTTGATCAAACGTTATAAGTGAAATTTCTACACTGGTCATCGAGATGCTAATTCATTTAAATAATTACTTCCTGTTTCTTTAAAATAATTTGCCAATTCCTTTAAAGATTTAGCTGGTTCTTTAATTGGCATAAGTTCACAAATTAAAGAAAAACTGACATTTCCTGTTTCTAGTTTCATTGTAATTCTATTATTAGTTGAATCGTGTACGCACCCATATTTTGGAATGTTCATGATTCTAGCATCCTGAAATGATTTACGACTGCCATTTATTAACCAAAGAGGCGAAGCTCACCTGGCAACTTCAGTTGCACCATTCGTCGGTTTCAGTTAGTTCAACGAGTTGTCGCACCTGGGAAGCTCATTTCCTGGTTAACTGTAAACGATTTGCTAAAAAATTATCTTAATATGACTTAAAGTGGGAGAGAGTCCAAAAGAAACACGTGTTTTTTGTTGAAATGACAAAATGACGTTACTCAAATACAATACAGGATCAGCAAAAAAAAATATACCTTTTTACCTATCCATCCGTCCAATAGTTTGTCTACTTCTTCCTTGAATTTATTCAAACTGTCCACTTCCTCAACAACAGATAAAAGTACTCAGGGTATCTTGCTGCTTTAGCTTTTTTTTTTTTTTTGATGAATTGGCATCTAAGGCCATAATGCGCCAGGTCGAACTGTTCTAGCAAAATTACTCATACAGAAAGAATAATTTTAATCCGAAATTTTATAGAAATTTTTATAGACTCATGTGCTGTGTATCCTGGTGTATAACTTTCAAGCAGATAATATTTTGAAGGGGAAACCCTCTCCAGACATGCAATGCAGACAGGCTGCCAGGGCAGGTCATGGGGTTTTGTCAATGATATATAGGAATTTTGCTAGCAGGGAAAAGGAGGTGATTGTCCCTCTGTATAAGGCAATGGTCAGGCCACGCCTTGAGTACTGTGTACAGGTCTGGAGGCCTCATTTTAGGAAGGATGTAGATTTGCTTGAGCGTGTACAGAGAAGGACAACAAGATTGGTGAGGGGAATGAAGGGATCTTCTTACCAAGAGAGGCTTAAGTTCTGCAAATTGCAGCAGCTGGAGACTAGGCACCTGCGAGGTGATCTGATTGAGGTGTATAAGGCCTTGAATGGGTTGAGCATGCTGAATTCTGATGGGATTCTTCCACTTGTTCAGATTACGAACCTAAGGGGACATAAATTCAAATTTAGGAAAGACAGCGGAAATTTGCCTTTAGCCAGCGGGTGGTTAATTGCTGGAACAAACTTCTGTCTGCCGTTGTGGAAGTTAATAGGTTAAATAAATTTAAGGAGGAACTGGACAAACATTTAGAGGGAATGGTTGTGTGATTTTTTTTTTTTTTTTTTTGGCCGATGCTGCATAAGCTCATACGCTTGTTTTCTTGTATCACATACCTCCATTACTACTACTACTACTAATTTCAGTACATTTTCTCTTGTTTTTGATAACATTCCTCCCTTTCACTTTTTCATATTTTCGGTATTCCATTTGTGGTTTTTCTTCTACTGACTTTAGCATTACAACGTCTGGTCGTCCTAACTTTACCTTCCCTCTTTCTGGTCAGTAATACTGAATGTCTAATTAGATACATTTTTATTTTTTATCTTCATAAACTACACTTTCATACCTCTCACATTACCTTTACTGCTTTTCAGCGGTAGTGGCTGTCTATAGTCGCATTTCTCAAGTGAACGGAACAAAGCGAAGTGACATGACACTCAAATTTGGCTCTTAGCGTAGATATTAGCAAATAATTCAAGCACAGGCAATATTGGTTCCAGTTTCTAGTCTCGGGTGCTATCGTTAGTATTTATTTGCAAACAGTGTGTTCTAACTAATATATATATATTATTATTATTATTATTTTGGCACTACCTTGAAATCATCAACGGCCACTGCTGCTCTCCAGTATATGTAGTTCATGGACTCTGTTCTTCGCTTCCCACTGCTCATAGCCTGCTTATTCAGCATATGCCATATAAAACTTGTAAATTATGAAACCTGAGTAAATGGCTGATGAAATCCATAACATGTGAAGGAATAAATTAAATAACTGTGAACCTGTTTTGCTATTTTTTTGTATTCGAATAATGATACTAGAATTGGCTACGGCAAACAGATCTTTACCTTTGACCCATAAAGTAATGTTTCTCAATTTATTGAGAAACTGTCCTCTGGTTTTTCGTGCAGTTTTTTTTTTTTTTATCTTGTTTACTGAAAACAGTAGTAATGTCCATATATCCACGTATTGAGTAATCTATGTAAATATTATCGATATAAATTAACAGTAATCAGTAATACCTAATGTAAAGTATCAAATAATTATTCATGTATAATTATTTTATTTTATCATCAGTCTTCAAACAATATTCCATAGACTCACTTTAGTCCGGGTGTCATCTAGGCGCCTAAAGTTTTGACACGGCCTGGGTCAAAAACATCATTTCCTACTATACAAAAACATGAGGAACACGGCAACAGTTTTCGGTATTAAAGTAACGGGTTTACTTTTTTTTTTTCTTTTTTTTTTTTTTTTTACCTCTCCACTTTTGTAGCTGGATCGAAGGCTGTTTACTTTTATTTTTAAATTTTTACTTATATCAGAAACAATTTTCAAACAGGCATTACATGGGACAGTTCACTCACAGAACGTAATGGGGAATAACCGCTTGTACGAGTGTATGTCAAACATTTTACATAAGCGTATGTACAACATAATTTGACTCCAACCAGAAGAATCTTCAGTGATTGCAACATGTTTTTTTTCTTCTTCTTCCGTGTCTCTGTTTTATTTATATAAAGTGTGAAGTTGCTGTCCTCTAACTGTAAAACCGGTGTGGAAACGTCAAGAGACAATCTACAAGATAATCATTCAGCAACGCTCAAAACTGCTGACATATCTAGGTCACTCCCGACCTTACAGGAGAAGCCGCACTTTAGCAGTTATTACGACACACTCGCTTAACTCAATAAAGCTATTGCCGTAGGATTTGAAATGCATCGCCCACGGATTAGGAAGCCTTTTAGTATGCTGTACGAAACTTTAAGAGATGGAGTAATTATTGAGCACATCAACAGTGCTTTATCGTTTTATATTTAAGTGAACTTTTTATATTAAATCCATAGTAGTTTGTTAAACTACTTGGCCAATTACAATTATTTCAGGTTCCCCCCTCTTTCCCCAATCGTTCAGTTTGTAACGGTTGTGGAGCTATGACTGTTCAATGAAAAAATGGCTGTGGAGATTTGAATGGTAAAAAAATACTAAAAATAATATAACATAGGAATAAGCAGATACGTACTTAGTAAATGTTTATTCATACTAGGTACATGTCTTCTTATTTTTTAATTATTTTATTATTTCTTTGCATTCAAAACTCCTTTTGGAAATTCAAAAACAGCCATAGTTCTCTAACTGCTCAGGATTGGACATATGCTTATATTGGACACATGTTTATACGAACTGTTTTGCTTGTTTTGGTACCTAGTACTATTCCTGTAAATTTTAATTTAGAAACGCTTTGTATATAAGGAATTAAGTGGGAGTGTGATAATAAGGTGCGGTAGCTGATATTGAACAGCGTATTTGTGGCTGCGTGCCAGCTTGAACACACGACATTTAGATCCGGAAGTGGAAAAGAAGGTTCGATTGGCAGAATGTCAGGTTATTCTTGTAACAAAGCTTCTTAGAGAAAACAAAAAATAATTTTTAAATGAAACAATACTCGTTTTATTGTACTGTTTTAGTTTTGTACACCTTTGCTACTGCTGCGGAAATTTCAAGGTTTTGTCTTCTGGAAACATTAATATATCTGTAAAAATCCTGACGTAAAGGTACCAACCTACATACGAAAGACGTTCCTACACTGCAAGTAACTATTTCGTCCTGCCTACTTCTCTTTTCACACCGCAACTTCACAGGAAAAACAGGATATTCCAAACTCGTTCGAGCTCGCCTTTCAGTTCGAAGAATGATCCGTTCTCTATTCAAACATCGCACACATTTCTCTTTGTAGTCGCTTACCTTGGTTCACTCTGTAATGAGACCCTTAACAGATTATTATTCCTTACAGAACGCTACAGCAGCGTAATAATAATGAAATCTTCAGGCATGTAATACTATTGTCGTGCCATTTGGCAATACTCAACAAAATTTGTGAACGAAAAACGAGAGTGGCCGAGTGTAGTCTCTGTAATTTAGGCAGTTAGCGATTGTGATGGACTGGTTTTCCAAACCGAACATTAGTCTCATTCTTCCCATAACAATGGCTTCTCTATGGTAGGTACTCTTGAACATAAGTGGCATTCAAACGATGAAATCCAGTTTAAATTATCTGATATTTTATTTATTTCCATTACATTAATTCTAATTCCCCCTTACAACCCTCGATCACATACAAAACTTCTTTATCTATTTATGAAACACGGTAGTGCTTTTGATTAAAATGTATAACAGCGTACTGTAACCCAGAGAGATAAAAGTGAAATAATATGCAGGAGTATTAACATCATCATAGGTTCTCTGCCACATGGCAGGCCCATGACAACCAGAACTCAACAGTATCCACAGTAGTATTATGACAGCATAATAAAGTAATTTTCTTTTCAAATAAGCACACGTCAAAGGTTTTGTTTACTTATAGAAACCCAGTTCATACATCAGCGATTGTCATCTTCAGTTACATCACATTTAATGGGCTTAATAAAACAACCCAGTTAACTCTGCAAATTTCCCCACAGTCCATTAACACATTCGGGGGCAAAGTCTTTCATTACATAAGCTGTTACGGCTCCATTGTTATATATAACAAAGTTCATACGTACTCACAACAATTCTTAGTTACTATAGTCACTTTAAAAACTTCCAGATTGCCCTAATCTACGTATAATTCCTTAGCCCGATGCTCATTGTGGTGTATACTAGGATTCATATGTATGTGAAGACCGGAGAACTTGGAGGAAAAGTTCACTTCAACACAGCCTCAATCGCAGCAACTCAGTAATGAGCTCAATTAAAGCTGGAGTTTCTTAAAGCCATTGGAAGGGAATACGAGTTGAAATCTTATAGGCACTTCGTGTGTTATCCACGTTATTTTTGTAAACCTGGCCTCGAACCCTCTCCTTTAATGAACATTTAGAATTTTCGTACGCTGCAAATCCACCTTTCCATGAAATCGTAAAGAGACCTTAAACGCAGCCAGTAATTAGGTTATTTTAATTTCTCGAATTATTAAGCGATGCATGAATGCCAACAGTTAGAAATCATTAAGGTGATCAGAAGTATTTTTTCAGACTATTAGTCATCTGTGTGGTCTTCAGCCTCGACATGCACGGGCACACATCTCCTGGAACTTGGTGTTTAAGTAATGGTGTCAGTTAGTTCAGCAGTAGAGTGTATGCAAACAATTGGATGTTTCGGCGTGAGAATGAATGCCCACATAACAGGACTTAGTATTAATGTTATTGTAATAATCATATTATAAAAACTTTAGAGATTATACATTATAGCTCTGAAACGGCCGTCTGGGTGGTGGTCCACTGAGAATAAGAAACAGTAGTCTTCTCTATTGGGGAAGCATTGTTTATTCGAGATATAAGTGAGTGTGAATAAAATAGATGTAGTTACTTTTCTTTCTTTCTGGGTAAACTTTTGTTTCCTACTATCCTTCTTTTCGCTAACTCTTTTCTACAACTTTTGGGAACCTGTAGGTTAAAAAGCATTATATTCCTACACACACACACACACACACACACACACACACACACACACACACACACACACACACACACACACACACACACACACACACACACACACACACACACACACATGTTATAAAGGAAGCAACAGTTTAAGATATTATTAATAATAATAAAAAAAAAATAATAATAATGGATTATGGAGTTAGTAGTCGTGAAGGGCACATTGCCCTTCACGACTACTAACTTATATATATATATATATCCTGAAATGGCTGTCTGGAGGCCTTCCTGGGGATGAATGGGCAGCCAGAACTAGCCTGGTACTAATGAGTTAAAATGAGTATGAATAATGAATGTGACTCCTTTTCCTTTCTTTTGGGGTAAACTTTGGTCCTTCTTTCCGTTAACTCTTAAGCTTTTCTCTAACTTTTAGGATCCTGTAGGTTAAAGAGCATTATATCCCTACATGTATACCCTGAAACGGCCGTAGGGTGGTGGTATCCACTGAGAATAAGTAACAGTAGTCTTTCTATATTGGAGAAGTGATAAATTTTAAATAAATTTTCTGTTTATACTCCGGCACGACAACCAAGTCAATAGAGTTTACAATCAATCGTCAATACAAATATTTATCGTATTTAGTAGTCACGGGCTTGAACTTCGGTCCACTCAAGGAACACGTGGTATGCACTCTCGCCCCTGACCACTCGGCTACGTCAGGCCTAAATGTGTTACTTATTCGAAGTATCCTCTGACCGTGTGGTCGTCCCGGAGTATAAACAGAAAATTTATTTTATTTATAACAGAATGGGCAACTCATTGTGAAGGCATTCACAATATGAGATGTAATGAAACGATGCCATTATAATAATTTCGGTTAATTTTCTGCGTATAGACATGATGCATTTGCACTATCTTATATGTCTGTAATCGTGAGTTCTCTAAGAACGCCTGTTTTTTTCATTTATTACTTGATGTACCCTAGCTGTAGAAATTAAACTTGACCTAAAGATTTGTTCAGTGTTGACAATAATTTCTGGGTTTTACTAGAAAGGTGCGAATTAGATGCACATCAGCCTGATTCATTTGATGTATCCGCCTAAGGAGGTCCCATTGAAATCGTGGTAAAAGTGCCAAAGAATTTCATTTCGGAACCTCCCACTTCTTTAATTTGTAGGAGAATAACAGAAAACTGTAGTCTGGTAGCCTGAAGGGAGTATCACATTTTCTTCCTTCATTATCAATGTTAACGGATGTTTGGCTGCCAGCACCGTCCTCGACCTACTTTCATTCGATTAATGTACAATTGTCAGATGTGGTGATGGGAATAAATGTCGCAGAAATTATCTAGTTAAACACCAGGAAATATCACAGGAACGCAATACAACGAACAAGCAAAAAAAAAAAAAAAAAAAAAACCAGCCTTTCTCCTCTCTTCTCTTCTCTTCTCTCTCTACCACTCCCTCCCTCTCTGCCCTCATGGGTAGAACAGTTGGTAGGATCTCCGTGCTCCCTACACCGGGTGAAAAACACCTCAGTTCGAATCCCATCTCAGGCGAGGGCACCATAGTTTTTTTCTCCCGGAAACTCGAGTATTGCGTCCAACAAATCAGGAAATCGACCCAGAACACACGCAATTTACAGAAAATATACACGGAGCAATATGGCCTTAGTCGCTGATGCTCCTAAAACCCTACTACTCTCTCTCTCAGCGGTGAAGTTTTTGTAAATAAATGTTATACTGTACTTCAGATCGACTTATATTTTGGTTAACGACAGTCATCTTCCAGTATATCCTACTGAGAATCATAACTTAAAAATTTCTTTGTGTCTTTGAGAGCCATATTACGTACACAACAAGACTTCATTCACACAACAAAAATTTATTCATATTCACTCGTTCTGAATTGATTAGGAGAGGATGAATATGAATAAAATTAAAAAAACAACTAATTATTAGCACTTTAACTGTCGTGAGACACACCAGATGGGTCTCACGCTTTGCGGTTCGACATACGTCGTGACTCGAATGTTGGTCAACACATTCTGTACATTAGTTCGGGCTCTGTGGGACAGCAGGCCCTTCGCAGTATGTACTGCATTGTACGAACGCTTCAAGTACTGACGTTTCAAGATAGTTTCATGTAACTGCAGGGTAAAATTGTATTCGGGTGCATGTGGAACTGAATATGATTTTACCCTGCAGTTACGTGTAGTAGATAATCAGGCTGCTCTGTTGAACACCCCTTTTTACGTCTAAGTAAACTCATTTTATTGTTGTATTCATGTAAACCTTTACATTGAATTTTTTTAATAATAACTGTATTAGTCCAGTCAAAGTCCCTGTAAAAACTTTTGTCCACATATTATTGCTTTTTTTTTTTATACGAATATTTTATCACGAACACTACCAAGCAAAACTTTTTATTTGCTCTTTGTCTGTTTGTCTCTAAAACCTGCTTAGGATTTCACAGACAAACAGACAAACAACGCTGGTCGTTTAATATAATTTGCTACGTTTCTACTAACATTATTAGTTGTTTGTTTTCAGGCTTTAGGAGACGAACAGTTTACACTTGTAAAGATTAACAATATACTATAGGTTGGCCACACGGATTTACGATGAGAAGATAAATTATTGTGTGTGTGTATTATAACAAAAAAAAAAAAAAAAAAAATACAAAACGCATTATCACCACATTGAAGAACAAGGTTTTATTCTTCGTAATGAATTACAGACACTCAGGTTTTTCATCCCTCAAAAAGGAACCCGACCAGAGAAAGCAGACACTTTGAATAAATGATATAGTGACGTCTCATGACAGTTAACGCAATCCTTTGTCTCCTAGTTTATCCCTACGTGCGTAAATATCTTTATTTCTCTTTTTTCAAAGGTTACTTTTATTAATCAACCAACCATAGAACCACTTTCTGTGGATTCTGTACACTGCATCGACGGGGACGAAGAGAGCTATCCGAACTTGGCAGAGTACTGTAATGTGCAGGATAAGTCAAAAGTAGTTCATAACTTTGAAAGTTTGTTCATTACAGTCAATATGTATGGCATCAGTAACAAAAAAAAAACAGGTAAAGTTAGAGTTTACATGCTCATTTGTTATTGCTTGTCGGAGTGGCCACTTGTGACGCTGCTGTAGTTTTTTTTTTTTTTTTTTTTTTTGATTTGGTAGTTGTTGGCGCATCGGCTTCTGTGGCCATATTGCACCTCCCAAGGTTTTTGCAGTACTTTGATCCAAGCCCGAGGCGGGAATCGAACCCGCGACCTTTGGGTTGCCGGGCAGGTACTTTACCCACTCGGCTAGCCCGGTCGGCGCTGCTGTGGTGTAAATAGAAATGGCGACATACACCAGTGCAGAAAGAACGTAATGCATTTTTTGGTTAACATAAATTAAAACGGAAATTTCATGGAAGGTTCGGCAAAACTTGTGCAGTCATTCGATCTACGATTGGAATAAGACTTTTGTAGCTACCAGGTGTTCTGCGGGCCATATTAAAAAGACCAGTAGTCCTATCGTAAGTGAGGGGAATGTTGAGGAAGTAAGGAGTTTCAACCATATACACAAAAATCAACATATTGAACCAGCGTAAAACTTGGTATATCACAAAAAAGGCGGTTGCATCTAAAACCTTACGCGTTACGGAAGGTAAAAACTATTACAGCTGAAGGTAATGCAGAAATATATACGGCCCTTTCTTCACAGAAAGAACAATCACCATTCCCATGTATCGAGACATGCTGGAGAATTATCTGATCCTTAAAATTGCTCATGGTGATCCCGGCGTGCTCGTCCAACAAGATAACGCGTCCCCTCCTCATTTCTTTAAGGATGTTCGAAGTTGTTTGGAACTCCACTTTCCGGATCGACGGCTAGGGTGCGCAGGTCCAGTTCTATGAGCAGCTCATGCTCCGAACCACATGCTTTTGGAGTGAAAACTCTTTATGTGGGGTTCTGTTAAGGACTATACGTAAAACTGCCCCCTTTACAACCATTATGAATGACTAAGAGAAGGATCACTGCAGCGGATCGACACAGTTAAAACTAGCTATTAATGCACATCTTGCAAGAGGTTGATTGCGATTGGATTGTGTGTTGCATTACTCCTGGAAGTCAGGGGATATTCGTGTGTTGTTGTGGCGGACCCCCAGGGTTTCCCCCATTAGCCACTCCTGGAAGTCATATAGAAACAGATTTTTTTGATTTTGTACTATAATTTTCTTCCAGTACAATGTTTCTGCTATGTAAACATCAAAAAATTATAAGGCGCCAAATATGTGAAGCTACTTTTGACTTATCCTACACTTATATCGAATGATCTTGTTTTTATTTTTAACGTTGTGATGATGTTTTAATAAGAAAACTTTAATTTCAGTTTTTTTTTTTTTTTTTTTTTTAAACCACGATATTATTATTAATCAGTTTTGATGCCCTTAAAAATTAGTTAGAATACTAATTCGGATCAAGAAACGTTTGAAATTCCTGCTCTATACTGTCTTCGGGTAAACTGCCTTTTTATTCCAAAGCATTTCATATTCAGGTTAAGTACACTTAATGCTGATTTTATATAAAAGGAAGAAATAGAGTGCTGCATATTTAGACGTTCAAATCACGTTTATACAGTATAAACAGTTGTCTGTTTATCAAACCGCTGTCGACTCCATGCTTTCAGATGTCAGTCACATGTCATTAATTTCTCTCTACGTGCATACTGGTTCAGTATTGTGTATACGTGCTGTGTGTGACGACATAATACGCATTTTCTCAAACCCTTTAAAAGGAATCATCGTTGCAATGCTCCGCCCGCAACATTAACCAAGAGTGTCTTTAGAAACTGAAAAGATAACAATAGAATCATTAATGTTTTGGCCTTGGTTTATTCTACAGAAAGGTTTAGTATAGAAAATTAGAATACTGAATGGAAAAATGGCTAAACATTGAGAAGCTTCTTTCGATAACCTATACGAATACGAGTATATATATATATATAGATACTATTTATTTCCAAACTGATTTTTCAGTTTGATCTCTCTGAGCCGTTTTTTAATTTTTTAAAGGCGCGTTAGTATATATGCGTAATACGCCCATTGTTGTATTCGTCATGTCCGTCTGTCTGCATGTAATAACACGACTACTAGTGATGGATTTTCAAAAAAAATTATATTTCCCTCTTTTAGAAACATCTGTATCGCCATTCCAATTCCATTAAAATCGGGCCAGTAGAAATCTAGCAGTTATTTATTTGTCTATCCGTCGCATCAAATAACTCAACTCCCAGGAGATGGATTTTCATGAAATTTCATATTTGGGCCTCTTAAAAAGATTAGAGGTTTGTGGTGCCATTCTAAATTTCATTAAAATGGGATCAATAGAAATTCAGCAATTATTATATATATATATATATATTTTTTTTTTTTTTTCATACAATCACTTATAGGGTAATCCATATACGGTATGTTGTAGCTTAAGCACTGGATATTATGTTTATAGCATGCACTGGTTGGAGGTATTAATTTGAATGTGACGAATGCGCAAAAACGAAATATTCTCGGTTTGGGCTTAATTTTCAGGCGCGTGTTGGCATATATGTATAAGGCGCAGATTTTCTTAACTTGTCCGTTCGTCCGCATGTAACAACTCTACTCCCAGTTGATGGATTTTCATAAAATTTTATATATGGGTCTTTAAAAAGATTTATCAAGCCATTTTAAATTTCATTAAAATCGGACCAGTATAAATCCGACAATTATAATTTCTTTTGTCTGTCCGTCCACAAGCAATAAAGCAACTTTTAGTGGATGAATTTACTTGAAATTTTATGTTTATCTCTTTCAGGACGATTTATCAAGCTTTCTTAAACTTTATTAAAATCGGACCAATAGAAATCCGGAAATTATTATTATTATTATTACTTTTTCATACGTATACCATAGACTATGTATATATTATATTGCAGCTGAAGTTCTGGATATTATGTTTGTTTCCGTGCACTGGTTTGGAGGAGCAGCAGATATGGCAGATGCGCAGAAACGAAATTTTCTTAGTTCGCGCATAAAAGTCCTTTTTTTTTTTTTTGTTTTGTTATACATCATGAATTATTGCTATTTGCTAACGCTCCTGAAATGTAACGCACTGCGTTCATTAACTAACTTGTTTGATTGTAATTACAGGTGAGATTTCAATATTTCAAATATGAATGTATTTACGATATGGGAAAGTCTAGTTCTAGACTTGTGATCCCCAGTACCGAGACCAAAAATTTTATCAGATATATGAACCCATTATTCATAGAGTTTTAATAAAATTGATCCTTAAATAATGTAGAATTCAAGATGGACAGCAAATTCTTAACATATTCTTTCACGAAGGGTATGTTAAAGAACCTGGATCGATTCCAGATTTGCAGAAAATGGAGAGACACGCGAAAGTGTTGGGCACTACTGGTGCAGAGGTATTGCTAATTGTTTTGATTACTTGGTGCAGCTCAGTTCAATAAACTAGTTTATATATAAATGTCGATGTCCACATGCTTCATGAGTTTTATGCGCATAAAAAGCCTATTGTCTTCGCAATTTTTTTTTTTATATTTTGCATAATGTCATTTTTGTATTTATATTGTATTGTACTTAATGAAAAGGTTAGTGAAATTGCATCATGGTTTTTCGTAAGTGAATTACCAAATTGGTAAAATGGCATCGTTTTTATCATATCTCATATTGTTACTTATTCACATGTCCACCTTCACAGCGAGTTGCCTGATATTGCACTACCTCGAATAAGTAACGCTTCACCAATGGAGAAGACCATTGTTACTTATTCTCGATGGATACCACCACTCAGTCGGTCGTTTTAAGGCTATTTGGCCTATCATCGCTGGGTAGGTACCGTGGTGTTGCAATAGTGACAATCCAGTTATGAAGTATAACTTGGTTGTTGGGTGGTAGTATCCACCGAGAATAAGTAACAATGGTCTTCTCCATTGGTGAAGCGTTCTTATTCGAGGTAGTGCAATATTAGGCAATTCGTTGTGAAGGTATGAGATATGATAAAAACGATGCCATTTTACCAATTTGGTAATTCACTTACGAAAAAAACATGATGCAATTGTACTAACCTTTTCGTTAAGTGAATCTGCCCTGCCAAACTCTTTCAGTTTAAATTGTATTGTACTTATTTATTGCATACAGTTCACTCTTCTGTGTACTTGTTATTCAGATTTGTACTTATTTTATGTACCCCACTAGTGCCGGGGTATACTTCGAATATAGTAAATAAATGTCTTTCCGTCCGTATGTAATAACTCGATATCAGGGAGTGGATTTTCATATAATTTTATATTTGGCTCTTTTAAAAAGATCTGTCCAACCAGCTCATATTTCATTAAAATCGGACCAATATAAATCCAGTAATTTATTCTTTCTTTTCTTTCTTTTTTTTAATACATATCACATACACTATCCATATATGTACCGTATATTGTAGCTGAAGCACTGGATATTATGCTTGTTGCTATGTGCTGATTGCTGGATTGAATAGGCAATATGGTGGATGCTCAGAAATGAACTGTTTTCGGTTCACACATAACTCGTTGCTTTTTCTCTCTTTTTTTTTTTTTTTTTTTGGTTATAAATTATTGCTATTGGTGATGCGCCTGAAATTTAACGTACCGCGTACATTAATTAACTTTTATTTATTTTACCCCCAACATTAAAATGTGCGCGCATTTGAATAAAATTAATGTTTTTAAGAAAAAATTTAGAACCTTAATTTTTCATAAACTTACAATAACCCAAAATGTTGACCGACGTTAATTTGTTAAATGCCCATAGGAAATACGTGAACAGATCTGCTATTTAGTCACGTATAATAGCCTTAGGGTGGTATATCAAAGAAAAAAGATCCCCACAGTCAGCAAGTTTATGAGAACAAAAAAAAAAAAAAACATCTGTTGTTTGCCTTGACTTATATATATGACACACGCTTACACATTACAATATACTAGATAGGCAAGCCTTGTCTATGCAGCTGCTATCACCATTGGTTTTGCTAGTTTTCATTTGTCACTTCATTATCATTACATTTAAGACTGTTCGTTACATAGGCGGGCAACTGACCTAGTGTGAGGTGATGTAAGAACTTAAAAAGCGGAAAAGTGTAACATCCAACACATTTTCCACAACGAAGTCCTAGATTTTCAGTACAGCTTAAAATTGTATAATATGTAGTTAGTACTAAAGTTTTATAATATAAGATAATTTATTATGAATATTTTCACAAGAATCAGGGTATCCATCTGGCGGTCCTCAGTTCATGCGTGGCCTTCAAGAATTTCTAGCAACTTTTTTTTTTGTTGTTTTATTTAACATTTAGTTTCTTTTTTAGATTTTGGATTCAACTCAAGTTCCGATTATAACGACTTGTAATCAATATTTACGGTAATGCAGGACCGCTCTTGGAATATAAATTAATTTTCTGTTTATACTCTGGGGCAATCACGTAGGGAAGGGATCGGCAATCTGCGGCTCTTTAACTTTTAGCCCACATGAAGCAAAGTTTGAATTGGAGTTAGAGGACTTAAAAATCAAGGACATGTGGAGTGTAAGATTAAAATGCCTTAAAACTGAAATTGAGGATCTGGAGGGGTAAAAGGCTGCTCTTGCAATTTTACACAAATGGACGGCGATAGATGAGTTGAAAATCAAGACCAAATTGTGTTCGATGTGTGGAGTAGCTTACCGGACATTTATATGAATTTGAAAATATTTGTGTTTGGACTTCTCTCAGTTTGGTTCGACGAATTTCTGCGGGCAAATATTTTCGAACATGAACTACTGTATATTAAAAATAAATCAAGAAACCGTCTGAACAATGCGAGTCTCTCAGCATGTTTAAAGATAAAAATTACGGCATACTTCCCTGACGTTGAGAGACTAGCTCAAGAAGTTCAGCAGCAAAAGTCACATTAATTAGAAATATTACACTGTATTAATAAATAATACAAAATATATATTTTTAATAAAACACCTTCCCACTCTATTCCATTTCCTAACCCCCCCCCCTCACCTCCCAGCTTGAGTGAAGTGCGGCTCTTCGGATTCTCTCTCTCTCTCTCTTTTTTTTTTCTTATTAGATCAAAAATGGCTCTTCACTCAAAAGGGTTGCCGACCCCTGACGTCAGAGAAGCGGGCTACAGAGGTTAATACCTAGGTATTTGAGCGGATTTGACTGAAGTTTAAGGTGCTCTTTCGATCGCTGAACACAGATGGGATGTTTGTTCTAATGGATATCACCTGGCTGGGGGCAATTAGCAATATTCAGTAATATTAACCTACCCACATGTATCAATCCTTTGAATTTCCCCAAGCCATCGGCCTCAACTACCCAGGAGCCATCTTATTCAATGACTAACAAAGCTGACTAAAGAAAAACTTCAAAATGTCTATAACTCTTCACTCTTAGTTTGAACATATGTCCTCTTTTAATAACACTGCGAATAACGAAGCTTGTTTAGGTCAGATCGAAATTAAGATGAAATATCCTTCATCGGGAAATTACAGGACTTTTTCTTATGCACTGAAAATTTTAATTGGAATATAAATAAACATCACACTATAAACATCACTTATTAAATAAGTGATGTTTATAGTGCGATTGTGGGCAAAGAAGCGGGCGATAACCGGAGCGCAGATATTTAAGAGCACTTCTCGACACTCGCCACTCTAGGGAAGCTACTCGCTGGGGCTAGCTCCGGACTTATACATGGCAAGTTCATAAACATGATTTCTATTTTTAAAAAGTGAGCAAAAATCGGTTGGGAGCCTCATTTAAGTGGATTATTAATCGCATTTATATATCAGTTGTATTTCTTAATTTCATGTTCCAAATAAAATTTATACTATAACAGTAACCTCCTCTTAGGTATGAAATTATAGTCCCGTTATACAAGTCAATGATAGGACCACATTTGGATTGTTTTGTTTAGGTTGGGTGGCTGCAAATAACAACCATCGAGTTTTTGAAAGAGTTAAAAAATGGGCAACTCGTCTGGTGAGAAAAACAAAGGTGCGTCTATATGAAGACGTGGGTTGTAGAGCTTGTAAACTAGGCATCTTGGATGGAAGGGGGGGTGCATAAGGCACTGAGGGTGGGGGAGATAAAATGAATGACGGTAAATTTTCACATTGAAATGGGCACAATAACCAGGTTTATAAATATAAACCGTTAAGGATAACTAATACATTAACCTCAGGATAACTAATAAATTAACCTCGTTGAGGGTAACTAATACACTACCGTTTATTTGGCGTGTTTCTACCACTGAAATAAACTGTTTTCGAGGTTGGCAATCTGACGACATTTAAGGGGCAGGTAGGCCAGTAGCAAGTATTATGATAAAATGGATGTAGGCTGTGTATACAAGTATTTTTTTTATTTTTATATATTATGATAAAGTGATAATATATATTATGATAAAATTATGATATATTATCATAATATATTATGATATTATATTATATATATTTCTCTCTCTCTCTCTCTCTCTCTCTCTCTCTCTCTCTCTCTCTCTATATATATATATATATATATATATATATATATATATAATTTTTTTTTTTGGGTGATAAACTAAATAATAATAATAATAATATGGCCTGATTCAGGAAGCACACGAACCTAAGACAGGAGATCTAAGAGATGTGGCATATGCAACAAGTAACGATCATCCCATAATCGTGTCACAAGGTGGAACCCCCCCCCAATTATGGAGAAATAATATAAGAGCAATAATAATAACAACCCAGGAACACCTACAAGGAAGTCCAGAAAGTCGCAATCCTGAACACCTGTAGGATAGTCAGAGTTCCTCGACCAACAGTGACACCAGACATAACAACAACCACCCTGTGTAGTTGGTAGCAATACTCGTTACGAGGTGGAACCTCCATTCAGGGAGAAATAATATAAGAGCAACAATAATAATAATAATAGCTGGAGGATATCATGAGAAAGACAATGACAATGGTGACCAAGAGCCGCCAACACCAACCGAAGTCAGCCATGGTGAGACTGACAATAGCTCGGAAAGAGGGAGACCTCATCGAGAAACAGAAAACAGAAAAAAAAAAAAAGGTTGAAAACCAACATCAGGTTATCAACACCAGAAACTACAGAAAATACATCTGATGACACATGTCGACGATGCCACTTGGCCTCAGAAACGATCGAACATATCACCGCGGGATGCAGGGTGATCACCCAGACTGAGTACGCTCGTAGACACGACCAGGTAGCCAGGATAATACATCAGAAGCTAGCAAGGAAATACCAGTTGATTAAAGAATGTGTGCAGTAATAGAGACCCCAACCCACAAGCTGTACTGGGACCGTGCCATAATAACGGAGAAGACAATACCTCACAACAGACCGGATATCCTTGTGGACAAGAAGGAAAAGGCTACCTGTCTGATTGATATAGCGGTACCCAACACTGGCAACCTCCAGAAAACCCACGAGGAAAAAATCAGGAAGTACACGAATCTAAAACAGGAGATCAAAGAGATGTGGCATATGCAACAAGTAACGACAATCCCGATCATCGTGTCAACCACCGGTATTGTGCCAAAGACCCTACATAGCAGCCTAGCAGCAATAGGTCTCCCAGCGAACATCTACAAGGAACTTCAGAAAGTCGCAATCCTGAACACCTGTAGGATAGTCAGAGTTAACATAACAACAATCACCCTGCGTACTTGGTAGCAATTCTTGTCACGAGGTGAAATCCCCAATCAGGGAGAAATAATATAAGAGAAACAATAATAATAATAATACAATACAATACAATACAATACAATTTTATTTATCAAGAGAATTCGTTTACAATAATAATAATAATAATAATAATAATAATAATAATAATAATAATAAAGTACGGCGATATAAAATAAGTTCATTCAGTTTGCATTTGCGTGCACTACGGACTGGAACGCTGATTGTTTTTGTTTTTAAATATTGATTGCTCGACACATAAAAATTGTTAAAGTAGGCTCGCCAGATTTCTAATAAAACGATATGAACAATAAAAGGTTAAAGAAGTAAACCAATTTTTAGAAGAAATGGACAAAGAGAATGGTTCTTTAAGGTAATAAAAATAAAATTTACACAGTATTTTGAACATTTTTTCCAATAATTTTCTTCTCCAAAGAAAAGGCCTTGGGGTCTTTTAAATTCTGAGCGAGTGCAAAGCAGTAATGTCTAATCACAGTTGTCCTTGCAAATGCTGTTTTCGTTATGCTTGGTGGATTAATGACAATCTTGGTTGATCGTTTTTCAACTAAAACTGATTCCAAAAAGGTGAGGCATACAGATTTACTGTTCAAATAAATACACTGCTCGACAAAATTTTCAGAACATGTAGAAAACGTGGTGTAACTCGTGCAGCTTGCGATGAAGGGGGGACAAACTTTAGTATGGTGGTACCGTAGAATAACGATGAAATGAGAAGACAGCGAGAAACTTCGGCTAGGTATAAGGGACATTTATAGGGGTTGTATAAGAATTACCAAAACGATCACATTACAAAAGTCGATACAAGCAAGATGCTCGAAAATATGGTCACGTGATATCATACGGCTTATGATCTCCTCCAGTGGCTAAACAGGCCTGGCAGCGGTGAACCATGCTCGATGTAAGGGTGCCTATAAGATTCTGTGGCAACAAATCCCATTCTTCCACCATTGCCTCAGTTGGCAATGGCATCCACCTTAGCCTCAGTTGGTAGAATCGCTGTCTTCCTCACACCCGATGGAAAAGCCCCATTCGAGTCCCGTCGATATGACGAGAGGAATTTTTATGGGCCTTTTTCACAATTTCGCTGAGTTAGTCGTTCTCAGGCGAGAGTAGCATGGTTTATCTCCCGGAAACTCTGGTTTTTCGTCCAGCAAACAGAAAATCGACCACAGAACACACGAAATTTGCATACAGTATACATGTATACGGAGCAATGTGGCCTTAGTCGCTAATGCTCATAAAACCCAATAACAACAACAGACCTTAGCTCACCAAGTGACCGAGAAATTGGCTGCCAGCGCGCAATGCGACGCCCAAGGGCGTTCCACACGTTCGATCGGATTTAAGTCTGTTGATCGTGTTGGCCATAGCAGTCTTTAGATATCATCAGTTTCGAGATATTCCTCCACCACTTGAGCTCTATGTGTAACAGCATTGTCATGCATGAAAAGAAAACCTAGGTCAGCCGCACTCCTAAAAAGCAGCACATAGGGTTCAGGGATCTGTTCTCGGTACCTTTGCGCAGTTACGGCATCCTCTATCAAAAAGATGAAGAGGGGTGCGGCCGTTGATGATTATTCCGCCCCACACGAGAACATAGTCTCAACCATAATGGTCCCTTTTTCTGATATTGGTGGTTGGTACCGCATTCCTTGTTGTCACCAGATGAAATAACGTCTAGAATCTGTTTGTAGACTAAAACAGGACTCATCAGAGAACTGAACTGTACCCCATTTGTCAGGGCTTCAAATCACATATTCATTGCACCAGTTTCGCCAACTATGCTGTGATTTGGGGTTAATAGGATACAAACCACTGGCTTCCTTGCTTAGAGTTCACTTGAATTGAGCCTTCTTCACATAATCCGGTTGGAAATGTTTTCACTTGTGGCCGTAGCAACCTCAAGAGACAGTTGATGACAGGATATCGTAGGGTTCCGTCTTGCTGTTAGAACCAGATAGCGGGCTGTTCTGGTTGATGTAGTCCTCAGGCGTAGCCAGCTCTTCTCTTTATTGGCTCTTGCTTCCTGAAACTGCTTCCATAGTGCCGAAATACTGGGCGCCTCCGTAGCCAGGTGGGAAGGAGCAGCAGTGCGTAGCGCACGCTTCTTGATTAGACCGGAGTTCGAGCCCGTCACCACCAAATACGGAGGATGCGGAAAGGTCAGGGAATGACCACCGCATATCCCGGAGCAATATGGCCTTAGTTGCTAATGCTCCTAAAAAACCAAATAACAAATAACAACCGAAACACTGTGTGATGCATTAGGCCAACGTGTCACCTCCACCTGCGACTTCCTGGCTTCAAGTTGTCTAACGGCGCGCCACTCAAAGAATCATCTACCAACCCATGTTTTTAGAAGGCAACCCGTGTTTTTAGAAGGCCTGAATCATTTGCATAATGCCTCCGGCGACACTTTGTAATAAAATATTCATGGAAACATTTTGTTCTGTTAATTTTTTCGAGCAGTGTATTTGTCACCTTCGTTAAAACAACCATTTAACTATAAGTTTTTTTTTGTTCCCTTGTACTAGCATTTGCCATTGTGAAACAGTTGGCGGATGAACAAAGTACAGAGGTTAACAAAATTATGGATTGTATCAAATTTGTTCATATTAACCAGTCCACAATCATTTAACTCAAATAATGGAGATTCAAAAGGAGCAAGTTTTTTGTAATCACTTTTTCAGTAGTAAAATTTATATGTGAAGTGTTTTTGTTATCTTTTAGCAGATAGGAAACAAAGAAATATGGATTTCACAGGTTTTGCTGTACATAACGCAAACAGTTCTCACCAACTGGAAAAGAAGTTTCGCCAAAACTTATAATTGGTATTAGATTGCTCTCTCTCTCTCTCTCTCTCTCTCTCTCTCTCTCTCTCTCTCTCTCTCTCTCTGCCCTCGTGGGTAGCATAGTTGATAGGATCTCCGTCCTCCCTGCACTAGACGAAAAAGACCTAAGTTCGAGTCCCTTCGACGACGTGAGGAATATATATATATATATATATATATTAATTCGCATCAATCAACGTTGCAGACAGCATGGGAACGTGAGCCTCACTTTCCCCATTCCTGGCTTAGACTTAACAGCTTTATATTTCTTTTGGGTTCAGAACAGTGTAATATCGCTGCTCGCAGTAAGCATTTCTTGAGTTACTTCGTACAATAGGGAGAAAAAAAAGAAGAAAAAAGAAAAAGAAAGGAGCATCAAACCATTCCTATAAAACTACGTAAACGCTTTGTATTCCGTTAATGATTATTCTTTGGTCACGCGACAACTCTTCTTATTGTGACGTCATTGGTTTCCCAGCTGCTATGTCGGGAGATCTTCCGGTTTCCCCTTGAAGTGCACGTACAGACAAACATGGAGGTGCACACACATGACCACTAACATAGTTTCATAGTAAACACCTCATTTTGCTGATAGATGAGTAGAATGAACTGGCTACGCTACAATCTTCCCTTAATTACCGTAAATGGGAGTATGCAATGCAGTGGACCTGTCACTCTGGCTGAAATAATGTGCCGCTTGTTTAGGACAACGGAAGTTGCTTAGCAACAGTGAACCGTTCCAGATGATAAATTTCATCTCTGGCACTTGAACCATAGAAAAACGGTGAAGAGCAACACTAATTTTTAAACTTCTAATAGTCATAAAATGAATTTATACTGGCATTTTTTTTTATTTAATAATCATATTCGGCAGGTCTCATTTTCTTGTTAGAAGACGAGCAAAGAAAAAAAAAAATTCCACTTTTCGAGACCGGCTGTTAAATACGGAGTAAAAAAACTGTCTGAAGTTAATAATGTCCGTCAGATATATGCTATTCAGAAACAGAAATGTTCTTTTTTTGCTGAAAGAAATACTTCTAACGTTGTACTTTGTGACTCATATTGTACTAAAAGTGTGTTGATTGGAGTTCAGCGCTGCTATTCAGGAAAAATAGGCCACTACGGTCAGCGTAGATAATAACGCTTTTTAATAACGATGAAAAAGCAGTTCCCTGCATTTTTCATATCTACCCTCTGTCGAGCTGTGTGACCCCTCTTGAGTGCTACTTGTCTTCCATTTTCATCTATAAGATTATTAAGATCATAAATATAACAACGTACCTAGTCCTGAGAATTCATAAGATCATATATTTACATACAGTATCTCTACAGTTGCTATGGCAAAAAGCTCTGGCGACTGCTGCTCCTCTGTAACATTTTGGCTTCACATGATTTGCTACATTAAATACTAACGGACTGTAATTATCCCCATTCTTGGTCCCTTTTATAGGATAAATATGATTTAATGACTGCGTAGTTTTTTTAGGAATCAAGTTTAATTTTATGTATAGAGCATTGTTTCTCTTCTGTTGACTGAACTAATTCTCGATATTGCGGCACGAGCTGATCCCAACCTAGAAGTGAAATGAGTGTACTATTCATTCTTCACGTGAAATTTTGTTTTTCTCTTTTAGTGTACGACGTTTTCCTACGTAATATCATTATACTTAAAACAAATTCGGAATTAAAGTTGGCTTCTTTCCAGGGTATACCTGCGACAAGCTCGGCAGGACTCGCGCGTGCGTGTTGTCAGATTTTGGGTGATTTGCCGACTGTTGTTAATTAACATATTTAGATTTTATGTCTATCATCGGTTGATCTCAAACGAGTCCTCGTTAATTGTATAACAAGCCTGCTATATAGCAAACTCATTAGTAACTGAGCTCCTTTTACTCGTTAAAAAATAATTACAATTCGAATTTACATGCATTGTCACGTTCCACTTTCTGTTCGGCTTTACGAATAAAATAAAGAAAAGAATGGTAAAGAATCCAAATATCAAATGCAGGATATAAAGTGTTCACTTACTGTTGCGCCGGAAGCAAACACGGAATCTTTGTTCTTGTCATCTTACCGGCTGGGCAGCAGGTTTCCCTCATCTTTCGATAGTCCATATACGGACCTCTAACCACCACCGGTTCCAACCCTGTAGTTTACACTACTACAAAAACCACCCGAGATTTGTACGGTGAAGAGAAAAGTGAAGAAAAAAATGGGGGTTCGGAGATGGCGCCTCAGTCGTCACCAATTGTTCATATCACCTTTAACCTCTAACATTGCCCGCATGTAGCGAGAGTGACGTAAGTTAAACTGGCCCGAACGAAATAGAGCAACCACAGCCAAGTGACCCTGTTACCGTTCGGTTTATAGCCACTTAGATAACATGGTTTAGATCACGTGCTACCTCCTTCTCGTGTCCTTCTCAGCCTCCGATGTCGTGGTTGTGGAGGGCACGGTAAGCCAGAGCGATGGAAGTTCCACTTTAGAGTAACTGCGTAAAGACGGGAGCTTTTGTTTATTTCTTGTTGGCATGTGGGAGGTATAATCACCCAATATTCATATCGACTACCTTCCTTAATTTCATACGCTCTACTTGACACGCTTCTTCTCCATATCTCCACATGCAATTCTCCTACATTCCATTGTGCTGTTAGCGGCCCGTTACTTTCCCTTTGGTGCTTCGGTCGTACCTTAACATAATGTACTGTAAGGTAGCACTTCTTTCTACATGTATGAGATAAAATCATTACTTTCTAACACGTTTTGTAGTTAACGTTCTGAGTTCTTGTGATAGTTTAATTAGCTTCACTTATACGCAGAAATCGTAAACGTTAGAAAACCGGATTCATATATGATATGTCCTCGTGGGTAGCACAGTTGGTAGGTTCGCCATTCTCCCCACACTGGGTGGAAAAGACCTGAGTTCTAGTCCTGTCGATGACGAGAGTAATTTTTATGCACCTTTTTCACAACGTGGCTGAGTTAGTCGGTCTCAGGCGAGCGTAACATGGTTTTATCGCCCGGAAACTCGGGTTTTTCGTCCAGCAAACTAAAAACCGACCTCAGAACACGCAATTTTCAGACAATATACACGGAGCAATTTAGCCTTAGTCGCTGATGCTCCTAAAACCCAGCGACATCCATATATGATTTCTTTCAGTTGATTGTGTGGCGAAATTATTCAGCAATGAGTTTCATTAAACTGAACCTCAGAGACTATAATTTCCTATTTTATGCAAATAGTTAAACCAATATAATTAAAATATGCACAGTATTGTGTAAAAGTCAAATTACAGAAAAAAATTATATTTTTTATTTGTTAAACATAATTGCATAATTTTTTAGCCGAAATTTGATGACCTAGTATAATTTGACATGATACCAGAAAACGCAAATTGCCGAGGAGCCTGCTACTCAGGCAATTTGCTTATAGTGACAGTGTTTTTTGCCTGACAGCACAGGTGGTTTCTCCCAACTCTGCGTAGGCAATTTGCTTATATGTAGCTTAATTTTTCCCCTGTTATGTTGGCTTGAAATAACATGAAAATAAAACGAAGTTTATAATTAAGGCAGAAGTAAAAGGCAAAGGAATGGGTTTTAATTTCAGAAAAGGAAATTACGATGCCTTAAGGTACTACATGGCCTCTATTAACTGGGTAGATATCGCGCAGAGAATGAATACAATTGAACTGTGGTACGCTTTTAAAACATTAATCACAGATGCCTTGAATGCGTATATACCATTAAAAAAATACTCCACGAGGAGGGTTCCAAGTTGGATGACTAGTGAAGTTGCCGCATTACTTGAGCAGAAAAAGGTGGCATGGAAAGGTTACAGAACAATAAAAAGTACTGAAGCCTATAACAGCTACAAGGTGATGTGTAATAGAGCCACAGAAAAGGTTCGACAGGCAAAGGCAGTTTATGAGAAATCACTAGCAAACAGAGCAAAGAGGGGGGATAAAGAATTCTTCACATATATAAATGCCAAGAAGAGCAGGACAAACCAGATCGGACCTTTATGTAAGGGAAAGGGGATAGTAATAAATACACCAGCTGCCGTTGCAGATGAACTCAACAGTTATTTTGCATCGATATTTACAAATGAAAAGCCTTTTGTGGCAAAGGGAAATTGTGGGAGCGAAGTTAAAAAATATGTAATTAATGATATTGAAATTTCGCAAGATTATTTAATGAAAAAACTTTCGAGCCTACAGACCAGTAAGGCTCCTGGAGTTGATGGAATATACCCTATAATCTTAAGAGAGGCGGCAAGCGAGTGCATTGAACCATTGAGGCTAATTATGCGAGCATCATTAGACTCTGGGGAGATTCCCTTGGATTGGAAAAGTGCAAATGTATCTCCCATACATAAGGGTGGCTCTAAAAGTGAAGTTGGAAATTATCGACCTGTCAGTCTGACTTCAGTAGTAGGGAAAATCATGGAGGCAATGATCAAGGGTGGAATTCAGGATCATTTGGATCGAATTGAAATTCTCAAGGATACTCAGCATGGTTTCGTAAAGGGAAAATCATGTTTAACAAATCTGGTTCGCTATTTCGAAAGGGTCACTCACGAGCTGGATTTAGGGAATAATTTCGACATTGTTTATTTAGATTTCAGCAAAGCTTTTGACTCAGTCCCACATGAGCGGTTGCTTTATAAGCTGGAACAGGTTGGAATCACTGGGAAAATCCTTAGATGGATAGAAGGATGGCTTCAGGGCAGGAGGCAGAGGGTTGTGATAAATGGCTATTCCTCAGATTGGGTTGATGTAAGAAGTGGGGTTCCCCAAGGATCAGTATTAGGACCACTGTTGTTTTTAATTTTCATAAACGACATTGATGAAGGGATAGAGGGCGTGATGTCTAAATTTGCAGATGATGTTAAAATTGGGAGAGTAGTTAATGATCACTGTCAAGCTGAGCTTCTTCAGAGAGACCTAGATAGACTTCAGGAATGGTCAGAAAAATGGCAGCTGTGCTTTAATCCAACAAAGTGTAAGGTATTACACCTGGGAAACAGTAATCCCAAAAAAACTTATTCACTTGGTGGAGTTCAACTAAAGCCAGTACTGGAGGAAAGGGACTTGGGTGTTATGATACGGTCAGACATGAAATTCTCTGAGCATTGTAAACAGGTTGCAAGGAAGGCCCATGGTGTCCTATCGATGATCTATCGAACTTTTGCAAGTAGAGATAGGGACGTGATAATCCCATTATATAAGGCTTATGTTAGACCACACTTGGAATACTGTGTTCAAGTATGGAGACCGCACCTGAAGAAAGACATCGAGCTTCTTGAAAGGGTGCAAAGAAGGGTAACTCGCCTGGTGAGATCGGCAAAAGGGCGTCCTTATGAAGAAAGACTTCGAATATGTGGGTTGCAGAGTTTGGAAACTAGACACCTTAGAGGAGATTTGATTGAGGTGTTTAAGGCTCTGAGAGGCATCAGTAAAATGAATGAGGACAAAATTTTCAAGATTATAAATGATGCTAGAACTAGGGGACATAAATTCAAGTTACGGGGGGAAATGTTTAGATTGGATTGCAGGAAGTTCTATTTTAGCCAGCGAGTTATAAATTACTGGAATAAGTTGCCTTCATGGGTGGTAGAGGCCGACAGTTTGGGGAAATTCAAAGGGCATCTGGATAGTACTTTCGGGTAAGGGAAGCACATAGGATGATAGGTTTAATTTCCTTTTTATTTATTTTTTATTTTATTATTATTTTTTTTATTTATTAATTATTATTATTTAGTTATTTATTTATTTATTTATTATTTTTTTTTTTTTTGTTTTTATCATTGTTTTGTTCGGATTTTTTTTTTTTTTTTTTTTTTTGGCTGGTGCAGCATAAGCCATAGGCTTTCTTGCACCATGCGGCCGTTACTAATACTAATACTAATACTAATACTAATTACAAGTGGAAGGGAGAGACAAAGTACCCAACAGATCTGGCAAACAGCGAAGCATAGTGTCAATAGAACAGAATCCTTCAAATATCTGGGAACTATGATTCAACATGTAGTAGAAATACCCCAGAAATTCAGGCTCGTCTTAATGTTGATAATGGGTGCTATTTTCCCTGCAGAAACACTTTCGGTCAAAACTGCTCTCTAGAGAACAAAATTAGTGTTATACAAAACAGTGGTACGACCTGTCGTGACTTATCTAGTGAAACATGGGTGCTTAAAAAGAAGGACGAAAATTTTTTAATGTGTGGGAAAGGAAGATATTAAGGAAAATTTTTGGCCCTGTAAAAGTCCGGGAAGAGTGGAAAATAAGTACAAACCAAGATCTGAAGGAACTGTATGGAGAATCGGATATAGCAGGAGTGATAAAGACCTCAAGACTTAAATGGGCAGGCCACGTAATACGAATGGAGGAAAACAGATGGCCAAGGAAAGCAATGGAAAGGAAACCGGGAGGAAGAAGATTGAGAGGAAGACCGAGGAGGTGGGTGAATGACATAGAGCTACGACAACTTAGGGTGATACGATGGAGAACAATGGAAAGAGGAAAGAGAGAGCTGGAGGAAAATCATTGAGGAAGCCAAGGCTCTACAAGGACCATAGCGCCGTGGAGTAAGTAAGTATGTTGGCTTGGTTTTTTTTATGGCGCAAAAACAGCAACGGTTATAATGCACCACGTAAAAACTAAAATTTATAAAGGTCAAGTTCCGTTGGCAAATTTTGTGATGGTAGCAGTCTAGTCTGAATGAGGCAGGTTTCCTTTCCCCACCCTAAAAGTGACAAAACAGACGTTTGGATGAACAGGAGATAAAAGAAAAACGTAAAAAACTTCCTGTTTTACCAACGAATAAAATGCACTGAAACAATGTGTTGGTTTTTCATCACTTAGCACAGGCTAAAAACCTTAGGTTTTTTTTTGGAATTCCCCATGCTAAGAAAATTGTAAACCACGGCTCAAGTGCTGCCTGCATATATCGTTTCCAGCTAATGGTTTTCTTAAAGTAAACATATTGGACGACAATCCAATGGTATTGTAGCTTTCCAGGATATACAATCAAATTCTGCGAATCGCAGAACTTTATAAGTGGGCCTTATTTGTTACACCTACCTTAGGACTACGTTGACCCATCATTTTTTTATAAGTCATCTTCTATAAGAATTATGTAGTGTATATTGTAACAATAGCATTTAGAGAAAGTGACTTCTTATACCATGATCACGTTTAAACAACGTACCAGGATTTGATGGGAGATTTCTGTGACCGCCTTGTGGACTGAAAGTTTATGACACAATTTGTTGACAAGCCCGTCTTATGTAGGTTAAACCAATGTCAAGCCGCAATGTGTGACGCCGACATTAACTACGTAATGTGGAACTTTAACGAAAGGCTGAGAAATGGCACAAGACTTTGAGTTAACCTGTGGCAACCTGCGGAACAAAGCTTTTGATAAATCCGATCAAGCTGAAGTGGTTGTTCTATGGATACGATTTTGAAGAAATAAAGTATTTGCCAAGTTTAAAAATACTTTGTACCAATTATTTTGCAGGAAAAAATAAACTACTCGTTAAAAATAAAAGTCTAGAATCTTTATGTAAATTTTGTTGTATTTTCATTATAAGGAGAAACCAATTCCACTGCTTATAAGAAAAATACTGTAATTTTTTAAAGTAATTCTCAGAAAGTAAGCCAAAAATATCGACACAGATTTAGTATATTTACTGTACTGCTTCGTCAAAAGCTAACACTTTTATTTTAAGTACGAAGTACAAGAATGGCGAAACGCGACCCAGAGAGGTATACACACATTACTCGCTTGTTTCGTGTTATTTATAATATTTGCAGAGGAATATTCAGAGGAATATCACATGTGCTTATTTTTGGCGTTCTTGCAAACTTATATCACAGGTTCTTTATACAGAATGCGACACTGCGAATTAGCGGTTTTTATTTTGCAATATCAGTTGAGCAAATTGATATACTTTGTCAAAAAAATGTATTTAATAGTACAAATAATTATTTAGTTTTAGTTCTTAAAAATCAGTGTGGGTAAATATGTTCTCTTGTTGATCACAGAGCTTTCTGATTTACGCTGAAAATTTTAAATAACAAGGTAAGTTTTCATCGGTCACCGATTTCTTGTGGAATCGTCTCTTTTAATTTGGCGATATTCGAAGGACAGTCACGAAAAAGTCATTTCAGATATCCGTATCATTCCAACTGATCTCAAATAAATCCCAAGGACATTTTTGAAAAACCGTTGCACAGTCTGAAGGGTAGTATAGAACGGTGCGGAGTTTCAACATATGAATCATTGAACCATAACTTTTCGAGGAAAATGGTCGAACGGTAACACTGAATACAGGACGATACATTAATTTATTGCAGACGTTTTTACAATATGTGTTTCAAACTAGGACTAACACATAACTGATTATTTTAGAGACGTGATTATTTACAACAACCCACACTTTCAGCAGTGAACTATGCAAATCTTGTTTAAGTTTTTTCCTAATCGTTTCAAGCTTTGACGACATTGCACGGATTCCAAGCACCCTCCGACTTCAGTCTAAATGGCTTTTCTGTGGAAATGTCTGAAGAAAAGTAATAAAAATGATAGATAAAAATAAAAGGAATTAAAAAATTTAAAAAAAAAAGGACAGATATTGCAAAATAAAAACCATTGGTTTGCAGTGCTACACAGTGTATAATTTTACTACGAAAGAGTCGGATGTTTTCTTAGCACAGAGCCACCCCTTACGGCTTTTCACATGAAGACATATGAAGGAGAAAGTTCTTGATTCTTAGAAGGCCAAGGAATGTGCTCACACTCATGCAAGTGGTCCAAAACAACTTTTGATTGACTGCCATACAAAACCAAACAGTGTGGTGCCGCATCTCCTTACCACCGAAACCAGGTTTATTGGTTGTGGTGACTTAGAGCCATGACAGCTCGTAACTTGATAAAAGAGTCTCTAATGTAGTCGATGAACGACACGATGTGGAAAAGGTAAACCGAATGATAAACATCAACAGTGTTCATCACCACTTTAAGAAATTTATTCTGACACTAACAAATTAAGCAGTCATGTCTTAATATTTCTTTGAAAAAGTTGGTGCATTAAAATTTTCTTATAACTTCTCTGCCATCCGAATCTCACATATTACGCATTAGGTAGCTTATTAGTAGCCTGTTTAAGGGATGAAAAATTCGAGTTTCCTGAAAAAAAAAAAAAAATACTATTAATACCTCATTCGAAACCGACTGTCACAGCTATGAAAAAAAAAAAAAAAAAAAAAAGTCCATGAAAACTCTCTGACGGAAAATCGAACCCGGACTTTTTTTCCATATGGTATGATAAAAAACAATGGCCATCAGTACTAGCCGAAAGTCTGCTGATTTATTGGAAAAACCGTCTTTGACTGATAACTAATGACTACATGTCCCTCCATTATTTTTTGTAACTAGTAATGTGTTAAAAAAGGCCTTTTGGTTTACCTGTGTATATGATCTACGACTTAAATGGAACTAATAGCTCACATTCCATATAAGTGAACTGTTATAAAGAAAACGTGGGATTGGAGAAATATAATCTGGTAATCTTGGATATGCTACGAAAATAGATGTTCGTGCCGCTTAGCCGTGGTACTAGTAGACTACTTTTTAAAGCATAATTTCAGTATACTGAAACCAGCTGAAAACCCGGATATCGGGTAGAGTGTGTTACACTTAATATGAATTACTCCCCACGCAATTTTGTGTCTGATAAGCGTAATTTAGAAAGGGAGGTCAACAAATTCAGGCTCCAATTATAGTTCACACTGATTCCCCTAACTTGTTTAGCATTACAGTCGGGTGACTCATTTAGTCTTTGTCCTAAATGTATTGACCACATTTCGTGGGCTCTCACTCTACCAGAAAACTCTATTAAGATTAATGGAAAGGGTGGTGTATGCACGACGGATAATAATTAAACACTGTAATGACACAGAACTTTGCTTTTTTTTTTGTCCCAGCATATCGATTTTGTCACCAAAGGGCGCTGGTGTACTATCTCTGTGTGTGCTAGCCTGGGTGAACTAACTGGCTTGCGTTGGAAGGGGTGTGGTGGTCAGTCAAGCTTGCAACAAGTGCATTCGTTTCTTTTAAGCTACTATCAGCCTACAACCGGAGGTCAGCCAGCAAGTTGTGTAGGCAGCTGATACCGAGCACCGCTGTTTATCGTAATGGCTGTTGCAGTAATCAAACACCATGTAAAGCTGCATTTGTAGTTTCATGCGACATTAGCTCAGATCCTGATTTCGCCTTTACTTAGGAATAATCGTTCTGCCTGGTTGGCTATGGTAAGCTGGAAGTAGTTTTAGTCCTTTCCAATATGAAAATGATTACAAACCCTACAACGAGTAGAAGAGTATCCATGCACTAGCAATATTGGCATACTAATAATGGAACTCATCCTCTATTTTGAGCCCTTAGTTACATTTTCTTATAATTCCTTTTCATATTGTTTGAGCTTTTAGTATCGGTCTGGAAGAATTTCACCTGTCTGAGTCGGCCCTTCAAGAAACAAGTCACATCTTGTTACAGGAAATAACATTGGGCGTTTTCATTTTTATTTGTTAATCTGATGATGTTACCTAATAGTGGTGCATCACTAGATGCCTGTGATTCGAAATAATTCCAATTATTTTAAAATACCTTGATTTCAAAAAAAAAAAAAAAAACTTTATTTAATAAAGGTAATCAGATTGGAAGAGTCTAAGGCTAAGATGGATGATTGAATTTGACAAAGTGGTTTGTGGACTTGTGTCAAAGTTGCTGATCGCTCTAGCTGCTTTTCTGTTGCATTCATAGTAAGTCTTGATTGCAAATACTTTTGGAGAATTTAGATTACCCTTGAAACAGAAAAGGATGTCGACCCATTTCTTGAGAAATGTCTAGAGTTCTTGGGATTACGCCTTTCCATGTCGAAACAATTATCTTCCTTGACAGCAGTATAGTGATTTCGCCACTTGTCATTCGTTCAGAGTGGTCTGAGTTCGAATCCCTTCGGAGAGTGGAAAAATTCTTAAAGACCTCTTCGGTCAGAGCTATAGTTGTTCGATCTTAGGCAGAGAGAGTACGATTCCCCGTGAGCTATTCAGAGTTTTTCAATCCGCACAGCATGCAAATCGACTATGAATACACTTGTACAAAAAAAATGTATAGTACGCAAGGCTTTAAATACAAAATGCGCTATATAAATCATAACAGTTGAAACCAATTCCGTGTTTTCAGAAAAGTTCTCAAACTTTGTTTTTTTTAAAAAAAAAAAAACGTAGTACCATTTATAGAAACAATGCGACATTTTCTGGAAAGTAGTACCATTAGTGTATTGCATACCATACATAAGATTAGGAATCACTGTTCTAGAATATGTGGGTGTTCTTAATTTAAGTTTTCCCAATTCAATTAGAACTAACAATAGGATTCTATTCAAATTTTCAAAATATGCAGGTGGGAACGAAAAAAGTTCCTAAAAACCACACGAGATAGCTCTCCCTTAGAAATTCTCTATAATCAAAACACCCAGCTTAATTCGAATAACGAAGTAGGAACCCAGTAGCAGGTTTCCTCTATCACTGGTATCGACAATGCTTCGGGATCTGGAGTGTAATATTCGGAGTGCCATCTTTGACCAAAACTGTAATCTGAAGACAACGAGTTGGATAATATGATAGCAACAACCATTGATAGACTCATTACAGGTTTTGTTTTATTGATCTTGTTGTCAACCATACAGTCAAATTCATCATGCACAGAGACATATGCGTCTTTGGATTCACCATGTCCGCCCGCCTTCATATAACAACAGGACTCCCAGTGGACGGTTTTTCATAAAATTTTATATTTGGTTCATATAGAAAGATTTGTCGAGCAAATCAAAATTCCATTAAAATCGGACAAACCGAAATCCAGCAACTATTATTTCTTTTTGGAATATAATATTAATAATGGCAAATGATGGCAGAAAGCAAGCTTAAACAGAATCAGTCAAAAAAAAAAACAAAAAAAAAAAAAAAAAAACATTTCACTTATCCATTCCTTCCAATAATAGTCTGTCTGGTTCTTCCTTGAATTTATTCGCACGTTTAGATATTACTTAATAAGAAAAAAGTTCAATCGATATCTCATTTTCAACATGTTTCGTTGGTCCCTGGAAATCTTTTGAGATTAATCATAGCTTCCCCTGCCTCCTCAACCACAAAAATCTATTCATATAGATTGACGTATATTTCGCGTATTACTCTATAAAAGGCGGATCGAGGCCAAATTGTCAACTCATATTGTTCTGTTGGTCCTTGAGAAAGTTTCAGGTCAGTTACGATTTCACAGCCTTCATCCCTCCACCTACAAAAATTAGCATAAATGAAAATATGTTTTCGCATTAATCGACAAGAAAAATGGGAATTGCTACCAAATTTTGAACATATGTATATTCTGTTGGCCCCTGGGTTGGTTCTAAGTTCAATTCCGATTTCTTAGCATTCCCGCCCCAGTTTAGCCCTACAGAAATATTACTATAAATTTGAACAGGAACTCATCCATTTCAAAATTTCAGTGCGTACTTATAATATTTACTATTTTGTTATAAATCATGAATTATTATTAATTGCTAATGCGTCTGAAATGTAACGCACTGAGTAGATTAATGGCGCCTCCGTAACCAGGTGGGAAGGAGCAGCACACGCTTCTTGATTAGACCTGGGTTCGAGCCCGTCACCACCAAATACAGAGGATGCGGAAAGGTCAAGGGAATGACCATCGCATATTCCCGGAGCAATATGGCCTTAGTTGCTAATGCTCCTAAAAACCAAATAACAAACAAACAAACAGCGTAGATTAACTGACCCTTTTTTTTTTTTTTTTTTTCATGCACACGGATTGCTTTTCGCTTAGTTTCAGCAACTGTTGAAATTGATCAAAACGTTGTGGGGATTCATTTTTTCATTCAAGTGAAAATGCGTCTCATCATATATAGGATGCCCCATGCTCATTGGTTATATATACGATGGATTTTGTAAAGGCAATGAATTACATTTCGTTACTTTTGATAATAATAGAAATGAACTACATATTCCGAGTACTGCTGAAGTCCCATTTGTTGAGGAGGAGGAGGAGGAGGTAGCCCTCCGCAACATGTTGGACAACAGACGTTCACTTACATTTATTGCGCATTTTCCATTTTTTTAAAATTTCATAATCCTTTTTCAGACTCTTCGCATGATTTCGTTTGTCAGTACTCCTTCAATGATTGGCTTGCATTGGTTTAGTTCATATGAATTAGTGTTACAAGCATCGCAGTCTTTTAATTCAAGATACAATTTCTATTCAGTGCGGCAAGCACACCGCTATTAAATGCAAACACAACCACCCTTCATTTCTGCAAATCTGTAAAGTAAATATGATTAGCTTATTAGCACTACCACGTGCTAAAAATTGTAGAGCCTTTCGATTATTAAAACAAAACTAGTGTAATCTCAGAAGAGTGCCTTCGGAAGAATATCAGATCTTTAGGTGGGCCCGTGAAAACTTTCATTTTCTATGGTGATATGATCCTCTGCTTTGTCTGATAGCATCTCAACTGGAAGAATTGATTAGTGAAGTTAAGCGAACAGAGTGACAGCAACAGTCTACTGTTGCTTTCTAAAGTTTTATAGTTGTGCCCCTTGATTCTTGTCTCACTCGCCAGTGAAACAGGAACCAAAGGGCACTATTCAGAAGGATTTTCCTCTTGGCCTTATATGCTTTCCCCACTTTAAGATGTCTGGTTGCTAGTCTCTGCAGACTGCATCTTAGCCGTTCCTCATTGGGATGCATCACTGAAAAATGAAGGATTTTTCAATAAATAAATGTTTTTGATCCACACTTTGAATTCTGTCTCTTTACTTTAAATCAGACAGCATATAAAACTATTCGAAATATTAAACAGCCTTGTAACCATAGCAACGCTGTTCCTCTTGTAAACAATTAGTAATTTCGAGAGGAAGCCAAAAAAAAAAGGCTCTAATATTTGGGAGTATTGCTAGATGGTCGACAGTAAGTGTCTCTATGACACATCAATCGATAGAAGCCACTATTAGTCACGCAATTGTAAGCCATATGCCCCCCCCCCCCCCAGTGAACGCAACCGTTAGAATACACTGCCTATGGCCTGGAGTGTATTTGTAGAACCCTAAAAGGCGCCTCACGCTGTGTAAAAACGTTACGCAGTATATCAGCAAGCAACATTACTTGTTAATGTCTGCTCTATTGTTCCATTCTGGGAACAGATGTTTATCCTTCTACTTTTTCATATGGATTAAAACGTGCGGATAACCAACCGAAAACTGAATATATTAATTATCACACAGAAGGTACTACAATATTTGTAAATGAATTTTCTCCTTACAAAATAACTAACTCTTAGTTATCATTTCCAAAATGCCTTCCACATTGGAATGTTTCACTGGAGACGCGAGATACACCCTCAAATTTCTTTGTTCAAGGCAAACAACTGAAGATCAAGATGCCAACTTAGTAAGTGGTCTTCCTTAAAAGAAAGCCTTGAACCACTACTAATGACATCTGGTGGCTAAAATTATTCATAAAGGGAAAGTAACCTCAGGACAAGGTAATTGATGTCCTCCAGGATGACCTGATTACCTTTGATTTAGCAACAACTTTAAATACCGAAGATAATCACGCTGTGAATACAATAATTATTTATGTAACGATATATATATATATATACTCAAAAAAGTTAAGGTGCGGCTATTGAGGATGCTGTGACAGGAGCGTCCATAAATACTATGAAAATTTTCAGACATATCAGCAATCTTGTGTCTCCGTGAAACTCAGACCGACCCAGTTCACTAGCATCCAAACATAAGTATATTTACGATTACCAGTATCGCTGTAATTGCCTTTCCATGTATCTCCGTGCATGACTGATTTCGACCTTCCTCGAGACCTTTTGTATTTTCTTAACTGTATTTTACTGAATACTTGAAAGACTCTAAGCTTTCAGTTGTTGACCCTAATTGTATCTGTTTTCAGAGTTTCTCGCCTTGTCTTCTTTCCTGGATCACGATGCATATTCAAAAGAGGACGGTGAACGGTGGCCGGACCATCACGCACACACAGAACCACGCATGAAGATGATTCGTTGTCACCAAGGTAAGCTTGTTATACAGGTTGTTTGTGCGTCTATCACGCCAGTTAAATGGGAAATTCCTTTTAGTTTCTAACATCCGGAAAGCTCCCGTTAAAATATTTGGCTTTATCTTATTACTTATTATTTTTTTTTTTATATATATGAAATAAAGTAAAAATTTTCTCGATTTTTTTACGATTTATTTCATTTTTCGTGTGCTGTAACAAAGATAGTCTGAAAACCAGCGATGCGCAGCCAATTTGATGTGTGCATGTTTTCTAAATATTGTATTTCATTAGCCAAGCATTAAATGTAGCTTGTGTGTTGGGGTGGGGGATTCAATTTACATCTAGACCTAAAACATGGGGCATCATATCGTATTTGTAAATTGATTGTAATCTGTATAGTTCATTTAATAGTCTATACAGTCTATTATTGTAAAAAAGTCGCATTCTACGTTTCGTGAGATGAATAACTCGAGTTTTAGTGGGGGGGATGGAACTAGGGGCTCGGGAACGCCGTTCCGGTTCGTTATGTGCATCTTTAATGTCATGCATACACGTTAAGTGCCTTCTGTTCTTTTTTTTTATCCTGATAAGTGTTCTTGTCGTAAAATTTCTCATTTCGAGCCATGCATGGAACTCTTGAAACAAGGTGATAAAGATTCCTCCCTCACGCCGATACGACATTAAAAATCAGTTAAAATATTTAAGTTGCGTAATTTAGCAAATAGTTCTTTTTTATACGACGTTGCTAAGGGCATCTGTGATTTTTTTAAAATTTTTTATTTCCAAAATGCGCTTTGATAGACTTATATTCACAATTTAGTTTCTTTATTTAAATTTATTATATGGTCCATTCAGGAAATAAAGTAAAGTAAACCGTCGATTTTACGGACTACTCGGAGGAAGGGGGAAGAGGAGCTGTCCGTTATTGCCTGATTGATTGTAATCTGTTTAGTTGATTTAATAGTCTATACAGTCTATTATTGTAAAAAAGTCGCATGCTACGTTTCGTGTCCAATCGAAAGTTTTTTTCGAGAATAATTTTTGCTACACATAACTGACAACTTAAAGAGTTATTCTCTATATGTTATATTAAAAACACTGAAATGAAGATAAATAATAAAAATCAAGCTGTTATTAACATTGACTTTATTAGTTGACAGTTTATAGTGGTTCCATTCCACCACTATATTGGTTTAAAGTGGGCGAATTGTATTCAGATTCCGAGCTTAGAAGTTGAAGTTGAGATACTGGTGAACCTTCAGTCTGGAACGGTATTGCCAGTGTGTTCAGCTATCTTCCCACAAGCAAACACACTTGAGCACAACATACACTTGCGTCAGTTAAGCGCTGTTGTACAAACCATTAATAAACTGCATCTTTGAGGTTAATACTGGTTGCTATTTGCATGTATTTTCCATTGCCAGCTGTTGAAATACTTCTATGAACACTATGCATTTTTTTATTTATTGTATTAGGCGGTCCTAGCCAACCTTTGACCATCCCCAACAGCAGCGAAAACTCTTTAATCCTGCGTTAACTGCTGGAGCATCACTGTCTGTGTTCTTTTATTTGAAAGTATCGCAATATCAATGCAACTTGTTGTGAAGGCATTTTTTTTCCCTGCTGTGAGCATAAAGACCATTGAAATTCTGCTACGAAACATGGAATAGTGTTTGTTCGTAATTCAAGTATTACTTGTTTCAAGGCTAGCTGTAGTTATTTAATAATTTGGATATGTCAATTGCACTGGTATTTCACTATTTAAAAATAGTGCAATACCAATGCAATTCACTGTGAAAACAAAATTTGTTCTGCAAGCATCAAGAATAGTAGAATAAACTGCTTGTAGTTATTTAAGCTTAATCTTACTTTTACAATATCTGATACAGTTTGTATTTGATGCCATATTCTTCACAGATGAGGAAAAGAGACACACCAGTCTAGCTCGTTAAATTGAGATTTGTAAACTAATGGCTCTATTGTACATCTTAAACTAAATTAGTCTACTGTTTATTAATTTTAAGCACTTTTTTTTTAATGATACCTTTGTATTTCTGTGAACCAAATGTAGTACATGTGTTACCATATGCGATCTAATCTCATACATACGATTATATTTGTTTTCGCTTATTGTTTGCTTGAAATAGGATCATATGTGTTGATGTTCGACGAGAATGTGTTTGAGGAACTGTCAGCAGTAATCGCATACAGAAAATAAAAGAAAAAAAAATACAGGTCGATAAAATAGCAACAGGTAGTTCTTTATATAGAACCTATTTAGCTTGTCAGTAGAGTAGATCCCCGCATCTTAAACCAGGCTTGAGATTCCTGCTTGGCCAGAACTGCTCGTCACACGCGTGTCATATAAGTGGGTATCAAGGTGTCAGAATAGTAATGTCCGTGGCACCAAAACGGTTCTTGCGACTGTAGTAATTTAGCTCAGCGGTGTTTTAAAGCGTATTTCCTGCCACAGAACCATGCGGAGGGATTAAAAGGTCATTCAACATTCCTAAAAAAAGATGAGGAAGGTGATAGCATCACAATGAAAATTATTTGCCAGCACTAAGCTCTGTCCTACGTATACAGAATAAGTCCTTGAAGCCAGGAACAGTATTTCGAATAATGATGGTGTCATTTTAATTTATCGTAAGTATCATGTGTCTTAATCTATCCTACCAGTTACGTTTGGCCTGCTTATACACGTTTGCATATCTATTGTGAATAAAGTAACTCTCTCACTTCTTTACTCTGCGTGTAAAATTTCATCTAAAACGAATAACAGCAAAAAGAAAAACAAGTTTAGTAATTTGTGCGTTGCATTATATTTCAGGTGATTTCGATTATCGAATAACGTACCCGAAGGGCACCGAAAAATGAATGGTTATAGGCATCGAGGAAAGTGGGTTCTGGCCATACCTATGAAGGCAAAACAGGCACCAGCATCAAAGGGTATTGTAACCTCATCTGTCTTATGGTTTACTCTAGTATGAATTCCAAAAACTAGAGAGGTTTCCTCTCAACAGTACTATGATCCTTGACAATTTGAACGTTGAACAAATTGTTCGGGATCATATGAACAAAGGATCCTATGAAGAAAGTGATGGAAACGATGTGTTCGGTTTTGGATTTTGGGGTATTCCGAAAACTTAGTTGCAATGTGTCTCCTCACTCTTAAATCTTGTTTGCATCTAGCATTTTCGGCCATTTTGTTAATGACCTCTTCCAATCTCAAAATGAGTTTCTCCTGACTTTGACTTCTTTGCAGACATTATTACTACTGTTCAGTAAAGCCATGACTTTACTGAGAGGAAAGCGACATTAGAATCAAATTAATAGTAGTTCTCACTCGCAGCCGTCTCTGTTCACGGAATCTTCCATCAGAGCTACTAAAAGCACTCAGAAGATCGCACCATTGTACTGTTACCAGTGAATAAATGTCGCCGTGTTCTAGTCCTGTGAAATAGTCAGACTAGGAGAACTCCATGAGATCCAGACATCCTGAAGAAGGGACAGCATAAATTTTTCGAAAGCTTCATGAGTACAGTTTTTTTGGGTAAGATGCTAAATCCAAGTTTTACCATCGTATTAACTGTGCCTATATCTTAAGCTGAAGGTGGAATCAACGCATTCCTGAAACCCCTTACCCACTGTATATATCTGAAAACGTGCATCTGTTATTTTCCACATTCGGTAGATTCACCTTTTAAGGGGGATTCGAGATCAAGGGATTTTAGTGTAGTAGTCCAACCAAGGAAAAGAGGAATAGAATTATTATTATTATTAAACCGTGCCCATACGACGGAGAATGTCTTTGGGAAAGCAGCTCCACTGAAGAAAAGATCAAAACTTATTTATGATTTGAGATACCTAGAGAGGGTCTCTCTCTCTCTCTCTCTCTCTCTCTCTCTCTGAAAAGTTAGTCTTTAAAAGCTAGACTGGAGAAAGTTACATATATCGTCCACATTACATATACACATTACATATATCGTCCACATTACATATATCGTCCATATACAGCAAAAATACAATATGTGCCTGCCACAGCCAGGAGCTAAAAAGCCATTATCATTAACTGCAGCCATTATCAACCCACTGCAGGATGGACGCCTCCTCAACGATTCATGTTGAGGGAAATGGACGGTAATCTGCCACTCTGTTCCAGTGCGGGTTGGCAAATCGACTGTATTTAGCAGTCAGGGGCTCGAACCCCGGTCTACCCAAAGAGCGTGTGCCGCTGCACTCCCGCGCATGACCACTCGGCTCGTAGTTTGTAGTAAATCACCGAAGTCAGGTGAAATGGCATCATTTTTGTTACATTTCATATTTTGAGCGTCTTCATAACGAGTTGCTTGTTATTGGAATGCCTCGAATAAACAATTCGAGGCATTCCAATTCGCTTCCACTAGGCATTCTCTACTCGCTTCCACAGTAGAGAAGACTAATGTTACTTATTCTCGGCGGATACCACCACCCAGACATCACCGTTTCGAAGCTTGTTAGCCTCCTATCGACGGGCGGGTAGGTTCCCCGGTGATACAATCAGTGACAATCTAGTTGTGCTTGTTGACCTGAGAGGATTTGAAGGTTGGCCAAAAGTTTCAACTTTTGAAACTTTTGGCCAACCTTCCAGGGAGGACATCGCAACATTTCAGCCACTGGCTTCAATATGAGTGCTATGTTAATTTACCTACGCCACGTAACTATTGAGAAAAATATATATAAAGTTTTTATAGGCCTCTTTTTCGAAGGCAGTAGGCACTGTGCCTTAGCCCATATCTCATCCTTTATTGGAGATATAAATAAAATGGTAAAGAAACTAGGAAAATTTCTTAATAAAATTATTAAGAAAATACGCAAATTAAACCTAAATAAATGTGATTAAATAAAATGAATTAATTAAAAACCGATTAAAAAACTGCATAATACTGCCGTAATGTGTCATGATTATGGCGAGTATGAAGTGTATCAGAACAAATATCGTCATAAAATAATGCACAATTAATGACCGCTTTAAGTGCGAAAATTAATAGTATATCTTTTTAAAATAATTTAGTCTGCGCGGTAGCACAGTGTCAACGTCCTCTACACACCCGGTGGAAAAGGCCCGGGTTCGAATCCCGTCGATGACTCGAGGAACTTTAGTGGGCTTTTTTCACTATGTGGCTGAGTTAGTCGGTTTCAGGCGTAGATAACAGAAACTGGGGTTTTTCGTCCAGCAAAACAGACAAATCGACCATTGAACACACGCAATTAACATACATAAGACACACAGCACGGCAGATGAATTTAATTATTCGGGTGGCCTAAAAATAATGATAGTTATTTTTAAAATAATTTGTTTTAAATAAAAAAACATCTTAATCATGAAACGGACTTAAATACAGTGAGTTTTCTGTTTTGGACAGGAGGTTAATACCCCCAGCCCATCTCCCAAAATACACCACTACAAAGAAATAGTCGTTATTAAATAAAATAAAATTACTTTAAATGTATTCAAAAGAAAGAAGAAAAGGGAAGGGGGGGGGAAGAAGTGCGTTGCAAGCACGTCTAATCTTGACGTGATGGTAACAGTAATGCTCTACCAACCAATAACTTTCCCCCTACAATAAGAGACCGTTGACCGGATGCCGCACAAAGCAGGAAAAAGCCTACTGTCATTAAGGAGAACCTGACCCAGACGGTGGGCGATTAGGTGTCCCTATTATTTCACTGCGCTTTAAAGTACTCACTCAGATGCCAGTGCCCGAGGAGAAATGTCCTTTTTTTAAATGAATTCATCGCACAGATTCCATTAATGATAGCACTGCACATCTGGTATAGAAAATGTCATTTACCATACAGTAAATAATATCAAAGGAGGCTTAATGAAGGATTAAGAAAGAAGTGTATAGTAACACAGTAAATGCGCACTTCTGAAACATTTAATTTTATTTCAATAAATTTCGCACGATCTAAGATTAAATTCAGTAGTTGTGTTGAAAGCATAAAAATTCTTTCCTCGTCTACAGTATTTGGCATTTTGTTAAGGGTAGTTATTATACTCTTTCAGTAGTCCTCATTTTCTTATCTGCTATTATCCTTAGATGAGACATGGAGTGTATTTTCCCCCACCTCATCGCATTTATAAAGGATCAGTTTGTTTTTCTGCTGATGCTTTGCCTGATATATAAATACACACTGTTTAATTAACAGAGGAAAGAGCTAGTTCGCCTAAATTTTGACTGAATGCAAATTAATCATACCCATTTCCGAGTGCAGTACACTTCTGTATGTTTACTACATGACATTAACTAACATTATGCAGCGAAAAGCAATTATTTCCACTTAGGAAAAGATAAATTAAGAGGAGGGTACTTTATATGGCACATTAAAACATGAATCCAATCTGTGATTTCAAAGTTCGAGAATAAAAAACTGTGTTGTCCAATGCTTTTATACCCTTGAGCCGTTGAACGCAATTTCCGTTCCTCTAATTCTTGTGTTTTTTGACAGAAAGAGATTAAAAGAACCCTGAAAAATCTTGATATCTGTAAATTCTCAGGACTTGATAGTACTTCTTCGCTCGTTCTTAAAACCTGTGCTCCAGACTTAACTCCTAAATTATACAACTTTTTTTTTCACTCCCTTTTCTTATTCAACTGATGTTTTTTTTTTCTGCATGGAAATTTGTCCATAAGCCACTGATTCCTTAGGAGACAGCTTCAAGAGCAGTGGCAGCCTGTATTTTATTATTAATATGAATCTAGATTTCATATGAATGAATGTCAATATAGAGTGAAATTCGTTCATGTGAAAAAAAAAAAAAAAAAAGCCAGGGATTTCCCTGATAACATCATTGAAAGGGACACCAATGGGGGGGGGGGGATAGGAGGTATGCTAGTTTGCACAAGCATCACTTTGGATGGATGTACTGACCTGCATGTATTTTTGGAGGGAGGGTACATATCCTGGACCTTTACGTGAGAGCTTATACAGGTGCAGAGGGACAATTTAATCTTTCGGGATTATAATTCCCAACCACCTCACACTATATGGGTTCATTGCTATCTGGAATGGAGGCACCATTATCCGCATAGTGTGTTCAGAGCGATCGATTTCTCAACGTCAATCTTATTGAACATGTTTTGGATACTCTTAATAGAAGTATTGCTACTCACTAATCACCTCTACAATATCTGCAGGAACACCAAAGTGCTTTCGTAGAGCAGTAAGCATCACTGCCACCTGAGCGGCTTCTTGAAAGCCTCGTCAGCAGTATGCAGCAGTTCTGCACTGCAGGGGGTAGACTCAGGTGGCAGTAACGCTTACTGCTCCACGAAAACACCAAGAACTTTAAAAAAATCAGAAAAAAACCCCTCTAAAAATGATGACATGTTAACCTCACGTAGTCAAGAATTTATATACTTACTAATGAAATGTGAATAACAGTAATAATTATGAACCATTGTTATCGAGTGAAAGTGAAATTTTATTGTGTAAAAAGTAAAATATTAAAGTATTAAGAAAGTTAAACTCCGGTACAAATAGAACTACTTAATTAGCGACGTGTCTGGATTCCATGTTGAATCCTGTCACAGCGTAATCAAGAAAGATTTGGCAGCTTTTGCTGACTGTACAATTAGTAATAGCTCTGGGTAGTTCTGCTAGTCTGCAACAAATTAGCTTTAATTTAATGTTAGGTACGATGCAGATTTATTAAAAATTTCCCAAAATAATCAAAAAAGCTGTTTAACTTTTAAAATTTAGAAGTTCGGGTGTGACTACATAAACTATATTTTATCAATAAAAATAAACAAATAAATAATAATAAAATACAAATGTCATGATAGAATTTGTGTTACCACAGTTTAATTAAGAGATGTGATCATTATCCTGAAATTTGGGCATCGTAGCGAGTTGCAACATGTTCTGCGACTTTTTTATATACTGTATATAGTCACATTTTAAAATGAGTAATGTTACTGATTAATTAAATAGCATCAAATTTTCTTTCAAATTAGGGAAAAGTGTAATAGAAACCGACGAATTTAAAAGCAGCCTTAGGAAAAGATGCTGTACTTTCGAAGATTTTCAGCGATTCATTGTTTAAAGAGGCCAGTTTGTCCGTCGAAGATGAGCTTCGCTCAGGCCGTCCTTCCACTTGATACAAATCTCGTATACCTCACGAGAAGTGATCGATGTTTAACTATCCGCGAAATTGCTAATTCTTATGTGACATATCATTCAATTTTAGCACAAGATTTAGGAATGCGAGTCGAAGTTTTCTCTCGCATCCTTGTGATGATCACAGAAAACATACTCCTGCTGACCTACACTTTGTTTCTTCCATCATTATTGGTCACGAATTGTAAGTGTATGGATATGACCAGAAACAAAAGCCGACTCCTCTCAATGGAAGACTCCGTCTTGTCCAGAAAACAAAAACAAAAAAAAAAAGGGGGGGGGGGGTAAGGGTAAGATAACCTCGATAAAATGCGAAGAACATGCTTATTTTTGACTCATTGTTCATAATAAATTTATCTCAACCTGGTCAAACAATGAACCAGGAACACTGCTAAACCGTTCTACGAGTATTGCACGATGCTGTTCGGTAAAAACGGCTGGAAAAATGAACTTCAGGGAATTGGAATTTGTGTCATGACAACTGCCTTGCACATTCGGTGCTTTCCACTTAGAAATTTCTTGCCGAACACTCCATAGTCATCAGGTTTAGCTCCTTTTGATTTTAACCCTGTTTTGTTTCCTGAAGTTAAAAGCCCCCTTAAAAGGTCACAGATTTGCATCGACTGAAAAAAATTATTCAGAACGCAATACGGACTATTTAGCAATTCCAAAATAAGTCTGTCAGGAATGCATCATGTGTGATCTTTATATGAGTTCACTTTTTGAACTCATATGTGAGGATATGCACCAAATGGAATTGCTAAATGTAGGCTTAAGTCTTTCTGTGGATGTAGGGTGAAAGGTGTGGTCTCAAAGATGGCCGTTATTTTCAAACTTCTTTTAAACATACGAAATGTGTTTTTAATAAATTAATTTAATTTGAAATGTGTGTTTGTAGGACATGCTCACTGCCTTAACTATTAGTTTAAAATAAACTTAACTCATAGATTTAATGGAACCGCTTTTAAAGAAAATCGTTAGTCATTGCAAAATATTAATTACGAAACTTTTCAAGATTGTATTGCATATACAAATCTTTCTGTACTTATTTGAAGGAACTTTTGCTATAGACACAAGACAAAGGTAAGCTATTAGCTACGCATTGTAATTTCAGCAATGAAAGAAGCAGCGGATGAAGCAACAACCTTTGTGGCACCAATACTAGTTTAAAAAATGCAGCAAGGGGTAAACATATTGCAGGCTGTGTAGAATTCTAAGAACCAGTTCGCTTAAGAGTAAAATAACAGGGAAAATAACAAAATAAAATGGAGGAAAAGAAGAATAACAAGAAAAGTAGAAGAAATAATTCCGTCTGTTTAAAATCATCTGAACCATTATACTCCTAATTATTCGACAAACAAAGTCACGTGATAAACTCATTAATGAGAACGCTCACGACCCTCAGCAAGGTGCGGTCTGAAAGATGTGCCACGATAGCACAAATCTCCATCGTCCATTTAATGAGTGCCTTCATGTATACTCGTGAATAGACTTGACCTCTGCCACTAAATTATAATATAGCAAGACCATCCCAGGAACGTAACCAAGAGCCACAGGTCCTTAATGCCAAATAATTTAGATAAGGAAAGTTCCTGCAACAGACCATGACGGTTGGTAAGGGAAGATATGCTGATCAGAATAAAGATGTCACGGACATCCTTCGACCAAGCATTAATAGGGCTAATATCACTTGCGCGGAACATTAATTTATGAATTAATTACAGAGCAGTGGAATGTGCTGCTATTGAATAAAGTATATTGTGCGTAACTATATATGTTTGTTGTTTTTCTTTTTTTTTTTCATATGTTACATCTTAGTCTTTAAAATATTATAATTCGTTTTTCCCCAGCCTTAGTACAGTTCTTTTTTTTTTTTTGTTTCTCCTACAAAACTCTTTTGTTAAGTTTCGAGCCTCTCGGCAAGGTCTTTGCGATAACGTTTTCTAATCGGTAACAGTCTGAAGCAAGGCCATCTTTATCCATTGGAGAACCCCGGCATTTGGAACCTTTTAGGGCTGGCTTTCCCCTCTTTTATATAATTAATATTTATAACTTTGATTGTAGAGAGCTCTATGCTGTGTTGACGTGTATGTGTTTTTTAAAATTATCCAGTATTACTTCTAATAATAAATCATGATAATTATAATAACAGGCATTAAAACACGTATGTATACAGGGTGTCCATAAAAAATCTAGACGATTTCATTCATGGGCATACCCGGCGGTGAGAGTGACGAAGGAGTTGGAACGGACATAATTTTTTATAAATTATTTTATAAAAAATAAAATTTCTTATGAACTTTGAAAACATTAAGTTAAAAGTATAATTTCAGGTAAGTGTCCCCTCAGAACCGTTACTTTTCGGGCGATCGCTAGACCGGCCCTTCTTAATTATCAACTACAGTAAAGTTTTGAAGCTTTCTACAATCGGGGACCCCCACAGGATAGGGCCGGGTGGTCCCAATTGTAGGAAGCCCCAAATGAGGAAAGGCTGCTCTATTATAGGACAATCATCCGTGTTTCGTCGAAGTACCGTATAGTACGGACCTTTAAAAGAAGATAAAAAACGCTTGTGAACGACTAATCAGAAAGTACATTTGGAGCCAGGGACCCATGCAAATTCCAAATATCCGATATCTGAAAAGGAGGAAGAATTGCAGAAACACATTTTGCAACAACATGCTTACCGCCTCACCATCAAATTCATTTTTCCATAGCTGAAATATTTTGGAATGGAAGTTCTGGAATCTTTGAAAATATAGTGAAATTCCTATATTTGGTCTCTCATAGCTCCATAAATTTCAGGTAAATATACACAAGCGGACAACAGGAGTTGGAGGTGGACTACTAACTGACACTGAAAAAAAAACAACTTTGGAGTTAAATTCGCAGTAAAAAAAAACTTTGCAGTTCGCGATGAAAATTATGCTGGATAAGTTATAAGAATTAAACATGAACAGTAAATAGTGACACAGACTTCTACATTAGATTTAGTCCCCCAGTTAATAGAACATGCTGTCTTGCCTATTTACCTTAGTTTACCTTATTACAAAGTAGTATTTAAAAGTACTGTCTGTAGGAAGGGTATCTATTTTTTTATAACTGTTTAATTTTTCTCTCTCTCTCTCTCATGTTTAAAACCATTCTAACCACTAACTTTCTTGTAAATACGTACAATAACAAATTAAATTGCTACGAACTTTCTTCTCTCACCTTGCTAGCTCTTGTAGTTGTGGGTGAATTTTTCTATTAAACTTAATAAATGAGATAAATAAATAAATTATGTTACTGCATTGTTACGCAAATACGATATATAATTTGAATCGGAAAGCAAAATTCGTTGCAATACAGTGATGCGCAACTTGTGGGATCGCGTAAATATTATAAACAACCACAACAGTTTAACTCGTTCAAAAATACAGTATACCATGTGTAGACTATAGAAGGGATAGAGTCGCATTAATAATAGTAATAATAATAACCACCTCAATCGTCAAATAACACCACATTACCTTCACAACAATGGTGCAACACTGGAGGCCATCCACACAGCTGTGTATTGTGCTGTTATAGCATCGACTAGGATTAATGGAAGAGAAACGAGAGATCAGCAGCAGAAGAACCGAAAACAGAGGGAACTGCTAGATTGGGAAGGAGACTTCAGCAGAAGATAGAAGAATTAAGAGTCAAGATAAGCCAATTGACCCAGTACCAACGGGGTAATAGGAGTAAGAAATTGATTGGAAAATTGAAGAGCATCCTCAAGAGAGACAGCGTCTACAGCAAACATGAGACAAAAAAAATTCAGAGAATAGGAGACTACTTGCACACATTGAAGCAGAACCTCCGCGCACTTAGCAAGAGACTACGCCGATACAAATAGAGCTCCCAGAAAAAAATAAACAACCGAATCTTCGATGTGCACCAAAGAGCCTTCCAAAGGAGTCTCGCAGAAGACGGGAAAGAAGGGAACGGACCACCCGAGCAGAAGACGATTGTGGAGCTCTAGGGCAACATATGGAGCAGGGAAGTAAGACATAACAGCCGGGCTACCTGGATAGAACTAGAACGCAAGAAAACCAAGGACGTACAAGAGATGAGAGAGTGGAAGATTCGGGAAGCAGAAGTAAAACAGACAATCAAGAACTCTCACAACTGGCGAACTCCAGGAATAGATAACGTCCATAACTACTGGTACAAGAAGCTCACCCCTGCACACACAAGCACCTGGGCAGAGCAGTTCACCAGAATGATAAGGCACCCAGAGACAATCCCGAAGTTTCTCACTCAAGGAATCACATATCTGAAGCCTAAAGACGAAGATACAAGAAATGTATTTCTGCATGGCCAGAAAGAAATCAGACCACTCGGAGAGCCAGAACATAACAGCAGAAATGATGCAAGGAGCAATTAACCATAGATGCCGCGGTTATAGAACAAGCCTACAAAAAGCGCCGCAACATGTACACAGCCTACATCGATTACCGCAAGGCCTTCGACTCGTGCCTCATAGCTGGCTAATAGAGGTGCTGAATATCTACAAAGTCAATCCGATACAAAGTCAAACTTCCTAGGAGAAACGATGATGAAATGGAGTACCACCATTAAGGTCGAGAACATCACAACCAGAACAATCCCATCAGGAGAAGAATCTTTCAGGGAGATGCCCTGAGCCCACTGTGGTTCTGTCTAGCACTTAACCCGCTATCCACTATGCTCAACAGCAGCAAGTACGGATATAACCTCTAAGAAGGAAAGAAGAACCTGTACACCCTCACCCACCTGATGTACATGGCTGACATCAAGCTCTACGCCGGAACCAAGAAGCAAATCCAGCAACTATTCCGGATCACCGAAGAATTCAGCAATGATATTAGAATGGAATTTGGTCTACACAAATGCAAGACCCACGGATTGCACCAGAGAAAATTAGTCAACCGAAACTACCAGCTGTAGACTGATAAAGAGATTGAAGCCATGGCAGAGGGAGAGGTCTACAAATACTTGGGTATGATGCAGGCTCAGCAGTTATAGCACAAGGAATTTAAGGCCTTCCTGACCGAAAAATACCATGAGAGACTCAGAATCCTACTGAAAGCAAATCTTAACGGAGGGAACACAGTTAAAGCTATAAACACCTATGCAGTCCCAGTGCTAACATACTCCTTCGGGGTCATATATTGGACTGACCCCGACCTGGAGAATATCATTAGAAAGACAAGGAGAATGATGATCAAGAACCGACAACACCACCAGAAGTCAGCCGTAGAGAGATTAACAATTGCTCCGAAAGAAGGAGGAAGAGGCCTGATAGACCTCATCGAACAACAGAAAACAGCGATTGCTAACCTAAAGGATTACTTCCAGAAACACACAGCAGCAGAACTCCACCAGGCCATAGATAGACAAGCGGTATACCTCACTCAACCTAAGCGAGGAGCACCCCTCTCAACCAGGAGGCACACGCGAAGCTAGAAAGATGGGCAGAAAAGACACTCCGCGGCAAACACTACAATGATCTCCATCAAGATCATATAGATAAAATTGCTTGCACTGCATGGCTCACGAGCGTGACGCTCTTCCCCGAGGCTGAATGATTCCTGCTCGCCATCCAAGATTAGGTAATCAACACCAGAAACTATAGAAAATACATCGCCAAGGAACACGGAGTGTCCAATGACACATGTCGACGATGCCACCTGGCCTCAGAAACGATCCGATACATCACCGCGGGATGCAGGGTAAGTACACAGACTAAGTACACCTATAGACACGACCAGATGGCCAGGATAATACATCAGAAGCTAGCAATGAAATACCAGTTGATTGAAGAAAGAAAGTGAACCGTACTACAAGTACGAACCCCAACCCACAAGCTGTACTAGAGACCGCGCCATAATAACGGATAAGACAATCCCGCACAACAGACCGGACATAGCCCCTGTGGACAAGAAGGAAAAGGCTACCTATCGGTTTGACATAGTGGTACCCAACAATGACAACCTGCAGAAAACCCATGGGGAAAAAATGAGGAAGTACACGAACCTGAGACATGATGTCAAGATGTGCCATATGCAAGAAGTATCGACCATCCCGATCATCGTGTCAACCACCGGTATGGTGCCAAAGACTCTACGTAGCAGCCTAACAGCAATAGGTCTCCCAGAGAACACCAGAAAGTCGCAATCCTGAATACCTATAGGACAGTATGAAATTTTCTCGACCAACAGTAACAATAATAAAACCGGACACAACCAATCACTTCATGCACTTGGTACCAGTAACCGTCATAAGGCGGAAAAAAAATCCCATAAAGGAGAAAGCTTTATATAATAATACACTGGTGTGCAAAACTTAAGTACCAGTCAGATTTTCACCTGTAGCTTCTCATAGGAGTGGCCTTGATATGGGAAAACTATACCAAAGAAACCTCGTGAGGTACAGAAATGATGAAGGAAACAACACCGGCACAACAACGGAAACAAAACGGTACAGAGGGACTTTATTCAAAAATGGCAACATAGCACTGGCTGCCATGATACAGATGCATCACTGCCAAAGATGGAACAAAGGGAAGAGGTGGTCCTCACTAGGAAATATGGCCACCCCATATTTCCTCCAGATGTTGTCTACTGGCCATTTCATTGTCTGTAGCACTATGAAACCAATCGAACGTCTGAAACAATCGTGCTCACCATTCGGTAATTTTCACATATACTGCTTTATCTGTTTATGTGAGTCCTCTTATCACGATTCAAATTTTTGCTGCACCCGCTTTCTATTGAAGGGCCACAGTTATTCAAATCGCCACAGGTTGTTTCGTCTGATTTTGTGGTTGTAATCTTTAGAAATGGTGTTGGTCCTTAAGTTTTGCACACCATTGTAATAATAATACCACATTACCTCGACATCAATGGTGCAACACTGGAGGCCATCCACACAGCCGTATACTGTGCTGCCGTAGCAGCCATTAGGATTAATGGAAGAGAAATGAGAGACTGGTAACAGAAGAAACGAAAAAACAATAAACCACCAGCTTGGGAAAGAAACTTCAGCAGAACATAAATGAATTAAGAGTCAAGATAGGCCAATTGACCCAGGATAATAGAATTCTAACTTCAATACTAACGGGATAATAGAAGTAAAAAATTGATTGGAAAAGTGAAGCGCATTCTCAAGAGAGACAAAAAAAACTATTATTTTTAGGCCACCCGAATCTGCCATTCTGTGTGTCTTGTGTCTGTTAATTGCGTGTGTTTTATGGTCGATTTGTCTGTTTCAATGGACGAAAAACCTTACTATCTACGCCTGAGACCGACTAACTCAGCCACGGAGTGAAAAAAAGCCCATTAAAATTCCTCGCGTCATGGACGGGATTCGAACCTGGGCCTTTTTCACCCTATGTGTGGAGGACGGTGACGATACCACTGTGCTACTCGCGCAGACTCTCAAGAGAGACAACGTCCACAGCAAACACTAGACCGTGAATAGGAGAATACTTAGACACACTGCAACAGAACCTCCTCGCATTCAGCAAGAAACTAAGCTGATACAAAGAACTCCCAGAGGAAAATAAACATTCCAACCTTCGATGAAAAGTAAACAGCCTTCACCTTCTACAGGAGTGTCGGACAAGATAGGAAAGACGGAAACGGACCATCCGAGCAGAAGACGAGCGAGGAGTTCTGGGGAAACATATGGAGCAGTGAAGTAAGACATAACAGCCGAGCCCCTATAGAACTGGAACGGAAGAAAACCAAGGATGTACAAGAGATGAGAGAATGGGCGATTCGGGAGGAAGAAATACAACAGTCGATCAGGAAGTCCCACAACTGGCGAACCCCATGAATGGAAAACGTCCACAACTACTGGTACAAGAAGCTCATTTGCAGACATAGGCACCTAGCAGAGCAGTTCGCCCGAATGATAAGTCGCTCAGAAACAATCCCAGAGTTTCTTACTCAAGGCATCACATTTGAAAGTTAAAGACCAAGATACATGAAACTCAGCGAAATACAGGCCGATCGCTGTGTCTCCCAGCGATGTACAAGATCTTGACCAGCTGCATTACCAAGAAGATATCAGACCAATTGAAGAGCCAGGACATCATGGCCGAACAGCAGAAAAGATTCAAGCAAAGGAGCAATTAACCATTAATGACACAGTTATAGAGCAAGCCTACAAGAAGCACCGCAACCTGTATACGGCCTACATCGATTACCGCGAAGCCTTCAACTCCGTGCTGGCTAATTAAAAAAATGTTCTTGTTTATACTCCGGCACGACTACCATGTCAGTGGAGTTTACAATAAATCAATCAATACAAATCTTAATCACACTAATATTTAATACAAATATTAAACTGCACTCGCGCCACAAACCATTCGGCTACGTCAGACTTAAAGATCTACAAAGTCAATCCGACAATTAGCCACTTCCTGGAAGCAACCATGGCAAAATGGAGTACCAACATCAATGTCGAGAACATCACGGTCAGATCGATCCAAATCAGGAGAAGAATATTTCAGGGAGATACTCTGAGCCCATTTAGGTTCTGTCTAGCATGCTCATCAACAGCAAGTATGGATATAAGCTCAAAGAAGAAAGGAAACCTACGCGGAAACCGAGTAACTACTCCCGATCACCGAAGAATTCAGCAATCAGGAATTTGGTCTAGTCAAATGCAAACGACGGATTGTATCTGTTCCGTCTCGTGTAAAGCCATGAATTCACTCTAGTTTGGGGTGGGGGAGGTCTTTATTACCAGTGCTGAATTGCTGAAACCAGGTAGTTTATGTGTAAGGAACTATCTGCTATTATATTTTGAAAAATGGATGCACCCAGGATGAGCTCACTTTTTGAGAAATACATTTAGGGTGCTCCATTTTAAATTTAATACTGCTTGCTTGCTTGCCTGTCTTCGTTGCGAATTTGGTAAAAATTCATTTTTGAAATGATTAAAGGCAGTATTTTCGTGGTGCTGTTTGAAAATGTTTCTGGTGCCACTTACGGCTCTGGCGGCGTAGAACCCCTGGGGGGCCTTGTTTCAAGTTTAGTAACCTTGAAAATACATTTTATTTTACATTTGACCTTTCACTTTAATTTTCAAAAATAAATAAATAAAAATGGAACTTTTTTTTTTTTTTTTTTAATCGTACCTAGTTTTAATATAACATGCTGTTTAAATATGAATATTCGGATTCATTACTTTTTCTATAAGTTCAGGTTACAATCCTAATGCATAAAACCTTTAAAAACGTGCTAGAAGTCTCCCCTTAGATAACTTATCTTGTTCACCATATTTGAAGCCCACGAGACTTCTAAATACGGTGATATTCTTGCACTCTCTCAGGGTTGGTCCAAGGTATATTTGCCCCTCCCGCGGAAAGGCATTCCTGCGCCCCCTTCCAGATAGAAGGTGTTTTTATTGGGTTAACATTTTTATTTTTGCTAGAGAAAAGTTAAAATGACAAATGCAAACACAAAAAAACCCCCAAAATATTTATAATGTTTTAATTGTCATATTAAATCGTTTTCCCCCTTTCACGAAGCATATGCGCCCTCTCAAACCTTCGACATCCCCAGTGTCATGCGCTCCAAAACGTCAGTTCTTCCCCCCCCCCCGGACAACCGCCGGGCTCTTCCGTAGCTCGGGCCGGCCTTGCTCTCTCTCTCTCTATATATATATATATATAGATAGATATATATCTCTTGGAAACTCCTCTGACCTTTGGTAATTCTGGAATATAAACAGAAAATAATTAATCTTATGTTTTTTCGTCTTCGGCATTATCTTTATAATTTTTTTCTATGGTGGCGAGTATAGCAGTTAGTAAACAGTAGACCGGATAGTGAAAAAACACTTGCTTTTAACTACTCTTGGAAATGATAAAGTAAAGAATTAATAATGTCTTAATAAGCGCTCCTGTCAGTATTTTACGGTAGGATAGCTTTTGGGATGCTGAGAGCTATAAATGTGAAATGTTTATGCCAAGAAAGGTCAGAGGTTGATGCCCAAATTTGTGCTCCACTTGTGAAGTATTTATTCATGCACGTGTTTTACCTGTTATATTAACTTGACTGGACTACTTTCTTTAACTTTCGTAAAAAGTTTATTTATTTATTTTGTTTATATTCTTCACACTCGAGGTTTACCTTCAAAAGGAAAAAGGCATTTCGAATGTGATGTCATTCACACTAGGTGATGGGGTCAAGCGAAGAAAACAAAAAGTACAACTTGAGGCCATTAGGACTGGTAGCTCATTAAACTGGGCGTTGGGAAAGCATAGAATACGCGTTGGCGACACGCATTGCTGAAGATGGGTTGTCTGCAACCGGAACATCATTTGTAATATCATAGGCTGGGCACGCCATCTGCAGGCTAAACCTATTGTTGTTTTGTGCCGCATCATTAAAAGATAATTGTGGTGAGTCTAACAGGCATTTGTTAGAACTCTGTCGACCTGTGTTTAGATAATTAAAAATTATCTAAACACAAGTTATCCAAACATAATTAAAAAGCAAAGAGTTATGAATACAGAAGATTACGAAATAAACCGAGTAATCAAATAATATTTAATTATTGTTAACCTTCACATACGCATGGGGGAGGGAATTAAATCATATCCCGATTATTATTATTATTTTTTTATTTGAGTGCGATTATCTATTTCTCCTCGGTGGGTGTTCACAAGGGAAATCGTGTTATTTAGGGACTTTGCTTTCAGGCCATTGGCACAGCTAGGATTAAGTTATTATAACAGATATTGATAAATAAATGAAGTTTCCGCTTAAAATCTGGGAAAGCTACATAACGCCAAAGGAGTTTGCAAGACAGACGGAGAGAGAGGCACCCTATGACGAGGTCAGCACCCTATTTAGCAGTCACTCGAGCTAGAACCACTACCACCTCAAATGCGTGTACTACTTTACCCTCGCTTATGACAGTCGGTTTCGGCGGTGCCAATCAATTAACTGATATATCACCCTTGATACATTCTTGTATCAAGGGTGATATATATACTTGATACATAGAGAAAGGATGAAATTAAAATAAAGTGAAATTAAAAAAAAAAATCAAAGAAAAAATAAAACATCAAATCCCCGCAAATACACACACACACACACACACACACACACACACACACACACACACACACACACACACACACACACACCATCTAAAATTAGAGCATTACGATCAATAACGTTTTCATATTAATTACTCCAGGTCAGAACTCAGCTAGCACTCCATTTCCCTATAGTAGACTATCACAAATATTAAAATTAAAATTTGATTAACAAAGTATTAATATTACGAAGCATTAGCTATGAATGATTCGGTGAAATTCATCACTCAATGTCCTTTATGTTCGGTTGCCTGCTGATTTTTCACAGATATAGCAGTTGAGCTACATAGTTTTCAAATTTGATCGTTGCATATGAGCGTTATGGGACCTAAACTTCTCTTTTAAATTCAGTCTTTTCTCATATTTGGACTGCCTGAGGATGATTCACAAAAGTCCACCAGTATGGCTCATGGTTCTTCACGTTTCAATATAAATATATATATCAAGCCCTGTTAAAATAAAGATGTCTCATAGTAATTCATTGAAGCTATACTGTTCTCTTACTTAGCAATAAATAATTTAAGAATTTATTTGATTAGATTAAAAAAGGAAAAGGCAAAATTATTAATCCCAAAGAAGACCATTGTCAATGCAATCGAAGAATGAAATAAGAAATTCGTATTTTGTGAATAGATAGGAGTCTATTCTATCCTAGCTCTGCCTATAGTCACTTGTCAGTAGTATTCAGCACACGACGTGCTGAACATTTGGCACCAAATACTACTATGACTATAAGGAACCTCTTTGTTTATGAATATTTTCTTATAACTGTTCACGGAAATCATGACTTCTGGATTTTGTCCTTTGCACAAAGTACCTTTGGACAGTGAAAGGTTGCATAAGGATGTCTGTGTCCCTGGGACAACCGGCCTAAGTAATATACATAACACGAACTTGTGGACAGTGTTCATCTTTCAGTAAAATATTGTATGATGTCATGATTCAGCCTCTAACGTTTATTAGCAATGTACATTGATTTTGTTTTCATGGAAAGGCTAATTTAGGACAGGGTCTTTCAGGACAGTAAATGCATTTAGCATTTTCTGTGAATCAACTGCTACTTTAGTATAAAGAGTAAAACTGGTTGGTTCCAGATTATCCTTTTTTTTCTTCTTCTTTTTTTAAGAACTACTCATGTTAACCATCAATCTTTAGATCCACTCCTAGATATGAGTTCCTTGAGTTCTGCCTGACAATATATGGTTTATGTTTTCAGGTGGTGTAAATAGCAGTAATGCTAGCACGGGCGAGATTGAAAGATAAACTCGTGTACAAAGCTCTTGTCTGCCGTAATGATTCTCTGTGCGAGAAAATGTGAAACAGGCCGGAACCTGTTGACACAAGTTTATCCAAATCACTTCTGGTACAAAACGGTTATTTTACGGGGAAGTTTACGATGGTGGAGTTCTACTGTAACCATAGACAGAGAATTATGGGAAATGATAGATATCATCGTTTAAAAAGTGCACCTTTCTATTTTTATAACCAAAGCAGTACTGACCGACATTTTTCCCTCTCAACCTATCCCCTTAATCACACTCAGTTCCTTTCCCTATCTCTACATCCAGGAGGGGCAGTCAACCGACTCGTGAACTCGGTGCTCGCGCGCACACACACTTTCTCCAAACTAGTTTAATTCCGTTATCCGAACTGTGTCAGGAAGCCGTTCGGTTGGTTTGGGACAAACTGTGGTGTGTTCATGCTCGGCGATCCTCCTTTTACTCTGTTCGACGTTGCGCAACTGACTTGTGTGAAAATTGTTCAAATAACCTGAAGAAAGTAAAAATGCTAAAAGATCACCGAGGAGAAAAATGAAACAAATGTGTCCCTAATGCGGCGCGCAATAGATTTCTAGGCGGGTGCGGAGCTTGTTTTACGAGTTCGGAGAGAAACGATAGTACCGCCCTAATTATACCTATGGGTAATGCACAGTGGAAAACTGTCAGCGACCAACAGTTTCAATATTGAACGATCTGATTTTCTTGAAGAAGAGCTGACGGGTTTTTATAATTGAATTTTTAGTTTGTGACATCGCAACTCATTTTATATAGAAAGTACGATTAAGGACGTTGCGTATCAACCTACAACTTTCGCTGAATAAGTCTACAGGTCATAGGTCGATGAGGAGTCACCAAGACTAGATTTATGGGTTGTTGTTGGCTAACGTGTAATCAACAAATCTGCAGGTTGATTTTTTTTTTTTTATTTTCTGCCATCACGGGTACGTAACAGGCTCTTTATATGGGTAGAATACACAGTGCATTAAAGATTCATGCAGTAGTTTATCTTGAATATACCACATCCCGTACGTTTTGAAGGAAACGTGACGTAATATGTGATAGTCCATCGTGACATAAATGTGATACTTTGGAACAAATTCCCGAATTCCTTTGTAAGCACGTGCGATGCTTAGATTACAAAAGCATATTTTACGAAACTTAATACACAAAATTCATGATTAATGTAATTATAAATTGGTTATAAAATAAAAATCTCTTTATTTGGTTTGTGAAAATCTTGATCTAGTGGTGGGCCCTACGCCATGGTTCTCTACAAAAAGATATAATTCGTATTATGTTCAGTTTTCTGAACATAATACGAATGATATTATATTACGGTTAGAGAATTTGCGTTATAAATTACTGTTATATGTATAAATTTTTACATTAGAAATTGTTAAAACATGCACTAAAATATTTTTATTTATTTATTTTTTGATGACAGCTTCCAATACCTTTCACACGAAATGTATTGGAAGCTGTAGTAGTAGTAGCAGCATGTGATGCAAGAAAGCAGGTGTATGAGCTTATGCAGCATCAGCCAAAAAAAAAAAACACTGTAGTACTTAGTACAGTGTAAAGGTTGAAGGCTCAGAAAACAGAAGGTATTTGTTGACATTAAGACTTGAATTTCTGTAGATTGTAGTTTTCGGGAAATAGATGCAAAGGAAGGTTGTTCTAGAAAAAGCAGAAGTAGAAGAGATAAATAAGGAAGAGAAAAAGTTCGTTCTGTGAGTTTGAAGTTTGACAGTTAATGGATGCTATCTTTAGACTGGTTTGGAAGAGAGTGTGGGGGGAATTACAGATGCCAATTCAGAAGGACAATGCCCATTGAACTATCTATATCTATTTAACTTTCTATATCTATAGAAAAAAAAAGGAAAAAAAAACATGCAGAAGAAACAGAACATCTATGAGACAGAGTGGAGAGAATTCGCATGAGACAGGTCATTAATATATGAACAAATATTAATTGTATAATATATGAATGACCATATATTAATATATGGCCATACCCATACGACCCATATACATTTATATGGGTCATTAATATATACATATTTTCCCCAATTGGATTTTCAAACCTTAACTTGTGTGCTTGGTAATTTATTAACAAAAAAAAAAAAAAGAAAAAGAAAAAAAAAAGAGAATATTCAAAATTTGAATTAAAAAATGTCATATACTTACTATGGTTGTTATATTTCTTCCATATAATATATTCCATGGCCGAATGCCTTAGCCAAACCTTCAATCTACATTTACGGTCTTAGCTTCCAAGCAGCGTTTGTAAATGTGAACTATACCAGAAATGCCAGTTTCTTTTTCTTTTTTCCTTTTTTTTTTTTTTTAATCTCAAAAGAATTGTACTTTGGAATTGAGAATTTCAAGGTAGAAAGTCCAGTTGTTTGCACAGGCCGGTTTTCTTTGCCGTGGCATGATTGACGACAAAGAACACAGGAGAACAGCTGTTCATACGATATTTACTAACCTTGCCCTTGCTTATTGTTTACTGATCCACATTCACTGATTCTCAGCACCACGTGCAGTCAACATGGTCGTGCAGCGTGACTGATTTTCCCGACACTTTAAAAGGACTTAATTAGCCACGTTCAAATAATTAATCAGTATACCGAAGCAAAGCATTTGGCAGCAAACGAAAACACCCTCGTAATGAGGTATCACACTTCGTAATCGGTTGAATGTCATGGGAGAGAGTTTACCACCCTAACATAAAGGCAATTGCAAGACATCTGACCACAGCACGTCACAACTTGGGAACAAAGCATCTCCTGGTGGACGACTATGACGGGGCTCAGACGCTGTGATAAGCGGTTTCCTGTGTGTGCATCAAAGAAAGACAAAGACCAACCGTCTAGGATAGGCTAATTAATATCGCTTCCGTTCCTTCACGTGAGTCCCCTAAAGACGCTGACAGGAGAAAGTTGGCATTATGACCTTGGGTTCACCTCCACCGTCCATATGCACTTCATTATTGCTGGCTATAACGGCCTCTGTCGATGAGGGATATGAGACTGAAGCGTGACATCAAGGATAGTAAATGAAGTACGAAGGAAATCTCTATATGTCAGTTCATGTATTTTACATTAGGATTATTCCAATTTAATGAATTTTTTCACCAGACTATTTCAAAGGAGAGAGAGAGGGGGAGGGGAATACTCAATTGCATCTTGAAAGCGGTGGCCTGCTATATTTCTGACCCAGCGTATGCTGCCCATAGTTGTGTAAGGAGCGATATGAAACAATTTTTAGATCATATAAAAAAAAATCCTGTGTAAGTGCATAAAACTACTGAAATAAGTTGTTAATGATTGCTTACAATAAACTGCAACCATAAAATTTTCCTGTCTGCTGCTTGGTCAATTTTTAGTTAATTATGCGCGTTTGAAGGTGAAATTAACTGGGCGAAGACGCCGTCAAAAAATTCTGTTGGTTGTTTTTTTTTATTTTTATTTATTTTATTTTTATTTTTATTTATTAAACGAGAACGGCCTCCGTAGCCGAGTGGTCATGAGCGGGAGTGCAGTAGCACCCGCTCTTTGAGTAGACCAGGGTTCAAGCCCCTGACTGTTGAATACGGTCGATCTGCCAACCCGCACTGCACCAGCGTGGCAGTTTATGGTCCATTTCCCTCAGCATGAATTGTTGAGGAGGCTTCCATCCTGCAGTGGGTTGATAATGGCTTCAGTTTTTACTTACTTCATTTAGTGCTGTATCGCTTTATCAACGTCTCTCTCTTAATAACTTACTAAAGTTTTCCTGAAAGGAGTGCACATAATGAGTGCATTTTGGAGAACAAAGAATCATTTATAAATTTATGAGTATTTTAAACTCCCATGTGCTAAACAGGAAATTTCTTTAAGATTCGTATCTGTTTGGACTGATTATCTCAAATCATAGGACGAATACACCTCTGCATCATGAGAATGAATATCATCCTTTGGCGCAGGGATGCAGCTGCAGTAGGACCCTATGTTGGGTTCCCCAAAAGAAAACGAGAAAAATAAAAAAAAAAAATACATTGCGCCAGTGCACAAGCTCGTAACGATACACCAATGTAGATTCTGTTTCTGTACCTTTAAAGGCCAACAGCTCACTTCCCATAGATTCGAATCCATGTTCTGGTTCTTTCCGAGTGTATTTATTCCGTATGGGCACGGTGTACAGCCTTGTCTAGGATATTTACGAAACTTATTGACAGGATCGCGGAATGTTTTTTAATTGTATCAACCGTTTAAGATTTTTTTAGAAATTTGTAATTTTATTATTTTAACGATCTCAGGGATGAGATATGGTGTCTGAGAAGCGTGTGTTCACGGGGTGATTTGCAAGTAGTGCAGGCTGGAAAATACGGAATAACTCACAGGAAAACCTTACTCCTTCCACCTGAGAGTGGCTAACTACGGCCTCGATTGAAGAGGACTTTAGAAATTTTTCCAGTCGTCGATCAAAGTCAGGAAACAATACGGCATTCTCTGATATTAGATGTTTGTAATGGAGTGTCAATCTAATAATGGACTTGACTGTTACAAAATTAGATTCACAAGAATGAAAAACTTATGGACACAAAATGGATATATTGTAATGCTCAATGCATTACAATAAATCCATTTGTGAAGAGTGCCTTCACTTTCACAATGTCCTCAAAAAGGATTTATGAATATCCAAGCCAAATGGTCACTGCAAAAATAGAGCAGTACACTCGTTTGATTTGACAGTGGTTCGAATCCACTTGACCAGAACATATGATTAATGTTAATATTCCTATCAAACAGCTAGTTGTTACTATAACTCTTTTGGTGTATGTGATCTCATACGAGAAAAATTTTTCTTTAAACAAAAACAAATATCTTAAATGCTTTCAGAAGTTTCTATTTATCTAACATTTTCGTTCTCTGTTATGTGCATGTGTTTGCTCCATTATGTCATTTTATAGCCGAATATATAATTTAGTTGGAGCACCACCAAAATATGATCATACGATCATTTTTCTGTTTTCGAATAGGATTAGTTTAAATTGTTTAAATCAGTGGTTCTCAACCTTTTTTGTCCCATGCACCCTTTTCATCATATATCAGAATGTCATTCCCTCCTTTCCAAGATTGATGTCATTCCCTCCTTTCCAAGATTGATGTCATTCCTCCCCTTTCCAAGATTGTCTGACGCAAAAGGTGCATTCGAAAAAGATAAAAAAGTGAAATACGTGTATTTATCTTTATTTTTAATTTAATATGTGACATCCAATAAAGTGTAATGTCTTGTAGATTATGTACAATCTGTAGAATTTTAGTTTGTAGAAAGATCAATATTCCAACAGTTTCAGGCAGCCAATCTGTGGTCCCAATTCCCCCCCTGAAACCCTAAAATTTCCCCATGGGAGGGAATCCCCCCCTTGAGAATCCCTGGTTTAAATTATTGTATGGATTGCTGTTGCTGCTCCATATTTTTCATAAATAAAAATATGCGATAATAAATCACATGGCGTATCAACGTACTAACTTATTAATTAATTTGAAATTATTGATTCAATTAATTTGAATCGATAATATCATAACGTTATAAATTCTCAATGCAAAATATCCCCTGCTATAGCAAAATATTGCTGAACGTCTCCTGGGTAATAACAGTCTTTCTAAATACTTTCATATTTATACGCAGTAATGATCTTTAATAAAACGTATTGAATTCTACTAAAAATACTAAAATCCATTTGACAATGGAGTACCGAAAGATATGGAAGGGAAGAGAACTTTTTTACTGTATCTAGTCTCTTAAGATGCGCGAAAATGCAAACGTCATTACAATATCAATGAATCAATGAATTCCTACATTGCAACCATTTCCTAATTCCAGCCTCTTCGCTGCCCCTGCCATCTGATGTGTAAGTTATTACCAACCGTTTTACCATCAAGGACTCCTTTCTTGAAACAACGAACCCCACCATATAAGAGAAAAATGAAAGACGCTTAGTTCAGTTTATAGACAACGTCTCTTTTCATAAGCCATCAATAACTTCGTTAAGTAACAAAAATTGAAAGAAAAATAAATTGAAAAGTCATCAATCGATAATCCGAATGCTGTATGATTTGTACATGGATAATTGTAAGTTTACTGTATTGAAAATAGCTTCTTGCCTTCCCCCCGTACTACCTGTGCGGATCCACACGTGTCCGCGGAGCACAAGTTAGGAGCGACTGCGTTAAGAGAATCTAACTTATTTATATATACTGTATATATATATATTTTTTTTTGTTTTTTTATTTATTTACTTTTTTTTGTCTTTTTAAATTATTGTTTCTGAATTCAGTGCTCATAAACGAAAGAAACACACAAAGAAAAATGTTAAGTGAAAAGATTCAAGACGCATCACGAATATGATAACGAAGAAGAAAAAAGTTAAGGAGAACACCTTGAGGAAGCAGTGTTCAAGGACAGTTCTGAAAGTGGAATGTTTGGTAATTTGACATTAAATCGGCATAGATAGGTAACCAAACTGAAGGTGAAAGGTTTCGCAAAACTCGAAAATTAATAACCGGTTAAAGACCAGAAGTGCCATCCAAAACAAAATTTTGAATAAGGCATCTAGCTTTTCTTGCAATATTTACTACAAAAGCAAAACTAGAAATGCAGCTCAAGAAGCATGAGTAATAAATGATCACCATCTCATGACCTGCATGTTAAGTTAAACTCTTACTTTATGAAAGAAATGTCGTTAATAAACAGCGTGCTTGAGAATAAATTTGTTTTCAGGACATTGGAAATCTAGAACAATCAAGAATAAATTGATGTAATATAATCAGCGCTAGTATACGGCGAAACGATGCAAACAATTTTTTTATTTTATTTAAATTATATTTAGTAGTCTTAACTGATGCAGAATAATACGAATAATATCAAGATGTATATTTTCCATATAAACGAAATAAATAACTGGAATATGAAGTAAAATGATTTCAACTTCAACGTACGGTGAGAAATGGAAATTTTATTTAAAAAATAATGGGTGTATCCATCGGAATCTGCAGGAAGTGCGGCTCTCCAAATGCCTTAGGTTGAAAGCCCCTGCTGTATTCGGTTAGAAGGGGCCGGCAACCTTTCCCACCATATGAGCTACTTTAAAAAATAAACAAGTTACGAGAATAACCTTTCACAATTCATCACAATTTTTTTATAAGTGCATCTCTATTTTAAATAATTACGCTAGTTTAGGTACATATTACGTATGTACTTACTTTTAATAATATTTATCACACGGATTCGTTACATTTGCCTGATTTTTGTTCATTTTGCTCACATATCACATTTGCCTGATTTTAGTTCACACTAAAATTAAGCCCCCCCCCATTTTTTTTAATTTGAATTTCAATAGAATTAAGTAGTTTATGAAGCTTTCTACTGCTTAGAACAATAAATCAAAATTAACCTTCAAATAAATAAACTGTATAAATTTAATAATTCAATTAAAATTTTATTACATATGAAACTAAATTTTATAAATTATCTTAATATTAATATTATGTTATTATGCACTAATTTTAAGTTAATCATTAACTTTTATTTGTAAGTACTGTGAAATTCGAAGTGTCAGTTCAATAAGCGCCTAGTAAATAATTATATAAACATCATCACTTACCTTCGTCAACAGAAATGTTAAATATCACTGCATCGGCCACTTGGAGCTACAAATAAGTCCTAATTGAGAATCCATATTCTAAGCTTTAAAAGTCACCTGATATATGTATGGTTATTAACACAGATATATATATATATATATATATAATCAAATGGGAAGATATCTCTAAGTCATTTATAAATCAAATTATTGCGTCCTTCACCATTTCGAACTGGATCACTCTCTCTCTTCTCATTAAGCGATCAACAACTTGGAGTCATAAAACGTGCGTTTAGCCCACATGTGCTTGCGTTGTCATGCCGGTTTGCGCGTGCGAATATAATATCATGCAGAGAAATTTTCACCGATATTTCTCCCTTCCTCCATTAGCCTAAATCACGTGGTCCCTTCATAACGGCGCCAGCCCTTTCAGGCAGAACACCGACAGTATGTATGTGCACCTGGTTGGCGAACACGTGCCTTTTCCCAAATTTTCAGCCATTCTTTTTCCTCAGTAGCGCCACCTAGGTGCTGCTTGAGTGACTGCAAGACAGCTGTTAAACCGGATGTGGGGCACTGGTTAAAAAGGGGAGGGGGATCCTTCCCCTGAGTTGACAGCTGCATGTGCGGAGAAAGAGCGAAACCTTACAGGGTCAGTCCTCTTAGGGTCGCTCTCTCTCGTTTAGAAAAACCGGCAACCTGTTATCAGTTTATTTACATTCCGTACAGTATTTCACCGAGTTTCCTGATTATACATATAGGAAGAAAGAGATGCATGAGCAAGTGAAGCTTCCTTGTGAAGAGGTATATCAAAACAAAATAAAAGAAAATATTTATTTCATTGACTTGTTGTTATATGTTCGTTTCCATAGCAATACATTCAGATAATTTCAGGACACCACCTATATTTATATTCACGCTTGCCATGCGTTCCGATTAGTGCGGGATTAGCCCGATTTGTAGCGTAATGTCCTCCTTCCGCAACAACAACACTATGTAACAAAAAGTTGTTTATGTTCATATTTAACTGTTTCGTATGTGCATTTTGTGTGCTGAATCCAACTATGGCATTGGTTTTTCTAGTGTCGATATTTTGGCAGCAATTGAAGGTTTTATGTTTGTGCCACGTCAATTAATTAAAGAATAACAAGTGGTGACACGTTCATATATGTATTACATAAGATGTAAATGCATACTGTGGGAGGTATATTTTAATAAAGCTTTTTATTTCAGCTCTTTATACATGTTTTTATTATTTTCTTATCCTCTTATGTGTATTACCTATTCTTATTTATCTCACTATTCTCTATACCCCATTGCCTTTTATTGTTCTTAGAAACATTGTTATGTATCTCTCTGACCATACTCTCCTCAAAGCACTAAGGCCTAAATGCAACCTGACTGTTTAATGTGATCAGATCCAAGAGCTGAGGATTATATTTCTATATAAAAATATGTATGTTGAGCAGAACTGTGTACGTCTCATGAACAATTGAGGCTGACATACAAAATAGGAAAACATATATTTATTATGCAATCAGACTATTTAGATATAGATATACACACGAACACGAAACATTACTCTTATATGAATGCTTTCCTTCTTAGTTTATTCAGTTTCCTTCTTTTCTCGTAACGTAATATGTCCTGAGGTGTGTCTCCCTGGTTGCCATCTACGCGTCTTTTGGTTTTTTGCTTTTACTACTCATCTCAACAGTTAGTTTTGTTAAATTGTCGTTTGTTTTTAAATAAGTTAATGGCTAATGATATGGCTCAAGATGGGGGAAAAAACAAAGCATTATAAAATAAGTGTGTGCTCATGGGCCGATTTTCATGCTATAAGGGTTGAAATAATCACTGACGGGGAAAAACCTCTGCGCTTGAGATCGGCTAACTAAAACCCCGATCGAAGAGGTTTTTAGAAATTCCTGTAGTTTCTTGACGGGACTCGAATACAGGTCTCTCTAAATGAGTAACAAGTGGTGACACCACTATATTGTCACCGAGGGTCGTTGTGATTGACCATTCCAGAGTGGTATTTACTTCTTTTTCATATCTGAAAAGTTCTGAGTGCAATTAGTATATAGCTGTCTGTGGTGCTGAAAGGTTGGACATTTAATTAGTTTAATGAAGGATTTAATTCATTGTTTTAAGAGTAAATTGTTTTTTACATCCCTCCGAGATTTAAAGTTCAAGTTAAAGTTAAAGTTCAAGTTAAAGTTAAAGTTCAAAGTGCAACTTCATTATGTATGCAACCTTCAGATACAGATGTGAGGCTTAATGTCCTAAATTATCGAGGAATTCGTTAAACCTTATTTTTTTATTTATTTATTTTTTTTTCATTTCAATTTAATGTTTTTAGACATTTCCTAGCAGTGCTTTTAGCACTTTTTCTCCAACAAAAATTTGTCCGTACGTTAGGCACATCAGCGCCATTATATTAATAATGGCGCTGATGTGCCTAAACGGATGTTGTTGAAATTTGGCGACAGTTTTAAAAACTCTCAGATATAAATTCAAATTATTATTTTAATGAAACTTGTTCCACATGTCCATATATGTGCATTTGTGAAGTGAGTGTTCACAAGCCTATTTGAATGTTTTGCGAACTCAAAACTCTACAGTCATCGAACCCAGGTCTCTCGAACAGGTACCTCGAGTACTTATAGTAGATGAAAGGAGCCTATGTGTGCTTTGATTTCCCCTACCCACACTCGACCAATTAGATCTGGGTACCCCTTCGATTTTTGAAAAATCAACTCATGTAATGCATCAGTGCATATTGTAATGAAATATTGAAAGCTAATAATGCCCATTTTATGCTTTGTCCGCTAGATTCATGCAAATATTATTAGAGTAAATGGAAAATGATTAAGATAGGTGGTAAGGCGATGTTCCTCACAGATGTGTGTTACCTTATCTTATTTCTCCACAGATAGGGTTCAAAGTCTTGCTGAAATCAGTTTATTAATTATTGCAATTCATTCTCAGACTTTCGTACAAACCCTATTGTACCGCTATTGCGAGATAACTGTTTAATCAAGAATTTCATTTCTGAAATTTTGAAATCATTTTTGATTGCAAGCTGTCAAATTACAGCTACCAGTAACAACAGCACAACGCATAATGAATTCATGCACATATCGTCAAATTATGCTCATTGTTCTTAAATGTAACCTTGTTTTTCATGTGCACTGTGTATTTTATATTTTAATTTAAGCTAAGTTATACTTGACGTCATGGGCGCCGGCAGCATGGTAAAAGGTGCAAGAGAACCTTTGGATTTCGAAATAATACACAATTTTTAATATTTTCATTAATTTATTGAAACATTAAAACAATACAAATTCTTTCAAAAATAGAAGTACTTTCTCCCACCAATCACGAAACGTTGGCTTGGCTGTACACGTAAATTAGTCAAACTTGACTTAATTCAAATATTGCACGTATTCGAAAATTTTGTGAACAAAAAATATATTCCCATATGCACGTCCTTGAGAAATATCCTGTCAATGCTTGACGTGAGATATGAAATTTTCGTTAAACGTCTCAACTGCAGACACGAAATAAAAACCTATTAGATAATGGAATGGTCGCAATGCATTGCATTCCAGGCGCGTTCGATTTTTTTTTCTTAAATTAATTGGACTTTAATATTCTGTGATTAATAGAAGTAAAATGTAAATAACTATTTAATTTGCTGCCAATTGGTATACATTGTACGTGTGTAGTTGTGGCCCACCTCCTCGTGGCGTGAACGGCTACTGGGAAGCACTCTTCTTGGTAGTAAAGTGGCCAGAAACAACACACTACACAAACATATCACTACACTCATTTCTGACCATTGTACAGAGTTTTGTATATAATCACAGAGAACCATGGCCGAGTTGAACTAATATTTATGGGCCGCCTTGCATAAGACACAATACGTGACCACATACCAATTGGCTACTGATAAATTAACTAATAATACATAAAAGCAATTCTTTCACTTCACTGCACATACCTAGGCACATGCCTTCACTGCGCATACCTGTCCACTCCAAGACACTCATTGAATGGACCGGCGTCCACTCAAAGAGCGTGTGTTATTGCACTCGCGCAAAAAAAAAAAAAAAAAAAAAAAGTCGTATTTAGCAGTCACTCAAAGAGTGACTGCTGAATACGACTAACGTTTGTATTGATTGATTTATTGTAAACTCCACTGACCTGGTGGTCGTGCCGGAGTATAAACAAGAATATTTTTTTACTTTCTGCAGTGCAGTACTTTACTTATTTCCTACTGAATTTTTTAATAAAAATTGAAACGTATTTCACATTTCGGATGTGTATAATTCATTTCGTGTATTTAATAAATTGATTGCAAAAAATAACGACTTTCGTGTGCATAGTACTTAAACCAAGATTATTCCTTTCTGTTCATCTGCCATATTGCTCACTCGTTCCTCCAATAAGCGCATACCAAAAAAATAATATAGCTACAATATTACAATATATGGATAAGCTGTGTGGTAGGTGTGACGAGTATTTAGGTAATGTATGCATTGCGTTACATTTAAGGCGCTTTCGATTATCAAATAACGTGCCTAAAGACTTCTTATACTGTAAGAAGTGTTTTGTTTAGCAAAACCTGACAATGTGATGTTCATGACTTGCTAGGAGAGAATTGTGTAACAGTTTGGTCCTTGAGGTTGTCACAGACATTCTCTCAGATATGCCAGACAAGCTGTACTTGCTACCTGGGAGTCTAAAACGCTGATGGAACCGATATTCGGGTGACACTCAAGTCAAGTGGACCCAATTTTGGCGAAGTCCGGACGGTCTGTGCAGCCAAATCCTCTGCTTGCACCTTCACGATGGTGGGACTGTTAGTAATCCTGGGTATAACCTCCATGCACAATACATGGTGGGTGACCACCCAGGTGCGAACCAATGTAAACAGGGGTCGAGGTGTGGCGCCCATACAATATGGAGGAATGCCGCCACTCTATGTTACCAAGCAGTACTAGGTGGTAGATGACTCTCATCAACCGCTGCAATACCACCACTTTGCTTATTGAAGGCTTGAAGTGGTGGAACCCATGTTTAGCCTCTAGAGCTCAGTTCCGGTCAACCCTTCCCTATCTCTTCCATCATGCAGTATGATTGATGACTTTTCAGGTTATGATGAACATCGTGGCGAGATCCAATATTTCTTACATTTCGAGGGTACAGCTCTAAAACGGTGTTCGCAGGCCGGCCGCTAGTTAGTACACTGGACCGAACCTATTGGTAACTCTCTAGGAGGCTTCCGGATCAGCTAGTGTATAATCTTGCTACCTCTACTCTGCCAGATAGTGACTGGAGGGAGTCCGAGAAGTGTGTATGCGGGGAGCATTGTCGAGGCCACGTTATGTCAAGTATCTGGGTATATTCTTACGAGTGTGTATGCCATATCCAAAAATTTCATTACTTCATACAGCATGTCCCACGCACTTTTTCTTACTATTGAATACACCATGAATTGTCAAACTAATAGAACAAGCTTATCTGCGAAAAGATCTAAACCTCCCAAGCACTTTCTAATTCATTTCACAAATATATGTGGTCTCAATTCTAATCTCAACGATGTCCATTTCCACTTGCAGTCTGCCAAACCCATGTACTTTTTCTGACAGAATCTCAGTTATCGGTTGATTCAACTACTGCTCATCTCAGATGATCAAATTATTCGTTGTATCATTCCTTTCGCCTCAAAGGTGGTACTTGTGCGTATGTCCGTTCTGATATTCCCTATCAGAGACTTGGCAATTTGGAATCTACTCTCTTTGATCTTCTCTGGCTTAAAATCTCTCTACCTCACTGTGTCAAATTCATCTGTTGTCTCTACCGTTCTCCCAACTCCACTAATCACTTGGAGCTCTTTGACTTCCTCTCTTTGCAACTTGACTTTCAACAGTCCAACTTTCCTAACAATGAGATAATTTTCCTTGGTGATTTTAATGTTCACAACTCCAGCTGGCTTCTGTTTTCTAGTCACACCGACCCAGCTGGTTGAGATGCTGAGGCTTTTGCAATTACTTGACCTTGCACAGATTGTTCATTTAACTACAAGAATACCGGACAATCCTAATCATACAGCCAATACGCTTGATCTTTTTCTCACAAACAACCCTTCTAAGTACACAGTCGAAGTGAGAGATCCTTTAGGCACTTCAGATCACAACTTGGTGATTGTCTCTTCTCCAATGGAACCTTTATCTCATGGCTATTCCCAACCTCGTGTTGTTTGGCATTACAAGAATGCAAAATGGGCTGACCTACGAGGCTTCTTTTCTTCTTTTCCTTGGTCAGATTACTGTTTCAAAATTTCTGATGTCAACGTTTGCTCAGATCGTGTCAGTGAAATTATTCTTGCAGGAATGGAATCATTTATCCCACACTCTACTTTAAAATTTCGTCCTTTATCTAAACATTGGTTTTCCAATAAATGTGCTAAGGCTGTTCAAGAGAAAAATGTTGCATATCGTAATTGGCTTGTTTCCAATTCTTCAGTTTCATTTTCTGCCTACACCAAAGCTCGCACCAATTGCAAAGCAGTTATTAATCAGTCCAAATTAGAGTTTGAACTGGCTAAGAGTAGAAAACTTGCTTCTTGCCCTAATGGTAGCCGAGCATTCTGGTCTCTTGCCAAAGCTATTGGCAGCAACTTTTGCCCATCTCTGCTTCCACCTCTGTCCAAACCAGATGGTTCTTTTGTCACTTCAGCCAAGGATAAAGCTGACTACTAGCATCTCATTTTTCTTCCAACTCATGTATTAATGATCTTGGTAAAACACCTCCCACCATTCCCAACACGCTTCATTCAATGCCTCCTGTGGTCTTCCGTTAAAAGGATGTCAGAAGGATTTTGACGAATCTTGATGCTAAGAAAGCTCCAGGTCCCGATGGTATTTCTCCAGTTGTGTTCTCAAAACCTGTGCTGTTGAACTTACTCCTATTCTTTGCCGCCTTTTTTCACTTTCTTATTCCAAAGGTGTTTTTCCTTCTGCTTGGAAATTTGCTGATATCCAGCCAGTTCCTAAAAAGGGTGACAAATCTCTCCCAACCAATTATCGTCCCATTGCAATTACTTCTACTCTTTCTAAATTAATGGAGAAAACAATTAACCGCCAACTCTTAAACTACCTAGAAACCTTCCATCTGATCAATGATCGCCAGTGTGGATTCCGTCAGTGCCGATCCACTGGTGATATTCTGGCTTATGTTAACCCATTTATGGACTAATTCAGTGGAAAGGTTCGGTGAAACACAAGTAGTTGCTCTTGACATCTCAAAGGCTTTCGATCGTGTTTGGCATAAAGGTCTTCTAAACAAGCTTCCATCTTATGGTTTGCCAACTGTGTTTAGTAATTGGTTATCCAGTTTTCTCTCTGATCGCTCACTGAGGGTGATGGTAGATGGCTCTCTGTCTTCTAACTTCTCCACTAATGCCGGTGGTCCCCCAAGGTTCAGTTTCCCCCAGTCTTTTCCTCTTGAATATTAATGACCTTCTTCCATTGACTGGAAATCCTATCCATAGTTTTGCCGATGATAGCACATTGCATTCCACTTTCCATTTTGCGAAACCTTGTCCTGCTCAATCAGCTTCAACTTCTCGAATATCCGCTACCAATTCCTTAAATGCCGATCTTCAGGTAATTTTCAAGTGGGGCAAAGACAACTTAGTTGATTTCAACACTTCTAAAACTCAGTCTTGTCTTATATCTCGCAAAACGGATTCTTCTGCTCCTATGCTTATCTTTAGTGACACTCCGATTTCTAGGCAAAATGATATATTTCTTTTGGGAATTGCCCTGACTTCTAATCTTTCTTGGCACAAGCACATTACAAATATTGCTTCTTCTGCATCTAAAAAACTTGGTTTTCTCTTTCGCTCTCGGCGTTTCTTTTCTTCCAAACAGCTGCTCACTCTTTATAAATCGCAAATCCGTCCTGCCATGGAATATTGTTCCCACATCTGGGGTGGTGCCCCGAAAACCTCTCTCAGGCCGCTTGATTCCATTCAGAAGAGGGCAGTTAGGTTAATTAATGATTCATCTCTAACAGAGTCTCTCCACTCGCTTTGTCATAGACGTACTGTTTCTGCTGCATGCCTCTTCTACCGATACCGATTCCATGGGCACTGTTGTTTTGAATTGGCTTCTATAATTCCCGCTCTCTCTTTCAAAACAGTCCGAACACGTGCCACCATCAGCCAGCCAACATCCATTTACTGTCCAACTTCAAACTCAGAGAACCAACTTTTCATCTTCTTCATTTATTCATTCAACCGCCGTTTTCTGGAACAACCTTCCTTCATACGTATTTTCTGTAAATTACAGTCTACAGACGTTCAAGTCCAATGTCAACAAATATCTTCTTTCGTCTTCTCAACCTCCAACCCAAGCACGGTACTAAGTACTATAGGTTCTAATTCCTCTCGTGTTTGGGGTTTACATATAAAAAAAAAAAAAAATTTTTTTTTAAAAAGTTATTTATTTTTTTTTTTAGGTGCGTTAGTTTTATATGCGTAATTCCCCTGTTATTTTCTCCATGTCCGTTCGTCCGCACGCATGAAATAACTGGACTCCCAGTGGATGGATTTTCGTTAAATTTTATATTTTGCTCGTTTGAAAGTATTTATTGAGCTGTCCCAAATGTCATTAAAACGGGTTCAATAGAAATCCAATTGCAATGATAATAATGAAGGCAATTATTATTCCTTTTTTTTTTTTTTGCCCCATACATATCACATAGGCTATCCATGTACCGCATATTATAGCTGAAGCACTGGATATTATGTTTTTTTTTGCCTTGCACTTATTGGAAGAGTGAATGGGAATATGGCAGATGCACAGAAATGAAATGGTTTTGTTTCTTACATAAAAGCCGTTGCTTTTTGCTCTTTTTTTTCTTCCATAAATCGTGAATTATTACTATTTGTTAACACGCTGAAATGCAACGCACTCCGTAAATTAACTAACTTGTCTGATTATCTTTTTTTACCAATTAATTAATAATTGATTAATTAATTATATGTAATTGTTTTCACTTCCCTGCATGTATCTCACAACGCTTAGTGTTTAATAATATGTACTTTTATTGATTTTTAATAAAATTTGAAATGCAACACGTATTTCACGGATCTTCTGTGATTAATATAATAAGCAAAGAGTAATAATTCATGTTTTATGTAGTTATCAAACTGATAAAAAAAAAACAAGCTCATCAAAAAAAAAAACGACTTCATATGCACGAACTGAGAACATTTCTTTCTGCGCATCCTCCATATTGTCCATTCATTCCTCCAAACAGCACACGGCACAAACAATATCTGTGGGAGATTTATGAAAAGAAAATAAATAAATAATAATTGCTGGATTTCTATTCACCTGATTGGCTTGTAAAATCTTAATAAAAGAGTCAAATATAAAATTTCATGAGAATACGTCCACTGGGAGCCGAGTTGTTAAGTGCGGACGGAGGGAAGCTCATGTCATGTTAATAGGCGCTTTTTAGGGATAGATATGCGAACGCGTTTAATATAAAACTGAACGATCGTTGAAATACAATTAACAGATTAGCACGGATAATGTGTTTAAATGAAAATTTAAACACTTTATTCCGGTTACTCATTTATATGTTTAAATAAAAATTTTTTTGTAGGAATGAAAGTAGTACGTATATTTTCATCATAGCATAATCACCGCCGTAATTAATTATTTTGTCTCACAATTTTGTTAACTTCATCACAATCTGACATTTCACTTAATTCACTCATTTGACTAAATACTAAATATATTTTCCTGTTCCGAATTATAGAATGCCCTCCAGCTGAATTTCTGTAACAGTCCATACAAAAATGCCTCTGCACTTTCGTATACATTGTTACGCCGTGCCTGACTTTTTTTATTTTAAGTAATTGATTTATTATTATTATTATTATTATTATTATTATTATTATTATTATATATACATACATTTTTTTCGTGCCTGGTGAAATACTCTACCTTCTGCCCTCTCCTTGTTCCGGCACTGGCTTAATAAATTAGTTCTTTTATTAATTGCAAACTAGATAGTATCTGAATTTGTTATCGTCATGTCTTCGTATTTTTGTTTTTTGACGTTAAAAACGTTTTTACTGGCGTTATTCCAAAAATTTTGTAACGAAAAACCGCCATGCGAAAAGCGTTACGGAAGTGACGTCATCTTCAGCTTCCGCCAGAAGCGAATTATTGTGACTTGTATTGTTGCAATCATGCTTGTATGATTGCAACAATACAAGAAGTAACAAAACATCAAGGTAGTAATATAGAAATGATACCTTCCAGCTGCACAAATGTAGTTTGAAAAGGAATTGTTCTACATGCACATCATTTCTGTTTATTAGTGTATTGTATGCCTTCGCAGCTTGTACATTGTTGAAATCATACCTGTATGATGGCAACAATAATTTATCTTCAACTGGACCAAATTTAATGATATTTTGCACGGAGCTTCATCTTAGCTCTATACTGGAGGAAAAACCTTCAAACCTCTGAAAATTGCAGTAGTTTTTCCAGGATAGTGGAAAATATTAACATGTGATCGAGGAAATTTTCTCAAGTAGTAAACGAGATAATGTGGACGTTTAGCATTCGTTGGAAAGCTAAGGAATTTAGAAACAGAAATATTAAGGTGTTAAGATACAAAAAAAAAAAAAAAACTTTCGGAAATTGGGAAATGCGTTAATTCGAAAACGCATCTGATTTCAAGTCACCTGAAGTTTTCAGATTGAATGTTTTTTTTCTTCTTTACAATTAAACTCTGAGGCTGGAAAATAGTTCTGCACATTTATGAAAACATTCTTCAATTTGTAGCAGATCTTTCGATAAATGCTACACGTAATGGAACAACTATAGATGGTGTATTTAGTCATGAACTAAAATCTCTTCAATATAACAATTATATATCATACTTTAGTCATCACAGACCAATACTTTCTGTAACCGATATGTAATTATTATTAATAAAATAAAAACATCGTTATATTATTATCCATGAATTTTATTAATATCTGAAAATTAAAACGTTTTTAACGCCTGCCGATGACTATTAAATGTAAAACACGTTAAATATGCTAGCGGCAGGACACATTATGTACCTGGTACAGAATTTTTTTATTTTTTATACCTACCAGCCATAGGTATAAAAAACAAATCAACGACACCCGCGTTGATTTGTAAAGGGAAATTAAGATGGAACTTGGACTTTATATACAGGAAATTATTCCAATGAATTCGGGTTTATTTTTGTGGCAAGTGACACTACCACATCGTATACTCTCATATTATTTTAGATTTATTTCTGACAAAACTAACAATACTCACGTTTCTCTTCCATCGCGTTGAGCAAAGTCGAATGTGTAGGTTTCGAAGAAGTCCCCAGAAAAATAAGTAATTCAGAACGTGTTTACGTACAGCTCTGAGATCGCTTTTCATCTACAGCCTTATTTTAAAAGGAAATGTGATAACGCACTGCTATCACATATGCTTGGTAGAAAATGTTACGTGTAAATCACGTCGAACTGGCGGCATTTTCAGTATGGGAAACAAACAACCTCAATCCCTTTTCCATTTCATTGCATTTATTTTATTTCTTTTTGTATTCTCCAAGCTGCCGAGAGATTGTCACTCATTTTTAGCAACGCTTTAAACAGAAGTAGCGCAACGATATAGAAAATGATACCTTCCAGCTGCACAAATGTACAAGGAATTCTACATGCACATCATTTCTCTTTATTAACGTATTGTATGCCTTCGCGGCTTGTACATTGACTACCAAAACGGTTTGCAAGAGCAGTTGTGAACTTTAATGGACTTTCCTTCTGCATTGGGTTGTCAGGATAGGATCATATCAATTTTTAATCCCTGAAATTAGAGATTTTCATACCGCATAACATACGAACTGACTGTAGAACATACATAATTTATATACGCGATACATTAACGCCTGGTGGTCTTAGTTTCCACTGTGAAAATTCTAACCAACAATTCATATAATAGTAGTTGCGCTACTTCGTCAGGCAACTATTAACCATGCAGACCACCAGATGGTACACGAGATACAACACCAACTGATGCAAGTTCTATTGACCTTCGAACAACGTTAATTACTTCTGCAATGTGAAGATACATGTGAGGTGCAAAGAACTTGGAGAAATGAATTTACAACTGTATCTGAAACGACTGACTTTGCACATCAGCCACATTATTACTACTACCAAATAGTTGAACATGTCATTCGTCAGCTATATGGAGAAGTATGCTACCAACGAGTAGCATATATTATCACGCCATCGGAGTACTAATAAACCTTTTTCATATAATTTTTTGTTATCCACATGTTTCTAACTTGACCTGTCCTGCAGTGTACCGAAAAGATTACTTACACAACATTGACTAGGTTACACATAAATAGCCATAGCTTACAGGATCTGTATGTAGCTAATCAGTGTGTAACCAAATTAATATGGAGCAATTAGATAGATCAAGACGAATTAGCCTCATGCAGATATAGTGAGCAGTTGTTATTTATGTGTCAATGTAGCCCGTGTACGTAATTTAGAAATTTAAGAAAATTATCTCCATTAAGAGAATATTGCTTCTCATAGCAGTTTGTGATATCGCAGCTGAAGTTGCATAATAAATTAAAATGAAAGGAATGATGTGTAATTGGCATTTATACCGAGACTAAAATCTGTTTGTTATTAATATATAAATGTGGGAAAAGAATGATGTGTTGAAGAAGATTCGTATACACTCATGAACAAAATATTACGACCACCTCTTTCTCCACGAGTGGACGCATCCCACATCAACTAGGAGTAGCGTCACAGACCGGCGCAGCATATATAGCGACGGCACAGTAGTGTTGTCAGTTCATCAGTGCGAATCCCGTGCAACGGGGAAAGGGAAGGTACCGTTCAGATCCCGAATGGGCTTTGAACGGGGAATAATTTGCGGCTCCAGGAAGGCGTAGACTAGCATCTCAGCAACCACAGGTGTTGTCGGCTGTTCGAGGGCCGCCGTAGTGAAGGTGAGGCAGGAATGGTCCGAAGAGAGATACACAACCACCCAACATGCCTTGGCTGGGAGACCACCACTGGTTGACAGTCGAGGCGGACGGCGGTTAGCACGTGCTGTCCGGGACAACAGACGGCTCGTGATCCCTCAATTAATGGAAAACGAAAACCAGGGCGCACAGAGAAACGTTTCTGAGCACACCATCCACGGACACTCTTGCAGATAAACCTACGGAGTAGGCGAGCTGTTCATATACCCATGTTGACTGACCGTCATCTACACCTCTGCCTGCAGTGGACACCTTTTCTGGACATTGGACGACTGGAAAAGGGTCGCCTGGTCTGAACAATCAAGGTTCCTGTTCCATCATGCTGATGGATGGGTGCGTATTCGACCACGAACAAGTGAACAACTGCAACCAGATTGCATAGTTGGACGAAAACAGGCCGTTAACGATGGTGTCATGGTTTGGGGGATGTTTTCATGAACATGACTGGGTCCCCCTCATTCCCATTAAAGACATCCTCACCACCAAATCCTACCTCGGCATTGTTTTAAACTAATTTTTTCCTACCCGGTTTCGGTGTATCCGGATGGCACTAAACTCTTTCAACAAGGCAAGGCCCGCATTTTGCGGGAATGGTTCGAGGATCATGTCCAAGCATTTCGTATGCTATCCCTGGCCGCCAAATTCCTCCAACATCAATCCCATCGAACATTTGTGGGATGCGGTGGGACGCAGCATTCGCCAGTCCACCGGTGCCTCGCTCCGTTGTTAAACTCCGGTACGTCCTCTGTCCGGCTGGTTCAGGATACCCGAGGACATCTTTATAGATTTTCCAAGCAAAAAAATAAATAAAATTGCTCCGACAATCTATAAATGTATTATGTAATTAAGCATGCTATGCGAGGAAATGCGTATTGACTAACAAAATATTATAAAAATTAAATTTTGCGTTATCTCTCTTTTTGCGCTGTCCCCATCCCTACCCTTCCTCCCTTATGTCACATAATCGAGAGTCGCTTACATTTATCTACAGAATAACTCGTTATGAAAGAAACATGCTCAAACGTTACGACATTTTAGGGTCTCTGTGTACTGTAGGAAAACCTGGGGCACAGAAAATAATGGATCAGAATTATTTTTTTTTTTTAGCTATAACTCCTGTTGTGTACCACATTTTTTGTTGGGAAGCATTTTTCTGTGAAGCATGCTTTTTGATAAAGCAAATCCTGGCACCAATATTTAACATATGACAAATCCTGGCACCGATATATTAGTTCACACAAGAATCCTTAATAAATTACCAGGTGTTTCATTGTAACGAAACAATAATATTATCAGCATGGCCCTTGATTTTATTAGACAAACTGGCGTCTAGAAGTACTACATGAATGAATATTCAATACGGGAGAAAAAAATAAGCATAGAAACTATACAGACTGTATAACAAAATTCAAAATGTCAATTTAAAACAAAATTATCATTGGATAAAATTTGATATCCTGTCTTTCACAATAAGACACACACACTAACGTAGAACGCTTGTTTCAGAAAATTCGTTTTGATCTTCCTCTCATTGATGTGTTAACACATTGCTGCTTTCTCTTCGTATAAGAAAGTTGACTTCTTAGTTACCTTTTCATGTTTAATTTCCGTCACTTCTTCTATGTAGATATCTTTTTTCCAAAAATATCCAACTGAACAAGAATAGATGTCTCCTTTCAGAATCGGCCAAGGCTTAAAGGCCGCCGTAGCCTAGTGGTCAGGCGCGCGGGTGCATAAGTACACGTGCCTTGAATGACCGGGGTTCAATCCTTTGACTGCTGAATACGGTGCTGTTTCTTGTAATCTGTCTATCTTGTGAACTCCTCTGACCGGAGAGAGAGAGAGAGAGAGAGAGAGAGAGAGAGAGAGTCAGTCAAAAGTAGAAGGGAATCACCAAGAAAGAGAAGAATGATGATATCCAGCTCAGGACCCTGGGTGTGCCAAGCCCATACTCACCAGATGAAGTATAGAGACTCAGCGTTTTATTGAGTCTCTTTACTTCCCTACTGCCACAGATTGGATGAAGTATTTGGGTTTGGAAGAGAATGACTGAGAATACATGATCACTGGCGTAATAACGCTCCCGTCTTTTAATATTTCATGTCTACTAAGGAACCCTAAATAACAAAATAAATTCAGTTTGCAGTCTTTAAGGTAATAATCTTTTATTACATTGCATGATTTCATACCTTTACATATAACAGCATTTTCACGAGTCATATAATTTATTATGCTTTAGCTTAACAAACAGAGTATCATATCATCAAATAATATACTATTTAGTGTAGTTATGACTAATTTCATCTATTCCTTGAATTAGGGTAGTTTCACGATCGAAATATTGCAATAAATTAAGGTTATTAATCTTAATATTGCAATATTTCGAAATTCTTATAGAGTGACATTAGCAAAATGTATTATCATGTTCACACTTAATTTCAATAACTTCACAACATAAAACTTCATGTGATTGTTCAGCTTTTTTTAAAGATTTCAGATAACCTGAAGTGCATTTTCGTATTCATTCAAATAAAAATAACCAAGAGCATCAAGTTCTGAAACTTTGAATTGGTTACCTATATGGCTGCACCAATAATTAAAGCAACACTCATGGAAAGGATCGATATCGGACAACCAGTAGGTGCCTCATTTTTGTGGTTAAAGTTTGGAATTTTAGGCTTGGCAGTTGACAGCTCTTCATTCATTTCTAGAAATAATAGGAATAAATATCAACAACAACAAAACAATGATATAAATAAGTTAACAAAACTTACTGCTTGAATAAGTACAGTATTTTATTAATGCCTAGGTTATACTAGTACTAAAATATCTCTAAGAATAAGGAGCAGAAAAATGAGAATGACTTTATTATTATATATACTCGACGATGTCTCAAAATCATCTGTGTAGTCACTAGTCGAATTCACACACCTCAAATTCGTCTTCGAGAATTATTTCATTAATTATTTACTTCGTAGTAAGCATATGCCGGTGATAAACAAAATACAGTATTTTATCCGATATTCAAATTACTCAGTATCGTAAATTATATCATCTGTAATTTAAAATAGAAAGTTAATCCTAATGATTGTTGTTTCTCATTTGTCTAGCTCGCTCAATATGAATGTAGATTCAGCTTCAGCTTAAAGGAATTGTAAATTCAAGTTAGATTGTTTTCGCTCTTGAGGTGCTGATCAATACTAATATCAAATGCACTCAGTGCATTCTTATAGATATATAACGTTATGTATTTAGCTTCTTTAAATCTGAAAGAGTTACAAACGTGAGGCGATAGCTCATTCTGATTCAATCAGAATGAAAACGTTTAGTAACCATAAATGACAATAACATACAGTTACATGCAATTAAGAATATATACAATTTTATATAATTCTGTAAAAGTATATATAAGTTATTGCTTGTTTGCCGTTATTTTTATGGATTTTTTTATGTATCCGTGTGTTATATGAATAAAAAAAGCACCCAGCGAAATGGGTGGTTTTTTTAAGGAAGTGTGTAAAATGTATGAATTACTTTCCAACAATACTATTCCTTCTTAGAGTCATCCATTTCCACAGAAATAGGACAGGGCCTTTCCTTTTTTAAGCGCATGTTTTCTTCAATGTACTTGTGGATACAAAAGGTGAAAACAAATGAAGAGTCTGACTGCTGATTCTTTCTTCTAATTGAGGGACATTAAGACAGGAAGGGCGTGTTGCGTTGCTTCTTACAGTCATGGAAAATTAATGGCTCACAATACTCGCCCTGTTTCTGGAAAGGGCATTCAAGGAGGAAATTGAAGAAATTTCATCTAGACTACATTCCTCTGTCCACAATACACTGGCATAGTAGAGAGGATTTTCTGGTTGGCAGGTGACGTGTGTAGTTGCATATAATTGAGGAGGAGGAGGGGTAAATCTCAAGGCCGAAAAAAAAAAAAAGAAAAAATATATTTTGAATTTTTGATACACTTCGGAGAATTTTAACTTCTTCGGTATAAATCTAGATGTCCTAATTAATATAACTGTATTTATATCCCAATCGGTGAAATGTATACATAACATATCCGCACTTCTAACTATAAGGTATATTTTCCCCCTGGGAGATTGCCCTTTCAAGGAGATGAAGTACCACTTTGATTCTACTTTCTGTATAGAGGTCAGCACCTGCATTCATTAATTTTCTTGCCAGTTTACTCACGCTCCCAGTAGCGATGGAAAGGGGAAACCTGATTTCATGTTTCCTCTTTTCAAAATAACGATTTTTTTTTCATTCTTCTTTTCTTCACGTAGTGTTCTCGTTGTCACGAAGTCGTCCCACTTCTGACTGATGCTGTGACATCCTTCTGGCCAACTGAAGAGAACAGGAACTACAAAGGCAATCCTGTACCGGAAATGATAAAAGTTATTTATAGGTTACTCTGGCTGCCACAGCATCAGCATGTATAGACTGTATCTAAATGCAACACTAAATTTAATTTCCAAAAAACAGAGGGGAGAAAATAATTAAGTCTCACCCTCAGAGTAATCTTGTCACTTTGTAATTATTTTTGCAGTTTTCAATTTAAGAGATTACTGCTGATGTAAATAATGTATTTTGTGTTCCTTCCTGTTGATATTTAATCTACTGACTTCCTAAAAGGTCCTGGAATATTTATATAGTATTTTTTTATTTTAGTTTAATTAAAAAATCGAAATATCCGTTGCAATACAATGTTTTGAATTCCCCCCCACTTTCATTTATTTAATTAACCAATAAGGCTGGAAAATCCCATGAAATATTTTCACCTGTAAGGAATCATTGTAGATTGAAATATTTCAAGATTATCAAAACATATTTAAATAAATATTCATATATGTATACTTATAGTATATATTCTAGATACTTGACATGAAATACCGCACCAAATATAACCTGTAAAAATACCATGCAAAAATGCTATATAACACCATACCAAAAATTTGTCAGAATTTGTCTCTGCTGACAAGCGTCTGGAGGATTTTGCTTTGTCTCTTTTTTTATATAGGCTCTATAGGAATGATGTCAGCAGAGTATCGAGTGAATTGCACGAATGTTCACAGACAAAGCAGCGAATCCATGTTTTATCCATTGTGATAAATCCTGATGAGAGTACTTTTTTAAACTCCTTTTTCATCATGAACATATGGTTAATTAATCGATTTTTATCTACATTCGCAGTACCTAAGGTAAACGCAGTTTCATGCATGTAGCAAATGCATCTAATTTCTCTATCGATGCAATTAAAATAAATAGCCTGTAATATTTAATCATCATTAATATAAGCGGATCATTATTTACTCACAATTGGCCTACTTCACTTGCTAATCATAAACTGATGAATCTTAGCTTCTCTCTTCATTAATAACAAAGATGGTTACAAGCATTAAAAAGTCAATGACTTTCTGTTGGAGATTTGTTCACTGATGACCTAGACGACATGTTTATATGTATGCGTTCATTAAAATAACGCTTAGGAGCAAGCAACATGACACAGATTCTTCCGCACATTTCACATGACCTTATTTCTGTAATCAACTTAAAGAAAATCGATTATCCTAGCGATTCCAGCACTTTCATCCCAACGAACTCCAAAACTTCAAGATTTCGTACAAGGCAGTTTCTTCACTTGTGATCTAATATTACTAATTTAAGATGTTAACGTGACCATTACGTATTCAGAAAATACTTCGTTCTGAGTAACAATAACTCTAGAACAAACAACTATAATTTGGAAAAATCTCACTCCCTCCTTTCCTTTATCAGCTCGATGTGGAAGGCACCTTTTCCAAAAAAAAAAATAAATAAATAAATAAATAAGAATGCTCAAAAAATACGCTGTTTGTGGCTGTAATTGGAAAGGGCCAACGGATCTGTGTAAAAATTTGCATGAATGCTTTTCAAGTGTAAATACTCGGTTTCAAGTGCCATGATATTGTTAGCTTTTTGCTAATTTTACCACTGAATTTTGCATCAGTCCAAAACGTTTCCAAGGTTCTATGCATTCAAGTATTGAATAAATCAATTTCTGAAATATGACTGCGGTTTTATCAGTGACGTCAGTAGAGAATATCCTCCGAAGTGAGAATATTCTACAGGATAATCTCTAAAAGACTATTCTCGAAAATTATCCGTCTTTAGGTTTTCTGCGTAATCTTTACAAAATATTTTTTTTTCATTTCATGATTAGTTTTCAACTGTTGGCATAGCCGAAGTAGATAACAGTAAAAAAAACCTTGTAATTGTGATAAGGATCATAGTAAACCTTACCCTTACATTTTCTCGCCGGGTTTCTGAATATGGGGTCGTACTTTTAAGAAATGCTTTATCCTCGCGAAGTTTAAAATATTTTGGGGATGACGTGATGAGGCATCTCCTTGTCAGTCGAGTATAAGCAGTTAACTACGTTCAATAGCAGTAGCTTGGCTGCTTGACGTAGGTGACATTTTTTCAGCATGAATCCGTATCATACTAGTCTGGGTCTGAACCTAAAATTGAAATTGGCCTTCTCTAATTTTCGCAACTAAACAAAACAATGTAAGAAGTCAGTGAAAGTGAGGTCGTGTACGTAATGGAGTGTGCAGTGTGCTGCTTGTACGTAATGGGTACGCAGTGTTCTGCTCAAAAACAATATTTTGTTAGCATGTTACGGGATCTTCACTTTCCCTAGACGAATTAAATTCATAATATGGTTTTTCCTTCATGCCATTATTTTCCTTGATAGACGAAGATTAATGACATCATTAAAAAATCTCCGCCTGCTTTAGGAAAGAACAGCAGGCATTACGCGGAAATGTTCTTATAAAGATGCGCGAAAACTTCCTGCATGAAAACAAATGCGTAATAAGAGGAACTTTCGGTGATGAAGAATTGGAACAGCCTCAGACTACTTGTAAATCCGTCTCTAGAAACAGGAAACAAACACCATTGTATACATGCTCTCACAAATAAAGACGTGAATACGGAATCAGTTGTGCTAAATATAATGGTTCTGTTGCATATACGTACTGTGTGTTCTGTGCTTCTGTTTATCTGCTTTTGTGAGAAAAACTCAAAGTTTAATACTAGGGGATTTTTTTTTATTAAATTAATGATAATGGAAAATGAAGTAGACTGCATGAAAAAAAAATGTACATACAACTTTCGAGTTATGATAATCTTCAAGATAGGTTAAACAACATTCTGGTGATTTTTAATTTTTTTAATTTCAAATTAGTGTTTTCGGCACTCAATAAACCAATAGTCAGTTCCATGCCACACTTTTGCTAAGATTTTGTGCTCAGTTGGTTAAACAATTACATGGATTTTTTTCCCTTGACATTTTTATTGTTTCTGGCAAAGGCTGTGTAAACCAAATAAAGAAATCTGATGGATCGGGAGATCGTTCAGACCGTCAAATGCGGCTTTCACGCGCAACCGAATGACCTGGGTGTTTCATTAAAGAAGCTTTTACTGCGTCATGCAAATGTGGTGGCACACCATCTTGTTGAACTATTCAGCATGTTCCCTAACAGTTGTGACATCAGCCGTAACTGTAACATATCAAGTAATTAATATCCAGTCATTATCTTCTCAACAAACCGAGAAAGGTCTATACACTTTCTCATTAGAGAACTCAATAAAACGTTGACTTTAGAGCTATCTCTAACGTGTTCTTGGTACAGTATGCACGTAGACTTCCATTTGTTCACACGAGCATTATACCAACAAACCGGACCAGAATGATAAAAGATGTTTTTACTACTGAAACCAGTTCTGGCCATCTGGAAGTTCATCATTAGAAATCTTGCCACATTTGACACTAGAATACATAACGTTGCGTTTACAATGACCCCTATGACGCATTTTCTAATAGCTCTGAAAACAGTTGTTTCCGGAAAATTAAGTTTCCAACGAGATGAGAACAAATGGGCACAGAGTTATTTTGCCCCCATTAGGGTTGAAAGGGCAAAATATTCGATCTTCGCAGAGGGCACAAAATGGGCTACGGCTCTGCACAATTTCAGTAAATGTCTGACACCATGCATGCACGCAGGAAAATCCAGTGGCTGATCTTTGTCGTACCTGCAGTCGTACCTACACTTTTTGTATGGAGTCGCCATATTTGAAAAATATGGCATCTCCATATTTTTCTTCATGTGGCCATGTTGCAACTAAGTAGTTTTCAAATTTTAGTGACTTAAGGACTCCCATCTAGCTTTAAAAACTTTTTTCGCTAATCCATACTTTTTCGAGGATCCCTGAATTTAACTGATTATTCCGTATATTTTCTCAGTATTTAAATATTTATAAGAAATTTAAAGCATTCTTTGCGGAACTCCTGGAATGCTCTACTAATCTCTAGGGTACGTTGTTGACTATTTGTTGCGCTTCTCAATTTGTTCAATTTGTTGACTACAAATTGAGAAGCGCTGTAATAATTCATTCTACATTAAAAAAAAAAAGTTTCTTTTCCTGAATTTCTTTTCCCAATATAGTTTTTCATGTGTCTGAAGCTGTCTAACCAGGAGGAGACGCCCACATCATAAGATGGGCGTTTGAGAAACCGATTGGTGTTTCAGACATCTTCAGTGTAATCTCAGAGGTGTCCTTCTTACCTTCTTGGGGTTAGTGTAAAGTGTATTGATGTCTAGCGGCACCAGGGTTTTCCCCATCTCCGCATTGCTTTCATTGTAGGTGTACCAGTTCACTGGGAAGGCCAGAGATTTAAAAGTATGTGGATTTTTATATGTGTAGTGTTGTGTATCGTTATTCATCTGGCCGTTTAGCCGCTGGACCCCTACTGAGGCCCAACGTTGCCCACACTTGGCTTCGTGAATGCAGACCAGGTGCACAGTATGAAATTTTACTCTGGCAGGCCCTGCCACCTAGTTTCTTGAGTTTCAGTGAGTAGGGCCTAAAAATAAAAAAAAATTAAAAAAATTACTCTGTAAGGGTGAGCGCTGGAAGAGGGAAGAGCCAATTGAGATTTATGCGGTTTAATTTGGACAAAATTAAGTTTTTGCAGTTTGTGTGGGGTTATACGCTGGCGTATTAGGCACAGTAGGGGGGGAGAGACTGAAGGCTGGGGGAAAAGACAAAGTATGGGGACGATAGAGAAGGCGACCCCAGGATGTTCAGTAAGCCAGGCCCGTGCCCCACCAGGAGAAGAATAAGGGTTGGCAGGGGAGGAGACAAGGATGTCTCCTCCTCCCCGCCAGGGGAAAGGGAATAAAGGTACCAAGCAAGGGAGCCCGGTACAGATCGTCATTAGGCAGTAGCACGTGAAGAGTCCAAGCGATATGAACCGGATCTTCTTTGGTGATCATGTTCAATGTAGGAGTCAAATCCAGTCGTAAGGTCATACATGAGGCAAGTCTCGTCATGTAACCTGTTCAGGTCGCCCAGTGTGCATGTTATTAGGATGCTGCCTTGGATCCTGGTGATATCATTTTCTTAGTTCATGCGTTGGCCATTTGGTTTAGCCATCCGAATAATTTGTATCCAATTCATGTCAAGTTCTGTATCAGTTTGTCTGGTTCAGACGTAGGTCTTCCTGGTTGTCAGTTCCCTCGTGAACAAGGCTAGATGATGGTCATGTTCATGGTTGAAGGTTATTTTGGTACAGTTTTCTTGCGTATTCCAGTTTTCTCCAGTCCTAGTTTCGTGATTCATCATCAGTTTCCGGGTGCTGTGCATGGTGGTTTGCTATAAGTGCTCTCCTTCTAGTAAAGAGTTTCTGTGCAAAGATGGTAATGGCTTAGAATCCATGTTCCGAGTCGCGAAGATACTGTTCTATGTTCTGCGGGAAGTAGGTGATAGCAGTGGTGAGCATGCATCGCAGGTCCTCATAGTGGTCGCAGTCGTACATGAGATGTTGTCATGTCTTCTCGCGGCTACAGAGGCAACGGGGATCCTCAATGATTCGGAAGCTAGACAGTTTTGCATTAAATGGCCCGTGCCCCGTGAGCAGGAAGGTGACGTGGAGCTCCAATTGGAACCAACTCGGGGGTTTTCGAAAGACTCTGTTTACGCTCGGGAGGAACTTCTTGGTGATTTCCTCTTTAGTGGACTCTGTCCACCGATCCTGCCATTTCTGTCGGAGGTGGTCGAGCAGTCTGGTTTTTTCAAGCTTCCTGTTGTTGACGAGGTCCAACGTGTAGTTCAGGATAGTACACGGTATTTATTTTGCCATATTATATGTCAGGGCGCATCTAATGATTTCGAAGTTCAGCGGGAGGACTCCCGCCAGAACCTGGAGTGTGTGCGTGCTGACTGTCGAGACAGCTCGTGTGATTGTCAGAATTAATGACCGCTGGATACTGTCCAAGGTTCTTCTATTTACCACCGTGGTTACTTTTTTGTATCAAATTGGTGAAGCATATGTGATGACCGGGATGAAGGTAGATTTATAGTAGAGGGACAGGGTCCGCTTGTTTAGCCCCCAGTCTCTCCTGGTCACTCTTGCGACCAGTGCAGAATATTTCCGTATCTTTTGTTTAATGTACTTTATATGGGGCTGGAAAAACAGATTTTTGTCTATGATGATGCCGAGATATTTGATTTCTGTAGCAAGTTTTATTGTGGTGCCTTGGATTTTCACTTGCGGTAGTCTGGTAAGATCAAGTCTGCCCTTCAGGAGTACTGAGCAGGTCTTACTTGGAGAAATCCGCAGACAATGGATTGTAGCCCAGTTTTGCAGAATTCCTATCGCGTGGTTGGCTTTTTCTTCGATCTGCGCTCGTGAATCAGCAGCAACAGTTAGTATCAAATCATCGGCGAAGGCCTGGGCGCCGACTTCGCCAATATCAAGGGCCAGAAATTCATCTAAAATCATATTCCATAACAGGGGTCCTAGGACAGAGCCCTGAGGGCACCCCCAGTGGATTTGTCTGGTTAGCTTCCTATACGGTGCATGTACTTCGATCGTTCTCTGTTTTAGATAACTCCTGATTGTGTTATACAGGTTTAGAGGCACTCTAAACCTGTATAACATTTCTCTTCTCAGGTTTTCAATGTCGGGGATCCATCAGGGCATCATAATCCACTGCAGGATGAAGGCCTCTCCAGCAACTTTCCAGTTCCTTCTGTTTTATGCAATGGCCTAACATTTCTCTTCTCAGGTTTTCAATGTCGGGGATCCATCAGGGCATGGCGCCTGGCTTTGGCGTTTTCCTTTTCATTGCCTGTTCGCTAACTGTTGTGATGATTTCAGTTACTTTTCTTTGCAGGTCATTTGCCTCTCTGGGTCGACTCGCAGTACGTTCATCATCATCATCATCATCATCAGCCATTTTCAATCCACTGCAGGATGAAGGCCTCTCCAGCAACTTTCCAGTTCCTTCTGTTTTATGCAATGGCCATCCATTTACTACCCACAAACTCATGAATTTCATCTATCCATCTTCGCCGTTGTCTTCCAGGTTTCTTCTAGCTCCTCTTGGATACCATTCTGTTATTTTCTTAGTCCATCTGTCTTTACTTGAGTTTGCTGCCTAATGCATGTGTTTCACTTCTTATCTAACAGTCTGATTCCCAGTATAATTCGTTCCATTCTTCGCAGTGTAGTTCTCAGCTTCTCTTCCATTCTTTTGGCGAGTGCCCAAGTTTCACTTCCATAAGTCATGGTGGGAAGTATACATTGGTTCATTATTTTGCGTTTCAGACAAATTGAGATATTGCTCCTCAGTATGTGACTATATTTCCTGAATGCTATTCCATCCAAAATTTATTCTTCTCTTGACTTCCAGCCATTTATTTATTACAGCTAATAACTTGTCCCAGATAAGTATATGACTCCACCTTTTCAGTTACTGCTCCTTCAATCATTATGTCCCTTTCTGTGGCATACTTGTTCATCATTACTTTTATTTTAGCCATAATCATCTTTAGTCCAAAATCCTTACTAACTGTGCATAAATGATTAAGATTTTCCTCTAATTCTTTGGGATCGTGGCTTATTTTGACCATAATGTCATCTGCAAATCGTAAATGGTTTAGATACTCTCCATTCACATTGACTCCTTTCTGCGACCAGTCTAATCTTCTGAAAGCTTCCTCAAGGGCAGCAGTAAACAGCTTCGGAGATATTGTGTCTCCTTGTCGAACTCCTGTCTCGATTTTAAATTTCCTACTGTCTTTGTCTAGTCTAATAAAGGAGGTAGTGTTCTCATATTTTCTTCAAAATCATAATATACGGGGTATCTATGTTTTGTCTTTCCAGTGCCCGAAACATTGCCTTATGCTGTATGGAGTCAAATGCCTTTTCATAATCCACAAATCCAAGTATAACGGTGTTTTATATTCGTTTGCTTTCTCCATTAGCTGTGATATTACGTGAAGGTGATCCATAGTTGAGAATCCTGTCCTAAAGCCAGCTTGCTCTTTTGGTTGCGTCTCATCAAGTATTCTTTCTAATCTGTTAGTAATGACCCTTGTGAACAACTTATAGATGTTGGATAGCAAGCTAATTGGTCTATAATTTCCAATTTCTGATTTATCTCCTTTCTTATGCAGCAAAACTATGATTGCATTATTCCACTGCTTAGGCATCACACCTTTTCTAATGCACTTTGTGAAGAGGCTTGCCAGTTTTTGTGTTATGTCTCTTCCTCCCAATTTTAACAACTCTACAGTAACTTCATCTCCCCCCGGGGCTTTCCGATTCTTCATTTTCTTCAATGCATGTTCTACCTCATCAGGAAGAATATCGGGTATGTCGTATGTGTTGCTAATTTGCGATCCATCTTCCCCACTGCTGGCATCATCCCCTCGCTCCTTGTGTAATTCTCTATAGTAGTCTTCTGCTATTTGAATTATGCCTTCTCTGCTGTTTATAAGTACACCATCGCTATTCTTCATTTGAAGTATTATTTGTCTTTCTGTATTACTGCTCATGGCTGCTGATTTAAGTCCTTTGTTTTCCCTTAATGCTTGTTCTACTTTTCTTGTAATTTTCTCCTTGTCAGTGTTTATCTTGCTCTTCATTTGTTGCCTTTGGTTCATCATAACAAATGTTTCTTGACTAATTGTGTCTTCTTTGGATTTATTTTTCCCTATAGGTTTCTTGGGGTTTATCACTTTCAGAAAGTTGTAATATTCCTCGTCGATATCTTGGTCCTGAGCAGTCTGCAGAAGCTCAAACGTGTTCTTAAGTTCCAGTACATACTGCTTTTTCTCGTATTCTGTTATCTCAAAGACCTTTGTATTATTTACTCGAGTCAGTTTTTTCCTTTCCTTTCCTACATCTATATCAAGTGTACATCTTACCATTCTGTGATCACTTCCAACATTTACCTTATTCAGAACGGTAACATCATTCACGATATATCTTCTGTTAGTGAGGATGAAGTCGATTTCATTAGTTGTTAATCCATTTGGTCTCTTCCATGTCCACTTGATGACTATAGTAGTCTTAGACAGTTTTTAAATTCTGTACAGTGGGACCAACTGATGATGTTACCAACAGCGAATTCTAAGCGGGAAGCATTCAAGGAATTAATAGTGGAAGCTACTAAACGTTTCATACCTATTAAGAAATATTATTCAAGGTTTAGGCCTAAATGGTTGTCAAATGAACTAATGAGACCCGTGGCAGAGAATAAAAATGCATGGGATGCATATAAAATATCAGGCGACACAGAAGCCTATGATATATATAAGCTCTCTGTAATCAAGTCACAAAGGAGGTTAGGCAGGCGAAGGCAGATTACGAGAAATCTTTGGCAAAGGATGCTAAGAAAAACAGCAAGGATTTTTTTACTTATATAAACTGTAAAAGGAAGGGGATGAATCTGATTGGTCCACTTGATATCGATGGTTCGACTGTTGATGATCCTGTTCAGATAGCAAACAAATTGAATGAGTATTTTGCATCTACATTCACACATGTGGAGTTATTAAGGTTTGAAAATGCCACAAGGTTATAAAATTGTAACAGGGTGCTTAATGATTTTGTAATAACTGAGAACAAAGTGGGGGAGAAATTGTTGATGTTAAACATAAGAAAGGCACCTGGGGGTGGATGGGATTTATCCAGTTATATTAAAGGAGGCGGCAAAGGAAGTAAACAAACCCTTAGCCATAATTATGAGAGCATCCTTGGACTCAGGGGAGGTCCCAAAGGACTGGAGATGTACAAATGTGTCCCCAATTCACAAAGGGGGATCGAAGGGTGACACGAGTAATTACAGACCAATTAGTTTAACTTCTGTTCCGGGTAAAATAATTGAGTCACTGGTTAAAGATGCATTGCAAGATCATCTAGACAAGACTGCAGCAATAATTCAGACACAGCATGGGTTTGTTAAAGGAAAGTCTTGTTTGACAAATTTGATTGGATACCATGATGTGGTTACAAAGGAACTGGATGCAGAAAATAATTTTGATATCACATATTTGGATTTTAGGAAAGCTTTTGACACTGTTGCGCATGGAAGACTACTGTACAAATTGGAGCAGAATGGTATTAAGGGTAAGTTGCTACAATGGATAAAAGAATGGTTGAGTGGGAGAAGACAGAGAGTTGTAATCAATGGGTGCTGCTCTTCGTGGACTAATGTTATTAGTGGAGTCCCACAGGGTTCGGGTTGGGTCCACTGTTGTTTTCTATATTTATCAATGATATTGATGAAGGTATATCAGGCTTAGTATCGACGTTTGCAGATGATACAAAAGTTGGCAGGGTTTTTAATGACAGTAATGGCAGTGTGCTACTGCAACAGGATCTAGAAAATTTGGGCAGATGGGCTGAGAAGTGGCAACTGAAGTTTAACATTCACAAATGAAAAGTACTGCATATGGGTAGAAGTAACCCCAGGGAAATGTACCAACTGTGTGATACTACACTTAAGGTGGTAGAAAATGAAAAAGACCTGGGAGTAATTGTCCAGTCAGATATGAAGTTTTCTGAGCAATGCAGACAGGCTGCCAGTACAGGTCATGGGGTGTTGTCAATGATATATAGGAATTTTGTTAGCATGGAAAAGGAAGTGATTGTCCCTCTGTATAAGGCAATGGTCAAGCCACGTCTTGAGTACTGCGTGCAGGTCTGGAGGCGTCATTTTAGGAAGGATGTAGATTTACTTGAGCGTGTACAGAGAAGGGCAACAATATTGGTGAGGGGAACGAAGGGACTCTTACCAAGAGAGGCTTAAGTTCTGCAAATTGCAGTGGCTGGAGACTAGGCACCTGCAAGGTGTTCTGATTGAGGTGTGCAATGCCTTGAATGGGTTGAGCACGCTGAATTCTGATGGGATTCTTCCACTTGTTCAGATTACCAACCTAAGGGGGCATAAATTGATATTGAAGAAGGACAGATGTAGAATAGATGTGCGGAAATTTGCCTTTAGCCAGCGTGTTGTTAATTGCTGGAACAAATTTCCACCTGTCGTTGTGGAAGTTGATATGTTAAATAAATTTAAGGAGGAACTGGACAAATATTTAGAGGGGATTGTTTTGTAATTTTTTATTTATTATTATTTTTTTTTTTTTGGCTGATTCTGCATAAGCTCATACGCTTGCTTTCTTGCATCACATGCCACTACTACTACTACTATTTTCTGTTCACCCTTTTCTTAAAAAAAAAGTGTTCATTACTGACAATCCTTGAGATTCTGCAAATTCCACAAGTCTTCCACCTCTTTCATTTCTTTCACCAATTCCAAAATTCGCTGTAGTTCCCCTTTCTGCGCTGTGTTGTATTTTTCCAACCTTAGCATTGAAGTCCCCCATATAATAGTGTAGTGGGTTTTCTGCTCATCTAGAAGACTCTCAATTTCGGTGTACATTTCTTCAACCTGGTAATGCTCCCCAACCTCAGCAGTGAGTTTTTCCTTGAAAGTTTCCCAATTTGCCATATTAACTGCGAAGCGGTTTAGTGATGTTTTTATCATCGGGGTTTTACTGAGTTGGTTCTGTATCTGGTATGTAATCACTCTGTGGTCGGACGCGGTCAGGAGTCTTGGACCGTCCAGTGTTTAATGTATCGGGCGACTTTCGCAGTTGCGAGTGATACATCTATTGTGGCCTTCCACAGAGTGTTACAGAAAGTTGGCAGCTGGCATGGCAGGTTGAGGATCTCAAATGTAGTGTTTGCCAAGTGATCTTCCAGGATCTGGCCATTTCTCGTGGCTCTCCTATCTGGGATCATGCTGTGCCAGGCCGGGGTGCCGCAGTTTACATCAGCCTCTATGATGATTCTCTGATTAGGCAATGTGTTCAAGAGGATCTGGAGATATCTAGGGTTATATTCTTCGTGTGTAACCTGTTAGCAGGGAATTTAACTGATTATTCCGTAAATTTTCTCAGTATTTAAATATTTATAGGAATTTTAAAGCGTTCTTCGCCGACCTCCTGGAGTACTCTACGGATCTCTAGGGTACGTTGACTCCAAATTGAGGTCTCATTCTACATTACAAAAAAAAATAATAAAAAATTAAAAAAAAGTTTCTCCTCCTGAATTTGTTTTCCCGACAGTTTTTCATGGGTTTGAAGCTGTCTAACCAGGAGGAGACCCCATATCATCTAAGATGGGCGTTTGAGAATCAGATTGGTGTTTCGGACATCTTGAGTGTAATCTCAGAGGTGTCCTTACTTTCTTGGGGTGTAACCTGTTAGCAGAGAACTAGTTTTATATCTACTGAACGAACGAGGTGGGCTACTAATATGAGACTACGCCAACGAAATTGGATAAAGTATTAGCTGAAACCTTTTTACTATGGTAGGATGAAGCAATAGAGACACATACTAGCTGAAACGTCATCCAGGTCAATAAGGTTCCTGCTGTGCCTGTCAAGGAACAGAACATACAGTGTTCAATATGATACCAGAAGAATGAAGTCGATATGATATCAGTATGGCAGGGATCGCAGAAACCAAAGGGGCAAATACAGATGAATTGCAGCTAAACAATAATTACGTATTAATTTATTATGGAAGTAAGATGTATTGCAAGGAATGTAATACAATTTAAAGCTTTTAAACTAGTTTGGAATAAAGTTTAATTGGCTGGAAAGTTAAGATCATTTAACATGGAAAGTTGTGTGAAGAAATTTTTCTATGCATAGGCCCAAGTGAAGGCAATAAAGAAGATTTATTTATTTAGAACTGTTCTTTATTTAGTAGTAGCTTCTATTGCTAAATGAAGAACTGCTAATGACAAAGAAAGAATAGCAACAGTAAAATCTACAAAAAATCTGTGCAAACCAAGCACTTTTGATTACATATATTATAAACTTTTGTAAAATGATAAGAGAAGTTTACCTCAATATAGTACGTAGAACACTTCCCTATGATACTCTCCAGAAATTAAAACGAAAAATTGAAAATCTTACATTAGAGTAACAAATAAAAATCAATTTAACACAATTAAAAATCAATTTAACGCAATTAAAAATAAGAAAATTAATTAAAAGAATTTCACGAAAAAATTGCAAAACGATTTTCCTTCCTGAAGCTGACAACACTTTTCGACCGTATGTCGTGATCACAGGAACGAAAATTACCGAATAGGGGTGAGCATGGAACTTAAGTAGGGATTATTTGTCTTCGCGCATTCGCATAAAAGCCCACGAATCGGAGATCAGATATGGCCAGCGAACATTAACAGAATTCTCATGTAATTTAATTTCTACGGTTTAGCCTATAAATGCCTATAAATATTCTACGACGGAATCTGCTTTGGGCTCAGAAATACAAATATTAAGCAGCAGATTCTTAAACAGGGGTTATCCCCTTGCTACAATAAACCGAATTAGGTTACAAGCTAAGGATAGGATACAAAATACTACACCAACCAACAATAGTAATATCAAAAAATACTTTATTTCTGTCCCATATGTTGAACAGTGGCACAACAGCTTAACAGATTCTTTAAAGATATCTAATTTAAAATTGTGGCCAGGCCAATACGGAAACTACACAATATACTGAACAATCGCTCAGTCCTTTTCTCGTTCGCTACACAAATTAATGACCTGGTATACAACATTTCTTGCGGTGATTGCGACTCGTCTTACCAAGGTTCTACGCGGTTTCTTCTGAATTTTCGTGTTAATCAATACGCGGTCTCAGTTCGTGCTTCTCGTTCGGCAGCATATCCATGCCGTTAATGAAAAACGTACATTTTTATTCAACGAGGCCAAAATACTCAAGTGTCCAACGTAATTATCCGAGACTATTAATTGAATAAACCGTCGAAATTAAATTACATGAGAATTCTGTTAATGTTCGCCGGCCATATCTAATCTCCGATTTGTGGGCTTTCACGTGAATGCGCGAAGACAAATAATTCCTACTTAAGTTTCATGCTCATCCCTATTCGGTAATTTTCATTCCTGTGATCACGACATACGATCGAAAAGCGTTGTCAGCTTCAGGAAGGAAAATCTTTTTGCAATTTTTTCGTTAAATTCTTTTAGTTAATTTTCTTATTGTTAATTGCGTTAAATTGATTTTTAATCATTTGTTACTCTAATGTAAGATTTTCGATTTTTTCATTTTAATTTCTGGAGAGTTTCATACGGAAGTGTTCTACTTACTATATTGAGATAAACTTCTCTTATTATTTTACAAATATTGATATCAACGTAGAACGTATTGAGCATTACAGCTCTGGTTCATACTATCTATATATTACAAACATATTTCAACATAACAGTGGTCACAACTTTTTTTTATGAATGAGGCATAATAACTGAAACAAGAAAAACATAGATGACTATTATTTCACAAAAGATCTTAAACAACTGTTGAAGATATGAGTATTGTGGAGGATTTGAGATTAAGAGTGATCATTATTTCGTATTGAGAAAATTAAAAATAGCAGTTGGTGCCAAAAATAAGAGTTGTAATTATGGAAGCCTCTTGTTCACTTAAATGGAATTTCTGATGCTGACATCAGAAATTCCAAATAAGAAATTTAATGGAAGCTGCAAAAGAGGTATTTGGAGAAAAGGTGAGCAAGAGATTTTTTGGCAGGACTGGAGAAAAGTGATTATAATCACTGTGCTTGACAGCGCAGACAGAATTTGTTGATAAAAAAAAAAAAAAAAAAAACTGTCGTATTAGGGTCACCGAAGATTGAACTTTGTTGATAGTGAATTTAAATTTCCTTAAGTTTTCATGTACATAAAGTCTCGGATTATTTCGAATTACGATGATTCTGTACAACGCCGTTTTTAATTTAAAAATTTTATTTTCTAAATATAAAAAATTTCTCTTTCCTTTTTTCTTAAAGAACAAAATTTCAACGTCAGGGCCTCGCTTGTTTTTGACAATGTTACTACTGGCCATCCTGGTAACAATAAAGACCTGGATGACAACATAAGTCATTTTCACGACAACAAATGTAATCGCTGTATTACAACTGATACACCCAGTGGTGATAGCGACATTCCCGGCGATAAGTGATCACCGCGACACAACGAACGGCCAGGACCAGCCACGGTACTAGATTCAGGAGGAGATACAGTATTAAGAAGTCTGTAGAGAACATTGCAGTAGCATGGGAAGGAAAGTACTTGAACTATACGATTAATTCAATCACTGTCTGGAGTTGTTTCTCGTGGTTTGGACTTCAACCATTGGTTGTTGTTTCTAGGACATTGAATGCCTGGATTATATTGACATGTTACACAATTCTACTTTTCCTATATTGTGGTTAGCGGTATGGAGAGGAATCCCTTTTCTGTTTCAGTATGATTTTAAAGTTTAGTTTGAAGAGACGCGCATGTAAGAGCTTCATTAGCCTGCCGATAGCTGAACAGAGCAGTCAATCAGACTGCTCTGTTCAGCTATCGGCAGGCTAATGAAGTTAAATGTTTTTCTAATGGTTTGTCTAACAAATATTAGACAAATATGCGCGAAGTCTTGATAACGTTCTGCGTCATGTGTGTGTGTGTGTGTGTGTATGTGTATATATATATATATATATATATATATATATATATGTATATATATACGTTAAAACGCAGTTTCATTTTAATCACATTTTTGCACGCGCCTGAATAAATGAGACTAGAGTTAAATTACGTTAAATATTATGCTTCTACTACCGCGTTGTTTCAAATTGTATCATTATGGTGAATTAAAGAAACTGGGTGTTATCTCATAGATATCTAACTAGGTGAACTGAAGATAATTTAGAAACCCGTTGTGGGGCGCGTGGTAAGATAATCTCGTTTTAAATTGCAAGTATAATCATTTCTATGTAGTTATAAGAGTCAGGCATATTTTCCTACGATATCTAAATATTTTTTTTATCCACCCTCGGTAGCTCTTGGAAGCATGATGAACATTATTTGTGAGCATCTTTAAGATGGTTTATTTTTATTTCGAAGAAATGAAAAAGCAGTGATTTTATTTAGGTAAGCGGACAACGTCTATTCTTTTGATAATTTCCCGGTAGAAAGCTTCTATGAAAGTTGACCTGAACCCAAGAGATTCTCTCCACGGATTTCATTAAAGCGCATCATTCATCACGAACCAGTTCTCTGTAAACGTGTAGTTATGTGAGTGAGCAACACAGGTAATTGGACACATAAAAACTGGCTCTTGGTCCAACCTCTCCTCCTTTTCATCTCTTTCGTTCTGTTTTCACCACATCATATTTTCCAAATTTGGGATCTTCTGCTTCTATCCTATAGGTGTAAAATGTAGGCAATAAAACCCACGTTCTTTATGGAGCAGAAATTTTTGTATGAGAAATGGCGTTTAATCATGCTTTTGACTCAAAGGAAACAGGTTTGAAAAATGGCTGAAAGGAATAAGAATTTTAAAAAATAAGCATATTTCATTGAGAATTGAGTTCACTTGTACAGTATGTCTACCGCATTACAAAATTTTTAAGATATTTACAGCATTTATATCCAACTATTCTTAGATGAATATAAAATGTTAGGAAAATACAAGTACAGTACTATAGACTGATCAAAATGGTTATTTTTTATGTTTGGTCACGAACAATCTTTTGTTAGATAAATAACTGTACTACTAATTGGAAAATTGTAGTGGAAAATCGGATGGCTCCATCCGCAAAACTGATCAAAGCGGCCATCTTTGTAAAGAGTGAAGGTGGAGTGGGGGGAGGACTCACATTGAAGAATCTTCTGCTATGCAAGTGGTAGTTTTATACCCTCTGTGTAAATTGTGTGCTTTCTCTGGTCAGTAGGTCTGTTTTGGACCTAAAAACTCAAGTTACTGGGAGAAAACCTTGCTTTCCCTCCACCCTCCAAAAACTGGTTAACTTGGCCAAAGTATTCTTCTGATGAACAAAACAAAAACAAATTATGATATTACAGTCCCCTATAAATGATTACATCTACCCATATATTTATTTTGTCTGTAAATTGCGTGTGTTCTCTGGTCGATTTTCCTGTTTGCTGGACGAAAAAACTCCAGTTCTCGGAGGAAAGCCTTGCTGAGACCGACAAACTCAGCCACGGAGTGAAAAAGCCCACTAAAGTTCCTTGCGTCATCGACGGGATTCGAACTCGGGCCTTTTTCACTCTGTGTGGGGAGGACGGTGACGATATCACTGTGCTACACGCCCAGCCTCTTCTAATGAAGACATGTGGACATATGTATGTGTAATGGGCGGCACCAAGAACATCTGTTCAACTCCGCCTCGTTTCTCTGTAAGAACAGTATCACTACAAATGGGCTAGATATGTATATGACGTAGGTTTGTGTGTATTATGTGTGTTCTGTTGTGTCTGGCCGCTTGGCTACCCAGAAGCATCAGTCACCTGGACAGATGATTCTGGACACTCGTCCACACCACGGGAAGGTGGGCTAGTCCCAGTAAAACACGTACTGTCTCAAAAGAGACGCTGATCCACCTAGTGTTGCCAGAAGGTGGGCCAGGATCCTCTGGGGGCCCATTCCAGAGGGAGGAAAGGGAGAAAAAAAAAAAAAAGGCACCACCCATGGTGCAGTTTATGAAGAAAAAAAATAAAATGAAAATAAATAAATAAATAATAAAAAAAATTAAATAAATAGAAAAAAAATAATAATTAAATAAAAGGAAAAAAGAAAAAAAAAAATAATAATAATACAATAGATGGATAAAAAAAAACTAGTGATACTGATTAAGAAAACAAAATAAAAAAAAATAAAAATAAATAGACAATAAATTTCAATAAGACCATATCTAAATGGCAAATGAAGCAGGAAAAAAATAAAAATAAATAAATAATAAAATAAAAAAAATTATTTGGTGCGTTAAAAAAAAAAAAGAAAAAAAAAAGACAGCTGCACCGGATTAACTAACTCCAGGCAGAAAGCGACGGAAAAAAAAAAAATAATAAAAAAAATATATTAGATTGGCAAACTCACTCTTAGAAGTGCATTTTCTTGCTATTTAATCCACCATAAATATTGTTTAGGTAAATTCGCCATACAAACAAAATGAGAAGAAACATCTGATAATAAAATAATTAATATTTTAGCTTTTTAAATATTTTTGAAAGATTTTTTTTCCGTCTTGCAGTGCTGGAATACAGAATTCGTATTGCTCTGTACGAAAGTATTGCTCTGTCCACTTTATATTCTTTTAAGGAAACATATTTCGTGCGTGATAAGGAAACTAGCAAACCATACCAAACCGTTCTTGTTAATTCTTTGCAATAATAAGTACAGTATGGGCCTCAAATCGCGCTGCAATTTGAAGTGAAGATAATTTGTTTCAGGAGGAAGGTTGTTCACTGGAATTTTAATTACCATGGATACCTCGACTTGCCGGAAAAAAATCAAACTTGTTGCCATCTGTTCAACGTGAATTCGAGAGAGAGAGACCTTCTGGCCTTAGTTGCTTTAGTATTTAATATTTACCATTACTTTAATATTTACCAAATAAATAAGTATAAATTTATTGCTGCGGTACCCTGTTGCAAACCCAAGCTTTCCGTGGAATCTCAATACGTTTAAAAACAGTATACATCTATAAATTAAATAACAAATTAGTAATAAAAAATTTGCAGATTGCAGAATTTCAAGGTTTCTTGGGACAGTTTAAGAACATCATCTAAAAGAATTAAGATAGTCATTCTTAGCTTTATAAATAAAGCCACCTTATGGGCATTTTTATCTTCGTAAATGAATACGTGGAAATTGTTTTTCCTGTTTTCATATAGCATGTGATGGTAGGCGTCACATGCTATACTGGAATACGAATTCCAATAAATCTACGATGATAAATTAAAAATTCTTCCGTGGAAGAAATTTATCATTTGTATGGCTAAAATAGCTGAGCGAACAGTGATATCCTTGCCAAGAAACGTGACATGTAATCAAATGAAAAAATTCCATGCGATGTGCTGTTTAAAGCCAGTAAATGATGGGAAAATATGAGAGTGGCGCTTTCAGGTATTGACTCTATAGATATTACATAATCATTACTTAGGCATTTCATGCATATCTGAAAAGTGAATGATCACTAAATTTGACCTTCAGTGGCCTCACGAAGTAACTTTAATGATTATTTTATCCATTGATTTATTGTGGATATCATCTGAATCATACTGACATATAACATCTCCGATCGTTTCGGACTCTGCTTCTAACGTGAAAGCAAATGGACATATATGGATACATAATTGCGCGTTCCTCCTTTATTTCAGTTGCTTTCATTATAACACCATTAATAATAAGTAGACAGCCTTGGCTTCCTTCGGAGCAAAACAGATGCGTGCCTCCTGAGAGGAAGTGTGATTTGCTAGGAGGTGACCCCAAGGTGGAAACAAAGTACTTGTTAGTGACAACCGCAGCGCGAGCAGTGATTAAATCAGCGTAGGTAATGTGGTATCTGCTCGGTGTTATTGCCGAGGTAGAACTAAAACTTTTCAATGGAGAGTAATAAACATCACGAATTACTGAGCAGTAGTAATTATGCATGATCTGCTGACTTCTTGTTGCTTGATATCTCTATGGCAATCGCTGGCCGCTTCAAACTTTACAGGAACAATGCAGTAATAGGAAGGAAAATAGAGATAAAACAACACGAAGGAAGGATAGATGAATTCTGTATAATCCAGAATTTTCTGGATTATACAGAATTCATGTCCTTAAACTATGGAATCCAGAACGACAGGCCCATTTATTTTCAACTTGAAGGAAACCATATAAAATAAAATAAGGAAGAAAGCGGATGATGAAGAAATGGAAAAGGGCAGAGATGCATTGATTCACGATATTAAATAGCTCATTTCAGGATTCAGTTAATTTTTCGCCTAGTGTTGAGTAAAATTTCGAGTAAAATATATCTGATATCATATGTAAAAATGCAATTCCAACTCTCAGGTAGTTTTTATCTTGAAGTTGTTGTTGTTGTTGTTTGGTTTTTAGGAGCATTAGCAACTAAGGCCATAGTGCTCCAGGGATATGCGGTGGTCATTCCCAGACCTTTCCGCATCCTCCGTATTTGGTGGTCACGGGCTCGAACCCCGGTCTAATCAAGAATCGTGTGATTACGCACTGCCGCTTATCTTGAAGTACACTGCACTGACCTTAATAATCCGGACGCCTGCATATCTACGAATAGCTTTTATTTAAAGAAAAAGCCTTTATGACAGCTTCTAGTCTATGTGGAACATTCTCTACTAGTTTTTTTTTTTTTATTTATTATAGATATCCACCGATATTTGCGCCATTCGTCCTTCAACGCTGCGACCAGTTCATCTGTTTTTTGAGTAGTCTGTCCTCACATGCATTCGACGATCCAATTCATCTCAGAGGTTCTCTATAAGATTGAGGTCAGGGCTCTGGGCTGGCCATTCCAACATTTCGACGCTCATACCCTCAAGCCTTCACAACGCGTGCAGCATGATATGGAACGTTTTCCTGCTGACACAGGTATGGACCTTCCCCTACATTCTGCCACAACGTAGAACACATTATTGTCTAAGACGTCTAGATAGACCGCAGCACAGCATTCATAGTTTTGTACAAAAACAACCAATTGTCCCACTCCGAACTATGGAAAACAGACTCAGACTATCACGCTGCCTCCACAAAACTTCATACTAAATGCTTTCCAAGCCAGAAAGGAAATTGCAATTATTTATGCTGATATAAAAGCAGCCTTTGATAGTCTGGATGTACATGCCTTACTTCATCTGCTCCAACACTCCTTCCAAATAAAATGAAATTTGCTGAAGTTCCTACAGGCCCTACTTACTTGTCGGTCCATTTATTACCATACAGACAGTCACATCCTCCAATGCCAACTCCATGCAAGAGTTCTGCAGGGTGGAGTCTTATCTGGACTCCTCTTTACCGCCATGATGATCCCATTCTGCAAGGGTAGAGATGATGTATGCACTTACGCAGACGATATTAAGATCCTAACACCCATCCAACCATTCATGACCAATAGTGCGTTGTGTGACCAGATTAATTAAAAGCTTCTGAGCTTATTCGTGTACTTAGATAAATTTGGCTTGGCCCTAAATCCGCAGAAGACTGTAATCACGGTATACTCGCTCAAAAAATCGCCTATGCTCGTACACCTGAAACTTAATGGCAAACCTATCCCATTTGTTGAGACGCATAGAGATCTGGGAGTAACATTTGATACGAAACTTACGTTCAAGTCACATATTGACCTGATTGTAAAGAAAATGAACTACTTACGTTGGGCAACAAAACAGCACCTCTTGCACGTGAAACAGACTACAACAACCGCACAATATTTAAGAACCACGGTGTATTCGGCCATTTTGTATGGCGCCGAATTATGGGCGTCAGCCACCCCTACCCACATTAGGAGAATATATGCGAGTGAATTATTCTGGCTGCTGAAATGGGCAAACCATAAGCACCATCTCCCTCAACAGTTAAGGACCACGCATTATGAACAGCTTAAACTGCAGCGTTTACCTGACATCATTGCCTGGATGATTAATAACCACAATCAAAATGATGACTGGCACGATGCTTCAGGCAGCTTTGTGAGTGGCACATCCTGCCATCTGCATTGAAGCACCAAATCCTTGAGAATGAAGACCAACAGACCGAAGATGGCCGACAGGTTTATACCCGTCAGTGCGTTAGAATCAATTGAGTGCCTAACACGTATCGGAATTGACCTATAATGCTCATAGAAGATCCGAAATATAGGAAACAAACCGCAGTATGTTTTGCTGAGGCTACTGTTGCCTAGTAGTTGTGTGAATTTCTGTCAAGAACTGTGTGTATACAATTGAATAGTGTATATCTCGCACAAGTTGATTCAGTGGATGTGATGTTAAGATGAACAAAAGTTTATCTTAACATCACATCCACTGAATCAACTTGTGCGAGATATACACTATTACAATTGCCAGGACTCTAGACAGAAATGTAGTGATGAGTAATTCAGTTTATATTTCATGTTTTCGTGTATATTTTACCTTTCTTGTATATTTTATTAGCCATTCTATTATTTTTCATTTTATGATAATCCCCTGGCATTTTCTGCCGTGAAGGGAATTTGTCTCTTACCAATGTACACCTATATTTTATATTTGGTAGGACAAATAAAGATTTATTTATTTATTTATTGTGGGGATGATAAAATTGGCCAGGTAGCTTTTTCCGGCCAACCGCCACCCAGGCACGACCGTCAGACTAGAAGACCATGTATCGTGACTAACTCCAGAGCACAACTGGTCCTTGGTCCAAGAAAGGCACTCCTTACACAGCTTGACGGCGTCTGGCATTAGATGATGATTACTTGTTTGGGGATGACTGCACGACCATGGTAGCCCATATCATGCAGTGTCCTGCGCACTGCATGAAAAAAATTATTTTAGGGTAGCCCGTAATTGAATGCATTAACCCGTATTTGTGTCTGTAAGTTGCGTGTGTTCTTTGGTCGATTTTCCTGTTTTGCTGGACGAAAAATCCCCAGTTTCTGAGGAGAAAAACCTTGCTATCTACGCCTGAGACCGACTAACTCACCCACGGAGTGAAAAAACCCATTAAAGTTCCTCGCGTCATCGACGGGATTCGAACCCGGGCCTTTTCCATCCTGTGTGGGGAGGACGGTGACGATACCACTGTACTACTCGCGCAGACTTCGTTGTACTGGTGCTAGCATGTGTGTCACAATCGTCACGTACAGACCGATTACTTTTGTGGCACCTTATATGTTAAGGTGGCGCCTAATCTATTAACTCCGCTGATCACGGCATCTTTCATTTACAATCATACTACTGTCTCCTCTAAGGCCTACGAGCATATTTATAGTTTTCTGTCACATGGTGTTTGGATAGGACGTGACCAACTATCAACAGAGGAGGGTGTCTGGATATTACCATATGTGTCCAGAAATTGAGCATATGTGAGGGCAGAGTACTTCGCCTACCACAAGCCCAGTAAAATTACTGTACATTGGGACATTCTTTATAAGCAATTAGGGAGAACTCTCTCTCTCTCTCTCTCTCTAAATAGGTTTAGAGAGAGAGAGAGAGAGAGAGACAGCTCGTTAAACAGCTTTCATTGACTGTTCATCCATAAATCCTTACGATATACTAGTTAATGCAAAAAAAAAAGAAGTTCGGTGCCATATTATGGCTAGGGCTTGTATTTCAATTATATTAGAGATTGTATTTCAATTTAAAATATTCTTGTGAATATGCGCTCAATAGCTGAAATGAAACCAGCCATCAAACAAGCTAATGTGATGCGTTCAGTGTGTGAATCTCCAACATATAGGAATTATTTCGTGAGGAGATTTACTTACCAAGATAGCTGATGTACCTCATCTAGAAAGTTGGCTCTCTGAGACAGCTAGCCAGTGGCATTCATCACCATATCAGAGAAGCTACTCTTTGTGTAGTAAGATCACACATTAACAAAGTGTTACTGACATTGTGATGTTACATATTTTACGTTCATATCTTTTAATTTCGTCAATGATCTGGAAATCGTACTGTGAACAGATTCAGATAATCGATAACTACAAAGCTGAGTTTTTTTTGTTTTTCAGAAATTGAGCATATGGAAAGTGCGGAGAAATTGCAGCTCCTGTTCTAGAGACGTTCAGGAACCTGTTTCACGTGTTAATAAATGTGTTTGAAGCCCATCCACTTCATACAAACTGTTTTCAATATAAAACGTTTCTGAAGAGCGGTAGAACACATTATTAATGGTGATTTGTTGGGTGGTTTCGTTGCTTCAACCTAAATGACATTAAGTTGCTCAAAGGCCAAAAGGTCACGATTAAGGTTTTGTTTAATTTGACGAGGGCGAGAGCAGCTAGTCAGTGGCACTGGCCACTTTAAATAAATGAATAAATTTTCTGTTTATACTCCGGCATGACAACCAAGTCAGTAGAGTTTACAATAAATCGTCAATACGAATATTTATCGTATTTAGTAGTCACGGGCTTGAACCCCGGTCCTCTCAAGGAACGCGTAGCTATGCACCCTCGCTCCTTTGTGTAGCGTACGGTTACATGTTGTTAACAAAGTGTTACTGATGTTTTGTGATGGTAGGTCCATTTTCAGTCCTAGCGCCGTCAGTTCTTTGAAACGTGACGGAGTGGTTAGGTATAACGCGCAAAACTGCTCAATTTCATATCATGTCGCAGACGATCAAAGGAACTTAATTTTGTATATTTATCTCCGGATAGGGTATCATGCAAGGAACTCAATAAAACAAAGGTGATATGCAATTTTGTACTGCACTGTGAAGAGCCTGAATCAGTTGGATCTTTTGCATAGTAGCATTAATGCCCTCGTGGGTAGCACAGTTGGTAGAATCACCGTCCTCCCCCACACAGCTTGGAAAAGACCTGAGTTCGCGGCTCGTCGGTGACGGGAGAAATTTTTAATGGCCTTTTTTCACAAACTTGGCTGAATTAGTCGTCTCAGGCGAGGGTAGCATGTTTTTTTTTCTCCCGGAAACTTGGGTTTTTATTCCAGCAAACAGAAAATCGATCACAGAACACACGTAACTTACAGACAGTATGCACAGAGCAATATGGCCTTAGTCACTGATGCTCCTAAAACTCTACAAGAGCAACAACAACAATCAGCATTAATATTAGTATTGTCGTATGGCGCATGGAGGCAAGCTTATCTAGCATCAGCGAGGGGAAAAAAATACTTGCCTATCTCATTTGTCCATCTTCTCTAATTTGTCTGGTTTTTCCTTAGTCAGCGTGGGTACCACAGTGGTATCGTCACCATCCTCCCCACACCGGGTGGAAAAGGCCCGGATTCGAATCCCGTCGATGACGCGAGGAACTTTAATGGGCTTTTTTCACTCCGTGGCTGAGTTAGTCGGTCTCAGGCGTAGTTAGCAAGGTTTCCCACCAGAATCTGGGATTTTTCGTCCAGCAAAACAGAGAAATCGACCATAGAACACACACAATTAACAGACATATGAGGCACAGCACGGCAGATGAATTTAATTATTCGGGTGGCCTAAAAATAAGTTTTGTTTTTTTTTAATTCTTCCTTAAATTTATTCAAACCACACACACCGACGTTAACCACAATAGATCAAACTTTGTTCCTACAATCTAAGTACTCAAGGTGCGGCCTCACCATTGCCTTATGTAGCGATATAATTAACTCCTTCTCCATGCTGGTCAAGTTCCTGTGTATCATCGATAGAATCCATAAATCTTTGTGCTAACCCATAACAGCTCGTCTCCACTCCCAAGCCTATGCAGATGATATTATCACCGATACCGGCGATTCTATAGCACGACTGGAGACTTTGTCGAATAATGCGCTACAGAAGCTACAGGACTGGGCTAAACACCACAACCTCACCATCTCTGCCACCAAAACAGACTATTCTTCTCAAAGGAAGTCTCAATGAAGCCAGACTGCCACAAAAAAAAAAAAAAAAAAAAACTGTTATATTTAGGCCACCCGAATAATTAAATTCATCTGCCGTGCTGTGTCTTATGTCTGTTAATTGCATTTGTTCTATGGTCGATTTGTCTGTTTGCTGGACGAAAAACCCCAGTTGCTGGGTAAACCTTGCTATCTACGCCTGAGACCGACTAACTTAGCCATGGAGTGAAAAAAGCCCATTAAAGTTCCTCGCGTCATCGACGGGATTCGAACCCGGGCCTTTTCCACCCGGTGTGGGGAGGATGGTGACGATACCACTGTGCTACCCGCGCAGACAGCAGACTGCCACAGGTAAAAATTTACAACAGGACCATAAAATTATCCACTCAACTTAACTATCTAGGAGTTATCCTTGACAGCAAACTAAATTTCCAGCCACATCTTAAATACCTAAGAAGAAAGGTACACCGCCCTTGTCTCCAGGATCTCCAGACGGGACTGGGGACTCAATAGGCACACTCTGTCCTTATTCTACAAAACGGTATTTACCCCGATTATAACGTACGCAGCAGGCATCTGGTACCCGAAAGCAATCACTATTACTGGTAGAAGAATTCTCGACTCTCTCAAAGTCTCCTGCTCGCCACTACCCGCGCCTGCTGCACTGTCAGTACCCACGCTCTGCAAATCCTGGCAGGCGCCTTGCCACTGGGCCTGGAGGTCGTCTCCTGTGGAAAAGATCTGAGTTCGAATTCCCTCAATGATGCGAGGAAGTTTTATGGACCTTTTAACAACATGGCTGAATTAGTCAGTTTCAGGCGAGGGTATCGTGGTTTATCTCCCGGAAACTTGTTTCCTCCAGCAAACAGTAAATCGACTACAGAACCCTTGAAATTTACTGACATGTTATGTACTGCGCAATATGGCTTAAGTTGCTGATGCGCCTAAATCCCTACAATAAACAAACAACAAATAAGTGGTCACTTTATTAGGTGCACCCAACTAATAGCCTGATTTTACTTTTTACATGCTTGTGTACCTAAGAACAGCCTGTAATCATAATGCCATGTATTCTGAAAAGTGTCGAACCCTTACCACGGGGGACGCTGGTTCATATCAACTGAATATTTTGCCACAGTTGTTGCAAATTGGATGGTTGCTAATCTCTGCTCCGAAGTGCTCGTTCGAGCTCATCCCACAGGTAATCAATTGAACTGAGATCTGGAAATTTGTCGGGGAGGGAGAAGCTCACTGCAGTGAGCTGAATTCAATCTCATGTTCCTGGAGCCGCTGTTGTTGTTGTTGTTGTAGGGTTTTAGGAGCATCAGCGACTAAGGCCGTATTGCTCCGTGTATATTGTCTGTGAATTGCGTGAACTGCTGCAATAAATTACGATTTTCTGTTTGCTGAACGAAAAACCCGAGTTTTCGGGAGAAGAAACCATGCTACCCTCGCATGATACGGACTAACTCAGCGATTGTGAAAAAGGCCCATAAAAATTCCTGACGTCATCGATGGGACTCGAACTTGGGTCTTTTCCACCCGGAGTGGGGAGGACGGTGATTCTACCAACTGTGCTACCCACAGTCTACTTTATGTGGGAGAGGACCTCTTTAATTAGGCTACTCTGTAGTTGAGTCCTTTGTAGCCTACTCACTCCTCATTTACTTTATGCCTGTAGCCAATTGGAGGACAGCGATCCTACCCATTGGCTACCCACAGGGCATTCCTGGAACCAGTTCTATACAATTACGGCCTTGTGATATTATTCTGTTGGATTCACAAATGGATATATTAAAGCTATGGAGACATGCGCCTTACCGGAAAAAAATTGCAGGTAACTTGTGACATCGAAATTTTTTGCTCCACTGGTATTCAGGGGAATAATGTGCATCACGAAGACACTCTCTACACCTTTACACCACTTTCACCAACGTGCAGTGTTGAAACCTTGCATGATGGGTCTCCCATGGACTCATGCTGGTTTTGCCATACTGTGGTCCTCCCATTAACTTAAATAAGAGGAACCGGGATTCGTCAGGCCAGGCAACGTTTTTCCAACCCTCAACTGTTCAGTGTTGATATTTTTAAGCCCACTGTAACTATACCTTCTTGTGTGTGTGTGTGTGTGTGTGTGTGTGTGTGTGTGTGTGTGTGTGTGTGTGTGTGTGTGTGTGTGTGTGTGTGTGTGTGTGTGTGTGTGTGTGTGTGTGTGTGTGTGTGTGTGTTTTGTAGAAGTGGAATCAGGTTCGGTCCTCGGTTGTGATACCCCAACTGTGACAAGATACGATGAGGAGTGCATTCTGAAATACCTCTTTGGTTACCATAATTGTACTAGATCAGTATTTGTCTGATTGTAGCCTTTCTGTTATCCTGTACACAAATCTTGTCTGTTTTCGTGGGCTTCTCGCATCAGCGAGCTGTTTCCGTCTAAAGGATCGCTGTTGGTTTGATGTCATTTGGTTATTGGCCCAATTTTTGATAAATCTACAACACAGTCTACGTGAGCGTTGCAGTTTCCGAAATACTCATACCGGCGCATCTGACGCCAATTACCAAGCCACGTCGCTTAAATCTTAAAAAAAAAAATAAAATTAATTTATATCGCATGGAACGAACACGTGATACTGAAAGAAGGCTTCATTTCATGAAAACGGTAGCACTTAATAAAATGGCCACTCAGTGTATTTACTAGATCGAATCTTATCACGCTTCTAGTTAATCCACTTAACTTCTTTTTCTATACCACATCATAGTTTAATTTCTCACCCCATAAAAACCTGCTGCAATAAATTACGAAAACAAAGCTAAATACAAAACTTACTTGATTTTTATTCTCTAAACAACTGAAAATAAAACTTACTTGGTTTTTCTTCTCTATTTCTTCTTCTTCTAGAAGTGTTTTCTTCATCTTTTCCTGCCTTCCACACACCTTGCGCGGTGGCATGTTCCTCCTCTGTGGGTAGGGTTGCGAACTTTTCTGGCATTCGAAGAGTGGTCATAATAGTATTTTTCGCTGGTGGTGTGAATGGTGGTGTTGTGGTAGTCCTGTGATGATGATGGTGGTGGTGGTGGTGGTGATGCATGCGCACCGAAGGTGAAGAAGTAATACGAATCTTTTGGTCTTTTGTAGCTGTTAAATCGTTGCTTTCATTAGAAGAAATCACCTTGGTATCATTTGTTTCTGATTTAACGTTGGGATCTGAAGTATAGTGGAGCTTAGGTTCCTGAGTGACATCTTCTCTGCTTAATATGGTGGTTGTGCCATAATTCTGGCGCGATGCGCTTTTGGAATGGTAGTGGCGATGCCAGGATGAAGTATCCATATTATGGTGGTCAGAGGAGCGCTTGAAATTAGACTCATTGTTATCCGGTAACCCTAAATCGGAACCATGCTGTTGATGATGGTCATGGTCATGGTCTGGGTAAGGATTGAAGCGATCCGATTCAGCACTTATCTCTTCTGTTGCAATTTCTTCAGTGAGAAATATCTGAAGTTGGTTTCCAGTGATCACTAGGATCAAAATGAGTGTTGGAAATTTGAGCATTCTGATTACCTGAGTAAATAGAATACGTTCTGATTAAGATAATTATTTAGTAGTGAAGTAACAATTTCTTAATTAGTACATACTTATTAAAAGTAAGAAAAAGGAAACATTACAAAGGATGCGGTAATAACTCGGACTGTTTCTCTCAATCTACAAATACTGTCAATATTTATAGTGTGTCAATAGGTTTAGTCGAATATGAATACAAAACCAAATCAATACTATGATTTTTAGCGTTTCTCACCAACCATTGAAGTAAAAACGAAAACCAAAATCTTAAAAAGCTTTATATTTAAATTTAAATATAAAGCTTTTTAATATAAAGCGTTTTAAATATAAAACCAAAATCTTAAAAAGCTTTATATTTAAATTTAAATATAAAGCTTTTTAAGATTTTGGTTTTCGTTTTTACTTCAATGGTTGGTGAGAAACGCTAAAAATCATAGTATGAATATACCCAACCCCAGAGGCCTATTTGAAAAACCAAGTTAATTTTCGCATGATTTGTACTGAAAGCAATATTAATAAAGTTCAGTATGCATGTAAGGTTCAAACTTATAACTATGTCTATAACGCAGTAGCTTGGTTTCATGTTAAATTAGCAATGGACTATTAAGTATTTATAAAAATACTACACAGCTTATCTAAAGAAACAGGTCTTAATTGGAAAAAAAAAAATGTCTGAGAAGTAGGAGCTTTCTCTTATCCTCCGGTTTTAAGATGATGAAAAAGCCATGATTGATCATTCTCCTCTTCAGACACCTTGGAATGCAAGTAATAAATGAAAAATAAATGTATTTCTATACTTTGAGTGACAGCAACAGAAATTACGACATGAAAATTACCAAAGGTAGTCTCTGGTAAATTTTACTTAGTATACAAAACAAAATCTGTTAAATAACTTACGTATGAATTGATGGTAGTTCACTACAGACATTTTGAACGATGACAATGCAGTTTTGTTCAGGCAGTTAATTGTTGAAGTTCCATCCTTCTTCAGTAACTTCACTCTTTAAAGTTGATTGTATTATTTTCTCGAAGTTTCTTTTTTATATAATAATTATTATCAAGAATAAATAATACTAGCATTTGTGAGTTTCAGGGACCATTAAAGCTAGGATAATACGTAATAAAAGAGTAATTTCCTTTCTAAGCAGCGAATATGAACTTCGCAGTCTGAATAGGTCGACTTCTTGACAGAAGTCAACTCGTGCAGTCAATTATGCACTTTTTTTTTTTTATGAAATGGGTCGAAAATATTCGATAACTTCATGAGACACTCCAAAGAAAACATTTGAATTATCTGGCCATGGTAGTGAGATAGCGTACGTGCTCACTGGTAGTCATACTACTCGTTCGAATCCTTACATCAGTCCAAAATTTTCACGGGCAATTGGTAGTAGTAACAATGCGGTCCAAGCTGCAGTAAGAATGTAGATGGAAACCTCTCTAACCTGATAAGGAATTCACCACACTCTAGGTAAGGAACTTTTTCGCATTTGTAAGAGTTCTTCACCTTTCTTCTTACTCTCTAGTTGCCACTTATTTGGCCTTCTTAAGGCAAGAATCTACCGAATAACAATTTCTAATAAAGCTACTAAGCACAGCCATTCAATCGACTTGAATTCTATGAAACCTCCATCAGCAATTTAGTTGCAAGCCTCTACTTTATGTGATAAACATACAGGGTTTGTATTCTTATTTAATTATCACTGCTCAGTAATAATACCATAAAATGAAACCACATACATGATTATTTATGTAACTGCTAAATTCAAATGGTTTTACTGAAGACCATTATGCAACCTGATCAGCTCTCGTGAATAATAATTCAAGAGAGCTAAATATTCCTGAAGTTTTCAGGTGATCAACTCGCATATAATATTTGAGAATTTCATATCCCTAACATGTATTATCCTCGTTTTAAGTTGTCATCCTTATTCAGGAATTCTTGCGCAAGCACTTGATGTCAATAATGAATAACTGTGTCAAATTAATCTGGAGTTTGGGCAACGAGCTGCCATTGAATTGTATTCTCTTGGAAAACCAAGACAACACAAAAGACACCGCCAAAAGAAAGTAAGGATATTTACTCAAGTGCCAGAAAAGTGATATGCCTATGATTTTTTATTATATACTGTATTTTGTATTTTGGTAGTAAGATTCCTTATCTACAACCATTATGTAACCAATGAGCACAACTGTCACTGGACTGTATTTTATGCTGATGTTCTAAGTAACCATCTTAAGCAAAAATTCCAAGAAAAAAGACATGATTAATGTCAAATCGGTATGAACTCTCTTGATAAGGTTCTTGACCTTCTTTTTTCAGATTACAATGGAAGTAATAGGCACTGCATTGATAGGCCATTCATCCTATTCATTAGATCTGGCTTGGACTGTTTGATCTTCGAATGACTATTCAAATGATGGAAGAACAACTCTATGTTAACAGAGAAACAATTGGCACAATTCTGACCGAAGATCTGCTCTAAGTTCGTTCCGCATTGATGAACAAAAATTTCTCAGATTCGAAGCATGTGAAGAACTCATTCAAGTTATTGATGATGATCATTGCTTGTTCGATTCGATCCTAACAGTCGAGTTATGGTGTTGGAATACGATCCATGAACAGAGAGATAAAATGTATACAGTATATATATATATATAAATAAATAAAAAAAAGTAAAATAAAAGTAACTAACAGTAAATGTAAGTAAAAGAAAAGAAATAAAAAGAATAAAGAATAAAAGATAAAATATACTCTCCGAGACAAAAACTTTCGCTTTCAAAAATCAAAAAACCAAATGAGGTTGATCACTTTCTTCAATAGCAAGGGAGTCTACAATTTGCTTTCTTCGACAGCATATTGTAACAGATTCGCAAGGAATTTGTTAAACTGCGTAAGACAATAAATAAGGAGCACAATGCATAAGTTTTGGTTAAAAGAGTTCACCGAGTTAAACCTCACTATCGAGAAAAGGGAGCTGGTTCCTTTTGTCTGAAAACCCTAGGCTGCACTATGCGGTGATTATCATGATTTTTTTAAACTATCACCCCCCCCCCTGCTAATGAAGATTTGGTAGTGTAAAGAATATTAAAAGAAATGTGACGAAGGAAATGTTATTGATTTGAAATGTGTTTAAAATTTTTTTCCAACTGTTCTGTGAGCGGTCGCGCAAGGCTGTTGAAGACGTTTACTTTTAAAAATATTAAAAGCTTGTTTCATTCTAACATCTGGTTTTCTTTAAATTGACTCGGTCTTTGCTTAATTTTCAAACCTTGGACCTATCGTATTATAAAGGGAGTAGACAAAATAATGGGAAATTTTTGTGATAAGAGTTAGAAATATGCACTAATATGGTGTCGGGCCATCTTTGCTGTTAAAACAGCTTGTATCCTTCGTGAAATAGTTTTAAATACATCTTTAACTGTCTTAAGAAGAATATTGGACCATTCTTCATGGAGGAACGTTTCAAACTCCTTGAGCGATGAAGCAAGAAGAAACCTGCTTCTCAATCTCCTCACCAGATATATCCACAGTGACTCAATAACGTTTAAATTGTTGATTGCGCAGGCATGGGAGATGCTTAGCCTTAGTTTTATGCTCCTCAAACCAAGATTGGACACTTCTGGCTATGTGTATTGGAGCATTATCATCTTGAAGCATGGCATCGTTTGCGGGAAACAGTGTTTGCATCTTGGGATGAACCTGGTTACTCAGAATATCGAGGTAATCAGTGAAGCAATTCTTCCGTTCAAAGTGATGATAGGACCTAAAGAATACCAAGACATTTCTGCCAAAACCATTGTTGATCCTTCTCCATGTTTGACGGTTGGCATACGACAGTCAGGATGATGCGCTTCCTTTGGCATTCGCCAAACGTAACTCTCCCTAATATTGAAAAAAAAAAAAAAAATTTAATGATGTTCATATATATATGTCATACGAATAAACGTTATATTTGCCTGAAAATATGACGTTTCCAATCATGAAGTGCCCAGTTTTTGTGCTCCTTACACCATTACATCCTTTTTCTAGCATTACGATCAGTAACGAGTGGTTTGGAAATAGCGGCTCTGCCATAAATTTAAAAATTTTATGAAGTTCTCGCCGAACTGTTTTGCTAGGAAGAAACTAGATTTCTGAGACTCACATTAAGTTCTGCAGTTATTTTTGGAGCAGCAGTTTTATGTTTTCTAACTTTTCAGTGTCTAATTTCGATTTTCTGCCACAATTTTACCTATCAGATTTTGTTTCTCCATACTTGATGAATGCAGGCATCACTTTCGATACAGTTATTGCGGATACATTAAACAGATCAGCAGTTTTAGTCACCGATATTCCTGCTAAACGTGCGCCAACAATTTGACCTTTGGAATTCAGGCAGGTCGGACGTTTTCTCCATTTTATTTTTATATCACCTCTAATTAAACATCAGCCTTTATCGGTTTTCCTTCACAATACTACCCTGCAAGAAACAAAAAAAAAAAAAAAAAAAAAAAAAAAATACTGCATTTTCATAAATATGTCATACAGCCATTACAAAAACTCCTTTATAGATCTTGTTTCCTTCTGCAATTCTTGTAAATACTATAGAATTTTCAATCAGATCATTTTTGCTTCTTAAGACCATCATCATATGTTCTCTGCCACATGGTGGATCGTGAAACTGCTATGTGGGAGAGTAGATCAGTACGTTAATGCTTATTAACGAAAGTGGTGGGTGCTTTGTGGTGTCGCCATCTATCGGAAACGATAAGAAGTATTGAACGAGTGAGAGAGAGACTAGCAAAGGTTTAAATAAGCCTGTGAAAATTCTAGGTTATTCTAAATATTATAGAATTTTCAGTCGGCTAATTGCATTTCTTAAGGTCCCTCTCAGACTATAGTTTGCCAATAAGTGTTGCTTGGTAGCGTCGCCTACCACAGATGATAAGTATTAAGGCGGAGAGAATAACAAATATAGTAGGTATAGGATATCGGACTAAAAAGCCTCAGACTAAATCCTACAAGTATTCAACTACATCCCACTTGACATCTCTCATATTGTGGAATTAATTCCACAGTTAATGAGAGATGAAGCGTTACTTATTCGAGGTATAATGAGATAGGCAACTCGTTGTGAAGGAATTCACAATTTGCGATGTTATGTAATGATGCCACTGCACAACTTCGATTTGTTTACTGTGTATAGGAATGATGCTAATGCACTAACTTATATGACAAATATATAGTATGTTTAATTAAGCTAAGAGTGGTAGCATTTGTAACTGCGGAACGGATGAAAGCACCGTGAGCCAGTTGTATATATATATATTTTTTTTTCCTTTATTAGACAGAAATCATGGACTACCTTCCTAGTAACGGGTAGGACCACCTTTCGCCCGGATAAAGGCAGTCACACGGCGCGGCATTGAGTGACGAAAGCGTTCCACAAGTATTTCCATCCGTGCTTGCTGCACTGCTGTCCATAATTCCGTCGCATTCCCGGGTGGAGGATCCAAAGCGCGATCGGACCTTTCCACAGCATCCCAAAGGTGCTCCACAGGGTTCGTGTCCAGTGAACAGGGAGGCCATTCCATGGGGCTAAAATCTGCGGAATGCTCTTCGAACCATGTTTTAGTCACCACTGCTCTGTGCGGAGGCGCATTGTCCTGCTGGAAGAGTACATTGCCCTGTGGGTGCACGATGACCATGAAGGGATGCAGATGGTCTGCAAGGATGGACACGTAACCTGGACCTTTCATAGATGCGTCTAGACGTACCACAAGTCCCAACATGTGCCAGTTGAATACGCTCCAGAACATTGCCGACCGTCTCCTCTGCCTGAACAGTTCCTTATTGACATGACGGGTATATAGCTTCGTGCGGTTTCCGCCAGATATGCACCCTCAATTCCTCTCGAACTGGAAACGGGACTCATTAGACCAGGAGACCCGTGTCCAATCATCGAAGGCCCAGTGCCAATGTTCTTTCTCCCAGTTGAGGCGTAGAGTCCTGTGTCATGGTGTTAACAATGGGACTCTGGTGGGGCGGCGGCTCCCATAATCTATTGCGGCTAATACTCACCCGATGGTCTTGGTGGAGACGTTTCTGGCACCTCCCTCGTTGAAGTCGGCGGTGATTTGTACCGCTGTCGCTCTCCGGGTGGCTGAAACACTGCAAGACAGACGTCGACGGCCACGTTCATCCACCACCTTTCTCCGCCCACAGTGCTATGGTGTTATTCCGGAAATGGCGTATACCCGATGCACTGTTGTTACTGTCGAACAGGGACAGTGCAATTTCTGTACCACCTCCGCGATAGACTCATGCGTCTTGCGCCCACTATCATCCCTCTTTCAAAGTCGGATAACTCACGACGTTTATTCATGCTGACATCGAATTACCGTCTACGTGAATGCAGTGATGCAGTGTACCTATATACCTGCCAAGCGGTGGGTTTTTCCTTTAGCGAGAGGGGTGACAGCGTCGTGTTGCCCAGGAACCAGGTATTCCATGAATTCTGACCTTTCAGCGTATATTTTATTTATATATTCTTTTTGTAATATTTGTAATTATAATAGTGATACGTAAAACTTTATTACGAATATTACAGTTGAAATCCGTAATACAAGTGGAATAAACATAAAATACCATATTGCTTTAATATGATTTTTGGACTTGAACATTTTTCACGACTAAATGTCTTACGAATGGTTGTTGCGTCTATTCGAAACTTACACTATCCTCCAATAAGTACTGGCACATCCCACCCCTTGGACCGTAATAGTTAATTCCAAAATCACATGACAGGTAGTTGGCAGTACTAGTCAAATTAGGATATACAAAGGCATGCTGACTCAATGATAAGTAGTTTCTACTGTATACTACATTGCTTGCTCTGAGGTTCAAAAAGCCCACGGTCACAGTACGACCAAAGTTATTTCTTCTTATTCATTTTTTTTTTTTTTTTTTTTCCCCGCAGTGTGACTGAATTATTCGCCTCAGCGAGGGTTGCGTTGTCTTTTTCTCCCGAATCTCGGATTTTTCGTTCAGCAAATAACCGAAGAATGCATGCAGTTACAGACACAATGTACAGACGCCTCATGGCCTTCGTCGCTTAACACGCACACACACTATCCGTATCACGTTATGTGCTGCAGACACAAGCCCATTTGCAAAAGTTGCTATTTATCTTTAAGACACTCGCGAAGTGGGTTTGCGCGGTAGCACAATGGTTATAATCGCCACAATCGGTCCTCCACACACACTGAGTAGAAAAGGCTCGGGTTCGAATCCAGTCAATGACGCGAGGAACTTTTATGGACTTTTTTTTAACTCAGTGGCTGGGTCGGTTTCGGGTGTGAATAGCAGTCTCCCACCCCGGAAACTCGGATTTTTCATCCAGAAAAACAGATCAGAGAACACACGCGATTTACGGACATAATACACATGGGCAGATAAATTAGTTTTCTGGTAGTCCTAATATGACACTTTACTTAACAGTGTTGATCGGTCAGCGGAAGGCGATGAGCAAACACAGATCAAAAGACAGAATGAGCAATTCATATCACCAAAACTGATCCAGAATTCATTTCGCATGAATTAGACTCCACTGAGAGAGAGAGAACTGAAACTTTGGCTACTCAAGTCTCCAGTAATACACCAGTCCATACAGCAAAATAGACCTGAACAAAGAATGGGTCATCAGGGGGTGCAAATATTCTGATTCAAAACAATATAATTTTATTGGAAGACTAGTTTGTAAAGGCAACTGGGAAAATTTTCTGTAAAATGGAAGCAGATTTTAGCAAAGAAATTTCCTCTAGTCATGGAGGTCATTTATAGAACATTCTCATATCATCTTAGGATAAATATGTAAATTTTGAGCAAATAGGAATCCAAACACAGCTGACCGCGGACACAAGGCATAAGACGAGAATTTACAATGAACTCATAAAAGTATGGCGAACCTGGTGGACAAACTGCACCAAATGGAGATTACACTAAACACTTCATTCCAGAGGTCACATTTGTTACCAAAAAGAAGAACTGATTCTCTCTCAATGCATTCAATTCTCTTTTGACGGAAGACCACTCCTGTGGGCTTCCGTCAAAAGGATGTCAGAAGAATTTTGACGAATCTTGATGCTAAGAAAGCTCCAGGTCCTGATGGTATTTCTCCACTTGTTCTCAAAACCTGTGCTCCTGAACTTTCTCCTGTTCTTTGCCGCCTTTTTTCACTTTCTTATTCCAAAGGTATTTTTCCTTCTTCGTGGAAATTTGCTCATATCTAGCCAGTTCCTAAAAAGGGTGACAAATCCCTCCCATCCAATTATCATCCCATTGCAAATACTTCTACTCTTTGTAAAGTAATGGAGAAATCAATTAACCACCAATTATTAAACTATCTAGAAACCTTCGGTCTGATCAACGATTGCCAGTATGGATTCCATCAGTGTCGATCCATTGGTGATATTCTGGCTTATGTTACCCATTTGTGGACAAATTCAATGGAAAAAGTTCCGTGAAACACAAGCAGTTGCTCTTGACATCTCAAAGGCTTTCGATCGTGTTTGGCATAAAGGTCTTCTAAACAAGCTTCCATCTTATTATGGTTTGCCAGCTGTTTTTTGTAATTGGTTATCCAGTTTTCTCTCTGATCGCACACTGAAGGTGGTGATAGATGCCTCTCTGTCTTCTAACTTCTCAACTAATGCTGGTGTCCCCCCCAAGGTTCAGTTCTTTCCCCCACTCTTTTCGTCTTGTATATTAATAACCTTCTTCGATTGACGGGAAATCCTATCCATAGTTTTGCTGATAATAGCACATTGCATTCCACTTTCCGTTTTGAGAAACCTCGCCCTGCTCAATGCTCAATCAGCTTCAACTTCTCGAATATCTCCTACCAATTCCTTAAATGCCGATCTCCAGGTAATTCTCCAGTGGGGGCCAAGACAACTTAGTTGATTTCAATCCTTGTAAAACTCAGTCCAGTCTTATATCTTGCAAAAAAAGGATTCTTCTCTCCTCTGCTTATCTTTGGTGACACTCCAATTTCTAGGCAAGATGATATATCTCTTTTTGGGGATTACCCTCCATTTACTACCCTAACTTCTAATCTCTTTTGGCACAAGCACATAACAAATATTGCTTCCTCTGCATCTAAAAAACTTGGTTTTCTCTTTTGCTCTTGGCATTATTTTCTTCTAAAAAGTTGTTCATTCTGCACAAATAGCAAATCTGCTCTACCATGGAATATTGTTTCCACATCTATGGGTGGTGTCCCTAAAACCTCTCTCAGGCTTCCAGATTCTATTCAAAAGAGGGCAGTTACGTTAATTAATGACTCATCTCTAACAGTCTCTCCACTCTCTGTCCCAAAGATGATCTGTTTCTGCCGCAAGCCTTCCCAATAGATACTTCCATGGGCACTGTTCTTTTGAATTGGCTTCTATAATTCCCACTCTCTTTCAAAACACTCCGAACACGTGCCGCCACCAGCCAACATCCATTTACTATCCAACTTCAAACTCACAGAACCAATTTTTCATCTTCGTTATTTATTCATTCAACTGCCGTTTTCTGCAACAACCTTCCTTCATACGTATTTCCTGAAAATTATAGTCTACAGAAATTGAAGTCTAATGTCAACAAATATCTTATTTCGTCGTTTCAACCTCCAACCCATGCACGGTACTAAGTACTCTAGGTTCTAATACCTCTCGTGTTTGGGATTTCATTAAAAAAAATCTAGGCAGATTATGACAGGCTTCTGTATCACCTGATACAGAAGCCTACGGTAGATATAAATTCTGTATCACCTGATACACCTGATATGCATCCCATGCACTTTACTTCTCTGCCCAGTGTCTCAGTAGTTCATCTGGCATCCATTTAGGTGTAAGCCTCGAATAGTATTTCTTTGTTGGTATGGAAAGCCAACTGTTTGTGTACCATCAGTTGGTCCTACTGCACACAATTTAGAAACTGTCTGAGACCTCTGCACTCGCCCTTATGAAAGCAAAAGCCTTTCCCTTTACCCTTTACAGTAGTTATGTCTTTAACTAAATTCCACATTAGTACACTGTGATCGCTGCATACTAGTGGATATTTTACTTAAAGATTCTTAATGCATAAAGAATCACTGCTAATAACCAGATTAAGAGTATTACTTCCTCTTGTTGCCTCTCTAACATGCTGCTATAGAAAACAGTCATCCAAGAAATTCACAGACGTCTTGCTAGTGTATGAGTGACCAGTCTACAAATTCCCGTCAACATCTAGAAAGTTAAAATCCCCCATTATAAGACATTCTGATTTGCTGGCCCACTCTATTTCCCTGTATAGCTGTTTTGGTATAAGCATTACAGTGATTAGGCTTATAACACACTTCTACTCTCAATTATGTTTTCCCAGTGCTTATCACACCAAACTGACTCAACATTGCTCTATTCACCGAAGTGAAATGGATTAGATTTAATATTCTTCTTAACTAAGAGCATAAACCCATCACCTCTCCTGTCGTGTCCTTCCTGTATACATTGTACTCTCCATATTCAAATTCAGCATTACTTATGTCTGAGTGACACCACGTCTCCGCTATTCCTATAGTGTCTACATTCGATGACTTAATCAGTATTTCAAATCCCTCAAGTTTATTTACAATGCTCTTAGCATTAGTGTAATGCAAGTATACCTGCACCTTTTTTTTATTCTTAGTTACACAACTCATGTATTCATTTGTTCCTTATGACCCACAGCAGGGCTTGAAATCTCAAGACACCTTGCTTTCCTGCATGTACCAATAGTAGCAATGCAAGAATCACTTTCACCTCTGCCTAAGGCTTTAGCTAAACTTAGTTTGTGGATCCCCCCAAAGCTAGCAGTTTTCTGACCCACCTATCACTGCCTCGATAGCATCAGCAAATATTCTTGCACCAGTTCTATTCAAGTGTATCCCATCCCTGTAGAAGCAGTTTCTCCTGTTAACAAGCACAGACCACGCTGGGAAAAATTCTACCCCAATGAGCCTTGCACATTCTTTTCATAGTCAAATTGAGTGATAAGGCTCTCAACATATTTTATTTTTACCAATTTATATCTACTTCCCATCAATGACGCCAGGAACTTTTATGAACTGTTTTCGCAACCGGACAAAGTTAGCCGGTGTTTGAACAAGAAAACGCTGCCTTTCTTGTC